>NW_021635289.1:0-417691 GCF_004799145.2 Neltuma alba
TTGTTAGAAACAATCTCACCCAAGAGGGGGGTGAATTGGGTGAGTTACAAAAATTTAAAATTAAAGCGTGCAATATTGAATAAAACAAACAGAGAGTCAGAGTAAGGAGAATTTTAACCGCAGAGAGGAGACACAAGATTTATACTGGTTCGGTCTAAACCACGTGACCTACTTCCAGTCCCCAGAACACCTCTGAGTATTTCACTATCTTCCATCCAAGATCGACAGGGCTCTTGGTGCCTCGGTACAGTAATTGAATCGCTCAATCACTCCCCCTTACTCCCGTAAGGATACAACCCCTCTCAAGAGTCCACACTCTTGAGTGTCTCTCAAGTTTTAATAAAAGTAGTGAATGGCTCTCTTACAGAGTGAATTCAATGATAAACACTGATGCTCAGTAGTAGTAACGTGAAAAACAGAGTATTGAATGCGTAACTAAATAATCGCAGGTGGTAGTTCGGTATTCAATCTCTTCATTAATGCTTCTTCGCGCCTTTTATAGTTGATATCGTTAAGTAGCCGTTAGACGGAAGAGCTTCTAGCCGTTGTGACTTCGTTTGCGTGTTTCGCTGGTTTCAACGGCTCCGCCATTAATGCGTCTGAGTTTCTGACACTGTAGGTCGCAGTCTACGTAATCCCGTTGAAGAGCCGTTGCACTCGTTTTCATTAATCTGCATATTTTAAGCTTAGAACAATGAGAGTTTTGTGGTGAGTGCTTTAATCTTGAATACAGAAAGAAGGCTAATTTATCATTCAAGGATTTGTGACGAAATCATTTATCAGTAAGAAGAACAGAATGTCATTCTGGTTTAGTTTGATCGAAAAAGGTGATCGATTACTTGATGATAGATCAAGTTATCGATAAACAGAATGAAGACTTTTCGAAATAGATCACCAAAATTATCGATCAAGTGTTGGATCATTGACTCTAAGAATTATCATAGAAAGAGGAAATCGTTCCATGATCGAACAAGTGATCGAACACATATTGATCGAACAGATTATCGATAATTCAAATGTTATTGAAATGAAGCTTCAGTCATTGATGATCGAACATCTTATCGATAAATGTATGATGGATAATATTATCGATAAACATGGTTATGTAAATAATCAATGAAGACACAGGCTATCTGAAATGATCGAACAGTTGATCGATCATGATTATTCGAACAAGTGATCGATAATAGTGAAGAAAGAAGTTTAATCCTGTAAGGTAAAGGAAATGATTATCGATCACGTTTTGTGAAAACATGAATTTCAGGGAATTGAATGATCGATCATATTATCGAAAAACCAGTGATCGATAACTTGATCGAAAAATAGTTCACCATAACTTAATGCGAATATGTCAATTCTTAGACTCTTTATCGATCACGTTATGTGAAAACTTATTTAAGCAAACAAGTTAAACTTATCGATAATGTTATCGATAATTTAGTTGTAGCAAAAAAACTGAGTAAGAGTAGATAAGGACATTGATTATCGATCATGTGATCGATAATTTTATGATCAATAAGGTTATCGATCCATCAGTGAATTTGATCACCTGCATTCAGAGAGTTAGAGCATAAAGTTCGAACACGTAATCGATAAACAAATGATCGAAATATGATCGATAAATTGTAACAGAACTAATGTGCAGAACAAGTAGATTGTGTTACCTTTTATCGAAGTCGTTATTGATGACTGATTTATCGATAACTTGATCGATAAATACACTTCAGATTTGGGTCTCTTATCAGTAACTCGATTGTTTACCTGATATTATCGATCAGCTTATCGATAATTTACCATACTCTTATGTGATTTTTACGTTAGCGATTATCGATCACTTTATCGATAATTACTCATCGAATAGTTCTTCGATCAAAAGACTACTATAGACCTGATTTACACTTGATCATTTATCTGAAACCTTAGCGATAAACGATTGCTCGATCAGTTGATCGATCAAAATACTTAACCCTGATATTCTGACTTTGTTATCATCAAAACTATAATCCTAACATTCTCCCCCTTTTTGATGATGACAAAACACAAGTTATAAATCATTTATCAGAGAGAACATCAACCAGTTTCATATTCTCAAAAGCATGAAAAAGGGCAGATAAATATCAAGAACATATATCGATAAAAACACTATCCAGATACACAAAAGGAGATAACAAAGAGATAATATAAAGTCATGACATAGAACCAAGCCATAAAGTCAGATAACAAAAAGCAACTCATAAAGCCATATAATCTACGAAATATCATCAGTTCTTCTCCCCCTTTTTGTCAGCATCAGAAGGGGTAGGAACCGAGGAATGGTCAGGGGAATAGGGAGAGGAGGAAGAGGGAAAAAGTGGAGAAATAGATGGAAAATGAAAGGAGTGAACAGGTTGGGGTACAGTGATAAGAGCAAGAGTAGTAGGGACAGAAATAGAAGTAGATGGAACAGAAGGAGAAGTGGTGGAAATAGGAGAAGTGGGTAAAGGAGAGGAAGGAGGTGCAGGCTCAGGGTGCGGTGGAGAGGGAGGATGGAAGAGGAGATCCTCATAGCTGAAGCTTGTGCTAGGTGGAGTGAAGTGCTGGCAGAGAGAGGTAACTAAGCCTTTAAGCTCTTGGAGTTCCTTGTCCACTGAATTAAACCTCTCGGTGACTTCTCTTTCCAAAACCACCATAGCTTGTTGGTGAAGATCCAGAATCTTAGAGATGCCATCAAACTTCCGGTCAGAAACTTCCCCATAGTCTCTGGCAGTGGAGTAGACTCTGGTCTCAAATGCCCGAAGCTCAGCCTGAAACATTTCCCTGAGGGATCTCTCCATAAAAGATGGACCAGGGGTATGAGATGGGGCAGCAGTGGATTCAGCTTCATCCTGGGTCCGAGATGTACTAGCAGCAGGTTGCTTTCCCTTATCCTTCTGAGATACTTTCTGTGATGGTGTAAAGGGAACAGAGATCCTCATTTTGTGGAGCTGAGTGAGGCCAAAACCAGGAACCTTAGTCTTGATTTCCCCAGGCTCAAAAGGAGCAATGTTATGTGCCTGAAGGAAATAGGTGGCCAGCTGAGGATAGGGAATTGGGGTTGATCTGGACTTGTTAAGAACAAAGTCCTTCATCTCAGAGTAAATAAGATCCCCAATGTTAATCTTTTCCCCACTAATAATCCGGGCTAGAAGAAGATAATCATCCTGAGTGAGATGTGAGAACTACCGGATTTGTTTACCATGCACCTAGAATAGATGTAATGGATGATCCTATAGAAATCACACATCTGCTTAGGTGGGAAATTCAGCTCACCGGGATAATCACTGTTCTGCATTAAGATTCTATAAGCCTTTACTTCATTCATGTCACCACCTCGCACAAAATCTTGAGTCCCTAGCAGCTCATTTATTTTGGCACTGGTGTTAGTTTAAAAGCTCTGCCTCTCAGTGTAACTTTCAGACAATTTTCTATGAGATTGTCTTTATCATCATATTTTTCTACTGATTCCATATTACAGTAGAATCTTTTAACCACTTCGGGACAGTATTCACCACCAATAATTAACCAATTCGAATAATGCTGCAGTGGGTCACTTAAATCAAGCTCAATCTGTTTATTTTTCCTCAGACCCTCTAAATCAACAGATACCACAGGACAGAATTTTCTATTGGCAAAATCGGCCTTATACTTTGCTATATTAACTTCATTATCGAGATTGCCAGATAATAACTCAGAAAATTCAGTGGGTATACCTTCAGAAGGAATTTCCCGAGCGACTCCTTCACTTGCCCTCTGTTTCTTCTTTCTCGGTTGCTTGGGGACAGATATATTAAGGCTGATTCCACGGCTTTCTGAACTGAGACTCCATCATCCGACTCGGTCTCCGATTCCTCAGTCACAATCGGTAGCTTTGATTTGGACCGGGGAGATTTTCTGAGAGAGGCCGGTTGTTCTTCGGTCCGACTTTCCCGGATTTTCAGAGTAGCCCTCTTCTTCGTTGATTCCTCCCTTACCTTCGGTCTGTAACGTTTCGAGTACCCGAAGCAGTGGTGTCGCTCGATTGAGGCTGTTTCTCCTGCGCTTCTCCCTTTTCCACGTTCGGTTGCTTCACCCGAGCCATTTCGGAGGTGCCGAGCGTTTTTTTGACAGATTAATCGGTGAGTTTGAGGTGGGTGAAGGTTGGGAATGCAGCAGAGAAGGAGATCGATCGGATGTAACGGTTGAAGAATTTAAGATAGTGGTGATTTTTGACCGTTGCGAAGAACAGGGGACGGGAAATTTCGAGTTAGGGTTCGAAAACTGACGAAGGGATTTCAGAACAGTACCGTTATAGTTCTCGAAATTATCGATTAAGTTATCGATCAACACTTGATCGATCACGTGTTCGATAATTATGAAGAACACACTTGAACAAAGAGCAGTTTATCGATTACGTTATCGATCATGCATTTATCGAACATATTATCGATAAAGTAAGTAAAAAGAAATGCGTACCTGATGTAATTTATCGAATATTTGTTCGATAATTAAGCTTATCGGTCAGCTTATCGATCAATGCTTACCAATTTTGACGGATGGGTCTCGGATCCTTGAGGCTCTTGATCGATGATCGATATTGATTTTATCGATCACGTTATCGATAATTGTAGTGTTGGAGCAATTCCCTTTCTTTACAAAGTGAATTTATCGATCAGTTGTTCGATAAATTATCTCCCACTTGCCTTCATGATTATCGATCAATTGATCGATAATCTCATACTCTGTTTACCTCTGTTTTTCTTCATCGAAACAGAGCTTCCTGCAAAACAAATTTCTACATACTCCGATGCTTAAGTTAGTTATTTTATCATCAAAACAATAATTTTAAACATTAATCTTGAGTGATAGTTGACATTTCTTACAATTCATTGGGATTTACCATTCCCAATTCTCCTCTGAAGTAGCTGAACTTCTGTTGGTCTAGTGGTTTTGTGAAGATGTCGGCTATCTGATATTCAGTGGGGATGAATTCAACTTTTACATCTTTCTTTTGAACATGATCACGAATAAAGTGATGTCGAACATCAATGTGTTTGGTTCGAGCATGATGAACTGGATTCTTGGACAGACTTATCGTGCTCGTATTATCACATAAGATTGGAATCTCACGTAAGTTGATTCCTAGATCTTGTATTTGTTGTTTTAGCCATAAGATCTGAGCACAACAGCAGGCAGTGGCTACATATTCTGATTCAGTTGAGGAGATTGCCACGGTGTTTTGCTTTTTGCTTGACCATGAGACAAGACATCCTCCGAAGAATTGACATTGTCCACTGGTGCTTTTTCTGTCTGTTTTATATCCACCGTGATCGGCGTCTGAGTATCCCATTAAATATTCGGTTCCTCCTTTTGGATACCAGATTCCTAAATTTTGAGTTCCTACAAGATATCTGAGTATCCTTTTCACGGCTTCTTCATGCGACTCCTTTGGAGCTGACTGATATCTCGCACACATTCCCACACTGAACTGAATATCTGGTCTACTTGCAGTAGGTATAGTAAGGAACCGATCATCCCTCTATATCTTGTTAGATTTATGTCTTTCCCGTCTTCGTCTATATCAAGCGAACAGGTTGAGCTCATAGGAGTCTTTACACTTTTAGCATTCTCCATTCCGAATTTCTTCAGCAACTCCTTTACATATTTCGTCTGGGAGATAAATATACCGTTCTTCTTTTGTTTGATTTGTAATCCCAGAAAGAAGTTTAATTCTCCCATCATGGACATCTCGAATTCTCCCTGCATAAGCTTAGCAAATTCTTGACAGAGATCTTCGTTAGTAGCACCGAAAATAATATCATCTACATATATTTGAACAATCAAAAGATCTTTCCTATTTCTTTTAATGAAAAGTGTGGCATCCACTTTACCTCTTTCAATCCTTTTTCTATAAGGAAGTTGCTAAGTCGTTCATACCAGGCTCTAGGCGCTTGTTTCAAACCATACAAAGCCTTTTTAAGTTTGTAAACATGATTTGGAAAATTTGAATTTTCAAAACCGGGAGGTTGTTCGATAAACACCTCTTCTGATATATAACCGTTCAGAAATGCACTTTTAACATCCATTTGAAATAGTTTGAAATCTTTGATGCAAGCAAAAGCCAAAAGAACTCGTATGGCTTCCAATCTAGCTACAGGAGCATACGTTTCTTCATAATCGATTCCCTCTTCTTGATTATAGCCTTTTGCTACTAATCTGGCTTTGTTTCTGACGATCTGAGCCGATTCATCGAGCTTGTTTTTGAATACCCATTTGGTGCCAATGACCGGATGGTCTTCTGGTCTGGGTACCAATTCCCAAACTTGATTTCTCTCAAATTGGTTAAGTTCTTCCTGCATCGCAACTATCCAGAATTCATCTGATAGTGCTTCGTCAATATTAGAGGGCTCAATGTGAGATATGAAAGCAGAGAAAAGAACTTCATTGACTTTGTCTCCGGGTTTTGACCCCTTCATTGACTTTACCGATGACTTGATCCAGAGGATGATCTCGGTTGTGTCTCCATGCCTTTGGCTGCTCTAGATTTTCTTGTAAAGAGGGATCGTTTAAAACATCTCTGTTTTCTGAAACGGTTTCTGAAAATAATTTGTTCGAGTTTTTGTTCAAATCCAGTTTTTGAAAATTTTGAACGATTTCAGCATCATCATCTACAGGTTTCGAAATTGTTTCAGTTTCAGCAAACACCACATGAATTGATTCTTCTATTGTAAAGGTTCGTTTATTGAAAATTCTATATGCTTTACTACGATTAGAGTAGCCAAGAAACAAACCCTCATCAGCTTTAGGATCGAATTTACCCAGGTTTTCTTTGTTGTTGTGGATATAGCATCTGCTTCCAAAGATCCTTAGGTGTGACAGATTGGGTTTTCTTCCCTTGTACAATTCATATGGAGTCTTCCCGAGCAGTGTTCTGATGTAGGCTCTATTTGAAATATAGCAAGCTGTGCTCATTGCTTCTGCCCAGAATACTTGTGAGACCCTTTCTCATTTAGCATTGCTCTAGCCATCTCCGTGAGTACTCTATTTTTTCGTTCAACTACTCCGTTCTGTTGAGGAGTCCTTGGTGCAGAAAAGTTGTGGTCAATTCCATGTTCCTCACAATAGTCTGCAAATTCGTTGTTTTCAAATTCTCCTCCGTGATCTGACTTGATAGACACAATAGATATACCTTTCTCATTTTGGACCTTTTTGGCAAAAACAATGAAAGCATTAAAAGTTTCATCTTTAGAGGAAAGAAACAAAGTCCAGGTAAACCTTGAATAGTCATCAACTATTACAAGAGTATAAAGATTTCCCCCGAAGCTTTTTACTCTAGATGGACCGACCAAGTCCATGTGAATCATTTGGAGAGGTCTTTCAGTTGAAACTATCTTCTTTGATTTAAACGAAGATTTTGTTTGTTTACCTTTTTGACAAGCATCACAAACATCATCGCGTTCATACTGGATTTTTGGTAAACCAACAACTAGATCCCTTTTTATTAATTTTGAAAGTTGATTCATGTTGACATGTGCAAGTCGTTTGTGCCAAATCCAACTTTCCTCCTTTTTACTAATAAAACAGTTTTCAGAAGTTTTAGAATCAAGTTGAAGTGTATAACAGTTACCGTCCCTCGGAGCTCTCAGCTTCGTATTCAATTCTTCTTTCTTCAAAGGTAGGTCATCTTTGCTTATGATTAAGCACTCTTCAGAATCAAAGATCACCCAGTTGTTTTTGTCCGCACTCTGACTGACGCTGAGGAGATTATGACACAGACCTTCCACGTAGTACACGTCTTCGACCTTCATGCCTATACTACTTCCGATTTCTCCGATTCCAGCAATTTTTCCCGATTGGTTTCCTCCGAAGCTTACTTTTCCTCCGTCTTTTGGTTTGAGTGATGTAAACTTCTCAGTGTCACCTGTCATGTGTCTGGAACATCCGCTGTCTATATACCATTTATTTGTTCTGGATGCCTTGAGACATACCTGCAAAAATTACAATCATGTTTTAGGTACCCATACCTTCTTGGGTCCTTTTTGGTTAGTATGAGTTATTTTTGGTGCATAAGTACCTTTGGGCACCCATTTTAATGTTCCGTAATCTCCTTTCTTCTTATAGTAACAAGAAGAAGTTGAATGGCCTTTACGGTTGCAATGAGAACAAAGTGCAAAAGGATTTGAGGAATGCACAGAATTTCTAAAATATGTAAGATATGATCTACCACTACTCTTTTTCTTTCCTTTCGATTTATCTTGGGTTGGATCGTATCCTATACCAGTCTTGTCCATAGAGCATCGTTGAGCTCCTAGAATCACCTTAAGCATTTCGCTACCTTTAGTGAATTTTTCTAAGGTTCTGGTAAGATCTTCAATCTTTCTTTCATTCTTTTCACAACTTTTGCAAGTCAAGTCGAGTCAGTATTGACTTCAACCTTTGATTGTTGATCTTCTAAAAACTTTATCCTTTTCTTAGAGCTAACTAACTCTTTTGCAATTCTTACTAATTCTAAATGTAAAGCATTGTATTCGGACTGCAATTCATCATAAGATGGTTCAGAAATTATTACCTCGTCTGTTTCTGATTCCTCGTTTTCTTGGGCCACTAGACAGATATTAGCTGTCTCTTCATCATCACTTCCTTCTTCTTCATCGGAGGAGCTGTCTCCCCAGATTGATGTGACGAAGGCTTTCTTCTTTCTGAATCTTTCTTTCTTCTTTTCTTTGTCCTTTGCTCTGGAGAGTTGGGGACATTCCGCCTTGATATGTCCTGGCTTCTTACATTCGAAGCAAATGATTGGATCCTTTGATTCGTTCGGATATGAGGAAATTCTGCGTTTCGGCTGAAACTTCTTTCCGGTTCTGTTTTTGTAGAATTTCTTGAACCTCTTGACTATAAGGCCCATTTCATCATCATCAAGATCATCTTCATTTTCATCTTCGCTCTCTTGAGTTTTAAGAGCGATGCCTTTCCGGTTTTTCTCGTTCATCTCCTTTTTGTATTTTTGCTTGCTCTCATATTCAGCAAGGCTCCCGAACAGTGCTGCAACAGAACCAATGGATTCTCCTTTGGTTTCTTCAATAGCTGTTACTTTCGGTTCCCATTCTTTTGTGAGACCGCTCAGTATTTTCCTCACTTGATCTTCTTGACTATATTTCTTCCCAAGTGCAGTGAGGTGGTTTATGAGATGTGAGAATCTGACTTCCATATCTCGGATACTCTCTCCTTCCTTTATTCTGAATAACTCGAATTCGGTAGTGAGAGTGTTGATTCGACTCTGTTTTACACCGGTGGTTCCTTCATGAGCTATCTCCAGAGCCTCCCACATTTCCTTCGCGGTTTCCAGACTTGAGACTCTGAAGTATTCCCTCTGACTAAGCGCACACGTGAGTATGTTGATAGCTTTGTCATTTAGAGTCACCAGCTTCTTATCTTCCTCGTTGAACTCCGTGGAACTCTTGGGTACTTGCTGGCCATCTATTGTGTTCATCGGGACATAGTTGCCGTGTTCTATTACGTCCCACAACCCATACTCTGTGGCCTTAATGAAGATTTTCATCCTCATTTTCCAGAAGGTATAATTTTCTCCACTGAAGCCTGGCGGTTTAGATGTTGAGCATCCTTCAGGTAGCACGCTATCTCCAAATCCTGCCATTTGATCTCTCTTCGGACTGTTAAATCCTTAGTGAAGAGACCTGCTCTGATACCAAATGTTAGAAACAATCTCACCCAAGAGGGGGGTGAATTGGGTGAGTTACAAAAATTTAAAATTAAAAGCGTGCAAGTATTGAATAAAACAGAGAGTCAGAGTAAGGAGAATTTTAACCGCAGAGAGGAGACACAAGATTTATACTGGTTCGGTCTAAACCACGTGACCTACTTCCAGTCCCCAGAACACCTCTGAGTATTTCACTATCTTCCAAGATCGACAGGGCTCTTGGTGCCTCGGTACAGTAATTGAATCGCTCAATCACTCCCCCTTACTCCCGTAAGGATACAACCCCTCTCAAGAGTCCACACTCTTGAGTGTCTCTCAAGTTTTTAATAAAGTAGTGAATGGCTCTCTTACAGAGTGAATTCAATGATAAACACTGATGCTCAGTAGTAACGTGAAAAACAGAGTATTGAATGCGTAACTAAATAATCGCAGGTGGTAGTTCAGGTATTCAATCTCTTCATTAATGCTTCTTCGCGCCTTTTATAGTTGATACCGTTAAGTAGCCGTTAGACGGAAGAGCTTCTAGCCGTTGTGACTTCGTTTGCGTGTTTCGCTGGTTTCAACGGCTCCGCCATTAATGCGTCTGAGTTTCTGACACTGTAGGTCGCAGTCTACGTAATCCCGTTGAAGAGCCGTTGCACTCGTTTTCATTAATCTGCATATTTTAAGATTCGAACAAATGAGAGTTTTGTGGTGAGTGCTTTAATCTTGAACACAGAAAGAAGGCTAATTTATCATTCAAGGATTTGTGACGAAATCATTTATCAGCAAGAAGAACAGAGTGTCATTCCGGTTTAGTTTGATCGAAAAAGTGATCGATTACTTGATGATAGATCAAGTTATCGATAAACGGAATGAAGACTTTTCGAAATAGATCACCAAAATTATCGATCAAGTGTTGGATCATTGACTCTAAGAATTATCATAGAAAGAGGAAATCGTTCATGATCGAACAAGTGATCGAACACATATTTGATCGAACAGATTATCGATAATTCAAATGTTATTGAAATGAAGCTTCAGTCATTGATGATCGAACATCTTATCGATAAATGTATGATGGATAATATTATCGATAAAACATGGTTATGTAAATAATCAATGAAAGACACAGGCTATCTGAAATGATCGAACAGTTGATCGATCATTGATTATTCGAACAAGTGATCGATAATAGTGAAGAAAGAAGTTTAATCCTGTAAGGTAAAGGAAATGATTATCGATCACGTTTTGTGAAAACATGAGTTTCATGGAATTGAATGATCGATCATATTATCGAAAAACCAGTGATCGATAACTTGATCGAAAAATAGTTCACCATAACTTAATGCGAATATGTCAATTCTTAGACTCTTTATCGATCACGTTATGTGAAAACTTATTTAAGCAAACAAGTTAAACTTATCGATAATGTTATCGATAATTTAGTTGTAACAAAACTGAGTAAGAGTAGATAAGGACATTTATTATCGATCATGTGATCGATAATTTTATGATCAATAAGGTTATCGATCCATCAGTGAATTTGATCACCTGCATTCAGAGAGTTAGAGCATAAAGTTCGAACACGTAATCGATAAACAAATGGTCGGAAATATGATCGATAAATTTGTAACAGAACTAATGTGCAGAACAAGTAGATTGTGTTACCTTTTATCGAGGTCGTTATTGATGACTGATTTATCGATAACTTGATCGATAAATACACTTCAGATTTGGGTCTCTTATCAGTAACTCGATTGTTTACCTGATATTATCGATCAGCTTATCGATAATTTACCATACTCTTATGTGATTTTTACGTTAGTGATTATCGATCACTTTATCGATAAATTACTCATCGAATAGTTCTTCGATCAAAAAGACTACTATAGACCTGATTTACACTTGATCATTTATCTGAAACCTTAACGATAAACGATTGCTCGATCAGTTGATCGATCAAAATACTTAACCCTGATATTCTGACTTTGTTATCATCAAAACTATAATCCTAACACATGTCACCTCTGCCTACCATGTGTTGCCACCACATAATTCCCTCCTTAAAGTGACTTCTTCAAGGCTCAAACCTAGGACTTCATCCATGCATGCGTACAGCTTTACCTGTTGAGCTGCAATGAACCTGTTGACTTATTATGTAAAATTATATACATAATATTATTTTACACAAACAATTATATATACATATATATTATTAAAAACTAAAAATATACTATATGATAATTTTAATCATAATTATTTTAATGACAAAAATTTTTAAATATTTGTTTTACTATTTGTTTTATAATGTTTTATTTTTTTAAAAAATGTTTTTAATATAATTTTAATTTCTAAGGACATTAATTTTGAATTTTAAATCATAAATAATTTTTTTATAAATATTTTTTTAAAATTTATTTTTAATTAACATTGATAAGATATACAATTTAATTATATATGTATTATATTACATTATATTATATTATCTATAAGTGTTTTATATATTTGATGAAAATCATTTACAATTAGTCAAAAAATAACTACTATAATAAAATCTAATAAATTATTCCACATAAAAAGTTAAATGATTTGAATAGATTATGAAAAAAAAATTCTTCTACTTATATATATATCCTATGTAATTTATTTTCTTTAAATTCTTTATATATACCATTTGTTTTTGTATTGAAGACCAAAATCAATGTATATCATAGGTATTGATTATATCATGATTAGATTTTATTATTTAATGATTTAAATTCAAAATTCACTTTAATATTAGTTTGCGTTCATATAAATTCATTTTTTGGTTTTCAATTTCTATCATATGTTATATCTTTCAATATATTGTACACATGATAAAATTATTTCTTTATTATATCAGTTTGTGTAAAAAAGTTATTAATACTCTTATTATATTTTTAATTATTATTAATAATCAAGAGGAATTTATTTTAACAAAATATAAACAAGTTTTCTAAGAAATTGTCTTCTTATTTTCAGTATATACCTAATAATGACATGAATAATGACGATATCTTCATTAACATCAACTCCACAAATATATCAATTTATTTTATAATTAAAAATATTTTGAAATCATTATATTCTTAATTGTTATTATATAAATTGTTGTAAGATTATAATTTAAAATAATAAAATTTAAATTTAATGATGGATTAGTGACATAATTGCCATGGAATAAAATTAGCGACTGAAAACTTCTATGACAAACAATTTAGCGACAAAAATTTCTGACAGAAAAAATTCCATCGCTAATTCCTTGTTGACCAATTTTCTGACAAATTAGTGACAGAATTTAGCAGTAGACGGAAATTCTGTCACTAATTTGTCGAAAAAATTAGCGACAGAATTTTCGTCGAAATTCTGTCATAAATTAGCAATGGAATTTGTTTTAGTCACAAATTTCGTCACTAATCAATTGCTTTTTTGTAGTGTACACACATGAAAAGAAGAAATGTTTTAGGCTCAAAACCTCACTAGGTACATGATTCCTAGCTTAAATTCACCTAAGCCAAATATATTGCCACTTGGTTCATCCACTTAAGACATGATCAATCACTTTTCAAATTAAGAATCATTATACTTGAATCACTTCAAACTTGCAATCTTCACGTTCAAAACAAAACAAAAATTTTTTCATTTTTTTAAAGAGGAAACTAAAACAAAAGTAAAAAAATACCCCCAAAAAAATAAATAAAAGAATGAAATCCCTCCCCCACGCTTAGACAATGTAGGGGAAATCATAAAAACAAGTAGTATCCAGCATAGCTCAGCTCAATAATATAACAATACAAAGCAAAAAGAGTGAAGGGAAGGAATATAACTGGGGCTACATGGCGTCTCACAGTGTGATGACCTCTACGTCTTGGGTAGAAAATCCCTTGTAGTAAGACTTCAAATGATGACCATTAACTGTGGATCATCTACTACTACAAAAAAAAAGCTTTCACGATGCTAATTTACGGCGGCCATTAGAAAAAACAGTGTAAAAAATATGACAGTGGTGTTTTTGTAATTATAGGGAAGTAAATTTTACTTTTCACGGCTGTTATTTTAAAAAACCACTGTGAAAAGTATTTTTAATAGCGGTTTTCTTAAAAATCGCCGTAAAAAATACTTTTCACATCGGCTTTTAAAATAACTATCGTAAAAAATACTTTTCACTGCGGTTTTTTTAAATAATCGCCTTAAAAAATCTATCAAAATTTTAAAACCTTATTTATCGCGCGATAGTTTTCACTTTTCAGAATCAAAGCTCATAGTCCCCCATTACCTCCTCACTCGATTTTCTCCCTCCTCCTACCTTTACTAGCCTTTATCTTTTGCTTCTATTATCTCTACCATGTTCTTCCATCACCATTGTTGTCATGTTGCTGTCGTCTCATCCTCTTCATTCTTATTTGTTAGTTTTTCACCCTTTCTTCTCTATTTTTTCCATAGTTTTCATAGATTTTATGGTTTGACAACCTGAACTTCATGAATTTTATCAAATTTGAGTTTTGATTTTACTTTTATTAAATCTTAATAGCTTTGTTCTAGTGGTAGAAGGTAAAGCAAAATGGTGCTATTACGGTAGAAAAGAATCTTTGTTTGGTTCTCAGAATGCTTTTAACTAGTAAGAGGTTATTAGTTGATTGATTCTCAAACCCCTTTCTTTGGAGCTTTGTTCTCCCGTTCCATCCTAAACAATAGGATGAAAGTAAACTATAAAATTTCTTTTTTATAGTAGTGATCTTCCAGTTGGCTCTCTCTTATTCTCTATAGCTCAATAGGAGAAAACATTAGTGACAATGAAAGGTCCCTCCCATCTAGAGCAGAGCTTGATAGGTATGAATTTAAGTCTAGAGGCATAAAGTAGAACTTTTTAGCCCGTGCGAAACTCCCTTCTCAAGATAAGTTTGTCATGGATAGCCTTAGTTCTTTCCTTATTGATCCGAGCATTCTTATATGCTTCTCTTTTAAGCTCTTTAAGCTCTTACAATTGTAACTTTCTTTTAGCACTAGCATTAGCAAGATCAAGGCTGTAATTTTTGATAGCCCAATATGCCTTATGGTCTATATCTACTAGCAAGTAACAAGCTTTACCAAAGACAATCTGATATTAAGACATGCCAATAGGGCTCTTATATACTGTGCAATAGGCACAAAGTGCGTCATCCAGTCTCCTGCTTAAATCTTTTTCTATTAGACTGCACTATCTTTTCAAGAATGAGCTTAATTTCTTTGTTTGAGAGTTCCGCTTGATCGTTTGTTTGAGGATGGTATGGAGTAGCCACCTTATGCATCACACCATACTTGCTAAGCAAGCTCTGCATGCTTTGATTACAAAAATGAGTACCTTGGTCGCTAATGATAGCTCTTGGGATTCCAAACCTGTAGAATATATAATATATGGGACCTGACAAAAGAAACCACTATAAAATAGTCATTAGTACGAGTAGGGATTGCCTCAACCCACTTAGAGACATACTCCACAGTAAGCAAAATGTAAACATAGCCAAACCAAGTAGGAAAAGGTCCCATAAAATCAATACCCTAAACATCAAAACTTAATAGAACAAAAGAGGTTGTTAAGGCATCTCATGCTTCCTAGAGATATTTCCAACAAATTGGCACCTGCAATACTTCTAACAAAACTCGTGAGCATCATGGAATAGAGTGGGCCAGAAGAACCTACTTTTCAAAACCTTCCTAGCAATACACTCAGCACTAAAGTGCCCTCCACAAGTAAGAGTGTCACAAAACATCAATACAAATTCAAATTCACTATCAGGAATGCATCGTCTAATAACCTGATCATTGCAAATGTGCCACAAGTAGGGACCATCCCATATATAGAACCTAGTATTACTCTTAAACTTGCTTAATTGATGCTTATTCATATCAGTTGGTAAAATAGACATAGCTAGATAATTAGTAATATCAGCATGCCACGGAGCATTCATATCAACTCTACGAAGTCTATTATTAGGAAAATAATCTAAGGGTAAAGAAGTTGTTACCATAGGAGTCTCAATCCTACTTAAGTGATTAGCTACCATGTTCTTTATACTGCTCTTACCACGGATCTCCATGTCAACCTCCTGTATCAGCATTACACATTTAATCAAGCAGGGTTTGGAGTCTGGCTTCTTAAACAAGTACTTGATAGCCAAATGATCAGTAAAGATAGCCACTCTTGTGTGGAGGATGTAAGAACAAAATTTCTCAAGCCTAAACATAATTGCAAATAGTTCTTTCTTCATGGTTGTGTAATCAGCGTGAGTGGCATCCAATGTTCGTGATGCATATATTATGATATGTTGTCACTGTTCTATTCTCTGAGCAAGAACTACACCCAATGCATAATCAAAAGCATTACAAAAGAACTCAAATGGAAGGCTCTAATTAGGCAGCTAAATGATAGGAGGTGTAATGTGTAACATCCCAAATTTTGACTCATAGATACAAGTAATAGTACATGAAAAAGATGATTGCTAAGTCCAACGCAATGAAAGTCTTGGAGATTCCTTGGAAGGAAAAAGAGATTTTTCAAGGGTAAATATGTAAAACAATAGTGTTTGGAGACTAAAAAATGAGGAACTGGAAGCAACTAAGGAAAAACTGGGGAATAGTAGTTGAAGTCATTCCAGGGTTTTGAGCAATTTGAGATAGTAACTTAAATTGAATTATTTAAGCTATGAGACGGCCTCAATTAATCAGGAAAAACTAGGAAACAGTAGTTGAGGAATTTACATAGATTGTAAAATTAATTCCGTCCCTAAAAACTGACAGGGTTAGCTTTAATTAAATTTAAAGCCTATTTATACCATATCCGGGGAAAGTCAAAATAGCTGTCTATAGTTTGACTCTTGACTCGAGAAAAATTAGAGGAATTTCCCGTGATGAAAGGGAAAGAATGAAACCCAGAGATAGATCAACAGAGTTACGAACCGATAGAAAGAATTTGGAGAAGGTAACCCTGATTAAGTATTATTTAATAAGATTTCTGGGAAAAAAGAGAAAGAAAATATCTAAAGACCATCATGACGGTGCTGAGTCAGTATGCTGAGTCACCAAATGTAATCATGACATCTACGAGTCATCATGCTGAGTCAGCAGAAGATATTTATGGACAGCACAAAAGTCAAAACGCAGTACGGGAATATTTTAGACAGTCCTTTGTCTACCCGTTATAGTGAAATCTCTACTGTGTGACTCAGTAAGGTTAAATAGCCTGTCAATAGAGCTAATTATTTTTATCTATGCTCCTCTAAGATGACGCCATATATGTACTTAATTAAGATGAGAAAATGGAACTAGAATATGTCCCAGTGGTACCGGGTTAGTCAGGACTCAAAAAAGTACCCGATATAGTGCATAATGGCAAAATAGGTAGAGGAATGCCTAAGGGCTATATTTTGAACGAATTTTATATAATTTCTTCCCTATTTTAATGCCAAAATGATGAAGGAATATAGAAAAGACACGTATACGATCGGATGCAACACACGTGTGCGGTTTGGTTCAAAACATATGGCTTGATAATGTAAGCATGATGTCATCAAGATGAGGTAAGCATGATGTCATAGGACACGTGTCATCACAAGATAAAAAGAGAAAATGGACAGTCCAGATCAAGCCACCTATTTTTAAGATCAATTGTCGAGATTTGATCTTGTTTTCTATAAATACCCCTCCCCTCCCTCTCATTTCGTCCTAAGCCATGGAAACCTTAGGGAAGCTCTTACAAAATGGTTTCTAGAGAGAGAAAGAAGAGGGAGAAAGAAAGGCCAAGTGGTTCCAAGCCAGATCAAGCTGTAAAACAGGGTATGTGTGCCGTTTTTGATGTAGTTTCTGCCTCCCTTGTTATTTTTGAGCTGGTGGTTGGTTTGATTGGATTTTTGATGATTGAAATCCTATGGGGAGGTGCTGCACAAAATTTATTGGAATAGGAGAAGACGATATATTTTAGAAGCATGTTTAAAGGCTTGGAAACAACAAGAATCAAGTGGTTCTGTGTTGATTTTACAAAAAGTCCAACTTTCCCTTAGTTTGTTATTCTGTTCGGCCTTGACTATTCTGAATAGTTAGGATTGGATTTTGATTGTTTTGAAATTGGAAATGGATTCTATATGCAAAATTATGTGGGAATTGCATGTGGGAATAATTTTAGGAAAGTTGGAATTTTAACTCAAGAGTTAGAGTTCAAGTATGTTCAAGAAAGAATCAAGTAGAGATAAGTTGATGACTTGATTCTAATAATTGTTTTGCATCATGTATTGATGTGTTTAGGACCTTGGAACATCCAAGAGGATATTTAATGGTGTTGACCAAAAATCCATAGGGTTGGAAAGACAAGGAAATCAAAGGAAAAGCAAGAGGAAAGCTATGTTACAAGGTAGTGAACTTACCTATATTGTGTACTTGATATGTATGCTTGCATGATGTGATTGTGTTGCCATGATGTGACTAAGCTATGACTAAATATCTGTAAAGTTATGTTTGCAAGTTTATGTTATGTTTTTCCTTGGCAATATGTTATGAAGGCATAAAATGCTTTAGCTTACTTTCCAGGCATTCATGTGTTAATGTTATAACATATCATGCATGTGCATTATGTCTTGCATGCTTATAGGTAGTGTTTGCTACTGAGATTCTCCCGAATCTCACCCCTCCCTAACCAACTATTTAGGTCAATCAATGGTGGGCAATAATGGCATGAGGCAAGGAGAAGAAAGTGGGGAATTATTGACGTTAATGAATGATGTTATTATTCAATGTGTAATTCTCCTATTATGTAATTTATGTTATGGATGCCAATGATGCCATGTATTTAATTACAATGTTTATGGGATGAATAGAGATGTATGAGGAGGATTGGAAAAGTGTAAACCCAATTTATATATGCCAAAGAAATAGAAAGAATTAAAGTAAAAAAAGGTTAAGGGATAAAACATAGGTCATGGAGTAGTGAGTTTGTAGCTCTAGTTTGACCTATCAAATGAATGAGTTAATCCATAAAATTTGACAGATTCATATTACACATCCCAAGTTTTAAAATGAGAGGTAGATTGCCTCAATCGAATGTGTATACAATGAGATCCGATTTTTATAGAATTAGTTATGATTTTTTAAAATTAGACCTAAAATCTGAATTTAAACAGTGAATACTAATCCGAGTAGTTATGTTGAAATTTTTAATCCACGAGCTTGTATCATGATTCACTTGAGCCATAACACTTCCAAACACATACTCTGAAAGATTAAAGGTAGGATGTTTCATAATGAGTCGCTTTTTCAACTCATCCCAAGCATACTTGTAAGCATCATAAAAAACAAAGCCCACATCTTTCTGCAATAAACAAGATATAGTGGTAATGCAATTTTACTAAAGTCCTGAATGAACCACCTATAAAATCCAGAATGTCCAGGAAAAGAGCACACATCTTTCACACAAAGGGGATATGGAAGAGATGAAATAATATCAATTTTAGCCTTATCAACCTCAATGTCATCATGTGAAACAACATGTCCTGAAACAATGCCTTTCTTAATCATGAAATGACATTTCTCAAATTTAACACAAGATTATATTCAATGCATCTTTCCAAAATGCTATAGAAACTAGTTAGGCATGCATCAAAAGAATCACCATAGACAGTAAAATCATCTATAAATACTTCCATGCAATACTCAAGAAAATCAGAAATTATAGAAACCATGCAATGCTAAAAAGTGCCACGTGCATTACATAAGCCAAACAGCATGCATTTATATGCAAAGGTTCCAAATGGACATGTGAATGTGGTCTTATCTTGATCCTCAGGTGCAATAGAAATATGAAAATATCCACGCAAAAAAAACCATCCAAAAAGCAATAATTGAATCTACCAGCAAGTCTTTCAAGCATTTGATCCATAAAGGGAAGGGGCTAAAGATCTTTTCTGGTCACAGAATTCAACTTACTATAACCAATACATACCCTCCATCTATTTTAGACTTTAGTTGGAACAAGTTCACCTTCATCATTATGAATAATAGTAATAGCAATCTTTTTTGAAACTACCTAAACCAGACTAACCCACTGGCTATTAGAAAAAGGAGAGATTATACCTGTAGAAAGGAGTTTAGAAACCTCTTTCTTTACCACATCAATAATCAATGGGTTGAGTCACCTCTGTGGTTGATGCACATCTGTGGCATTATCCTTTAACAAAATTTGGTGCATGCACACATTAGAGCTAATTCCAAGAACATCTGCAAGAGTCTATCCAATAGCTTTCATCCTTTTATTGAACACCTCTAAGAGGCGAATTTCTTCATCAACATCTATGTCACTGGCTACAATCACTGGTAATGTCTCATCTTTCCCTAAATAGGTATATTTCAATGAATCAGGAAGAGGCTTTAGCTCTAAAGAGGGAGCTTGCTCAGTTAAGGGTATGAGTGGCTTTAAATCAATGTTAGTAAAGCTAAAAACTTGCACTAAAGACTCACAAGTAGAAGGGTAGACTTTCCCAACTTGGGAATCATTAGTAGAAATAGTAATAGTAGAAGAATGAGGTAATACATCATAATTCACAAAAAAAACACCATCAGTACTACTCAGGTCGGAAACAACTTCAAGATCAAAATCAACTATCTCTATATCAGGGGCATAATTAGTGTTAACTAATAGCTCAGAATCAAGAAATGAAGATGAATCAGTTGCATTTATAACATCAATCAAACTAAGTAGCTAGTCCATGTGAATCAATAGAAGTACTAGATGAGAAATCACTAAAAGTACTAAGACTATGGATAGGATAGAAGAATAAAAACTAGATTGTCTAACAATCTCAATGAAATCAGTGAAAACATTAATATCAATAGCATCTATACAAGTGCATGTATGACAACTACCAATTTCAGAAAATAAACAAGAGATAGAATCATCTCAGCCAATAATATTACATGATATGCTCATCATACTATCTCTAAAATCTATGATAACATTATCAGTAATAATATCGATAAAACTAACATCAATCTCAGCATAGCTATCAGGTAGATGTCTCATAGAGTTAAGCACATCAAATCTAATGACTTTACCAGCAAATTTCATAGTAAGAGTACCAGCATGCACATCTTTCATAGCCTTAGCAGTCTATTTCCTACCCAAAATCAAAGATGAATGTCCCTTTTGCCTAAATCTAGCATCATCCATATCAAGAACATAGAAGTCTATAGGAAATATGAGATCTTATACCTTAACCAAGATATCCTCCAAGACTCCTTCTAGAACTACACAACGTTTGTCAGTAAGGGAAGCAATTAGATTTATAGGTTTAAGATCCACACCTTAAAGTTGAGCAAAAATAGATTTCGACATGACATTGATAGCCACTCCTAGATTTGCTAGAGCATCTGAAAAGTCAATGTTACCAATAGTGCAAGGTATGAGAAAGCTACCAAGATCCTTGCACGTCACTAGTATTGGCATTTGATAAAAAGAAGAGACAACCACTCCTAAGTCAACTTTGCCATCATGTTTAAGCCTTCTCTTGGTGGCACATAACTCTTTTAAAAAACTTTGCATACTTGGGCACTTGTGCAACTAGATCAACTAATGGAACATTGATCATCACCTTTTTGAAAATATCATAAACTTCTTTGAACATATCAACTTCTTTTTTCTCCTTTTAGATCTAACTACACCCCCATAGGAAAATGTAAGACTTG
This sequence comes from Neltuma alba, assembly GCF_004799145.2. Classification (NCBI taxonomy): domain Eukaryota; kingdom Viridiplantae; phylum Streptophyta; class Magnoliopsida; order Fabales; family Fabaceae; genus Neltuma; species Neltuma alba. The sequence continues at coordinate 21,422 of NW_021635289.1, forward strand.
CTCGCTCACTTTCTTCCATTCCTCATCTTTTTCTTGCTCTTCTTGTAATGCCATTTGTGGTTTTGATAAAGTAGACTTATGATGTGATGTAAAAGCAGGGGAAGAATCTTTAATGATAGCTTTCTCATCCTTTGAAGCATAGGTAGTGATAGAATTTACGAAGGTAATTGAATTTCTGCTTTTGAGAGATATAGCATTAACTTCACCGATGTTAGGATTCTGGTGGGTACCAACATTAGGGTTAACTACTACCTAAGATAGCAGCTTCCTTGAATCTTGACTTTGCATGTCCCTAAGTGCATTAGATAACTACACAATCTGAGTTTGAAGATTATGAATTTCTTGGCTATGCTGTAAATCCTTTTGTTCAAACTTATCTATTAGGAGTTTCATCATGCCTTCTAACTTCGAACTCTCATCTTGATTTGGCATAGTTTGCCTAACCTGTTGGAATATTTTACAACCAGAAGAGTTTACACCTTGATTGAATTGTGGTTATTGAGGCTGGCCACTTCCATATCTGAGATTTGGATGGCCGCACCATCTAGGATTATATGTATTTGAGTAAGGATCATATTTCTAACCACCTTATGTCATAGGCTTAGTGTGGTATATTGCATTACAAGAGTCAATTCCATCACTTAGGTAAGGGCAAGAGTTAGTGGTGTGAGTAGCTAGAGAGCAAATAGAGCAAAGTAGCCCAACTAGAGCTATAGAGTCAGCTTATGGGATGAAAGGGGAAGAAGATCACATAGGAGTAGCCATATTCTGGGAGTTTTTCATCTGAAATACAACCATTTACTCCATAGCAGATGCTGACTTGTCAATTTTGCTCTTAAGGCGAGACTTAGAATAAGATGAATGCAATCCAACTTCATTTCTTCAAACTTAAAGGTTTTCCAAACTCCCAATCATTCTAAAGAGCAGTGATAACTGAGCTTTCGTCATCAAGAGACTGTTTAACCATAATTCCCTTTTAATCCAAAACAATTCTTCATTCATTCAAAAATACCAAAAATAGTTAATTTTCTGCACTTTGTATTTGTTGCACCACTTTTAAAACAACTAAAACCCCCTTTTTACAATGTTTTTGAAACTCAATTTAGACTAGGATTTCTAATAACAAGCTCCTTGAGAAGAACGACTGGTTGCATCCCATACTGCATTTTATCTGGTGCAACTCTCTTTCTTGACGATCTGGAAGGTGACAGTTCGGCACATCGATCAATTATTGAATTAAAAAGATAAATGGAATATCACTTCTTTGTGGTCTTCAAATGCTAACCAAGGCTTAAACCTCCTCTATGCTCCTCCCAAGTTGTCTCCTAATAAACTTAAATTGCCATGAAAATTATCCTTACTATTCCAAGGTTGTCAAAAGCCACGACCATGAAGAATAAAGAAGGGAAGATGATGACAACGTGGTCTCCTCCTTGGATCAAGGCTGTGATGCGTGCCGTATAGAATAAGAAAAGTGGAAACAAAAATAATAATTTTTTTAATGAGATGAATGGCAAAAAAGAAAATGTTGATAGATTGACGCGTAAGGCTAGAGGAATGGTTATGAAGGAGGAGATCTGACAATGAATAGTGAGAGGAATGAAAGGAATATTTTAATAGGAAAAAAAAAGAAAATTCTTTTGGATCTAAAGCTTAAGCCCATTAAAAATTAATTTACACACCTGATATTAGCTATTGGATTGTGCTTGAATTCTAAGAAATAATTTTGGACCATTTCATTTCCTATATGCTCTTTTTTGACCTATAGAATTTAAGTGCATTCATTAATGTAGATTATATCAAAATATAATATAATCTATATCAAAATTAAATATTAGATATGCACAAAAATTAGGCAAGAAATTACAAACTTTCTAAAAATATGAGACTTGTTTCCAAAGAAATAGAAAATATTAATTCCAAGCCAAAAATAGAAAATCACAAAATATTTATATTTTTAATCCAAAATCTTAAGTTTTATGAAAAATCCAAAAAATCAACCAATTAATCCAATAATGCATAAAAATCCAATTAAGCTCAAAATTATCATTTAAATCCTAAATTAATGTGGAATAAAATATATAAAAATTGGACTTTATCAAACAGCTCTTTCATTTAGGAGTGGAGAAGTATAAAATAAAGGAGGGAGAGGAATTTATCCATTCCGAATCTGGATCGAGTTACCATTGCTTTAGAGCCTAAGCTAAAGTATAGTGTATGGATGTACCAAGCGAGAAAAAAGAGTGAGAGACAGAGAGATAACTAGATATCTTGAAGTTATGATAGAGGGAGACTTTTTATATATAGGAAGAATATATTTTAAAAAGTCAAAATATGAAGAAAAAATTATGTTGCAAATACTAGAGTTTTTCATAATTTTTAATTTGATGCTTGTGTATTTTTCTTTCCTAATTAAACTGTTATAATTTTTAATTTGATACTTGTGTATTTCTCTTTCCTAATTAAACAATATGATTTGCTCTGTTAGCATAATTAGCTTTTGCATAGGGGCTAACGGTACTAATAGAGCAAAGTTACAAAAACTAAAGGCACTAATAGAGTAAAATTAGAGTGTTTAATTAAAAGAAAAAACACACACAGGGGTCAAATTAAAAATTGAGGGAAACTATAGGTACCTGTAAAATAGTTTTTCCAAAATATCAAAAGATCATCCATCAATCAACAGAGGTTAAGATGCATTTTTTACGTTGATCTTATTTTTTAGGTGTAATTTTTTTCTCTCATCTTTTTAGCAGTGCAATTTTCATCCTGATCTCTTTTTTTAATGCAATTTTGACCTTGAGGGGTAAAATTCCAACTAAAGAGTAAGGACAAAATTGAACTAAAAAAAGGATGAGGGGTAAAATTGCACCTAAAAAATAAGATTAGAGACAAAACTGCACCATTGAAAGATCAAAAACAAATTACACCTTAGAAATAAGGTCATTGTCAAAATTGCCCCTTAACACTATTATATATTAGGGTTATTATCATTTTTATTTAGTCTTTAAAATTTGATATAATTTTGATTTTGGTTCCTAAAATTTGAAACCAGTAGCTTTGATTCTTGAAACATTGCTTCAAAAATTAAAATCATTTCACAAAAAAAAATGATAGAAACTTTTTATGCAATGTGAGAATGATAACCTCTCAAAATTCCTACTAATTTAACTTGTTTTAACACTCTTTTGTGGGTTTTGAAAGCTATTTGTCTAGTGCATTTCCCTTAAAGCTAGAAAATATGACTTGAAAAAGTAAAGCTTTATTTATGCTAACAATTGGGGATTATTTCTGCAATGCTTCTAAGATTCTTGGTGTAGAAAATAGCAAGAACTGGAAGGTGAATGACAATGAGAACGATTTGACCTATTTTGGCTGATCAAAAGACGATCAAGGATGCAAATCTGGCAAGGATGGAAGAACCAAGTGAAGAAGGCTAAAAACACATCATCTATCACGGCATCTCAAATAGAGAAGGAAGAGAGATATTCTGCATAAGGCGCTGCAGTGCCTGTCCAAAGCTGTCATGGCATCCAGCCTTTTTTGAGGAGCTTGCCATTCTATAATAGGAGTCGTGGTGCTTGGATAAATCCACCGCGACACCCAACCCTTTCCAAGAAGTTCCCATTCTGAGTAATCCACCGCAGTGCCTATCCTTGTGCGACTATGCGTTTTGCATTGTAACTGAAAATTTAGGGCATATAAAAGGGGGAACTCATGATTTTCGAGCAAAATTCAACTTGAACACTTATTTAGAAGTGTTCTCTACTAGGGTTTTGTAATAATCTCGCAATTTATTGTACTAAATTATTGGTTAATAGCTTCTTTTTATTGTTCATTGTAGCTTGCAACCAAGTGAATCATGTGGTCTAATGGCTTTGGAAGTGATTGAAGGCATTGGAGGTACTAGGTTCGAACTTGAGCCCTATCATTGGAGCAATTTAATTTTTGTTTCAGCACCATTGAAATTACTTAAATACCCATAGAGTTTTTTTTATTAAAAAAAAGAGAAAAGCATCATATTTTTTCTCACTCGATGCTTTTCTTTTTAATGAGAGAAGAGAGGTGGAGAAGAAGTTTCTGAAGCTTAATCCCTAACCCTTTCTTCTCTTCTTCAATCATCGCATCTCCCTCCGTCCTCCACTATTCACTTTGCAATCTCTGGTGTGTGCCCTTGTCGATTCCTTTCTCCTCTGTTTTTGCTGCAAAACAGTGCCAAAGTTTAGGATGTTTCTCCTTTGGTTAGCATTGTTTTCTCCCCTTTTATAGGCTGTGTTTGTGTAGGACTGCAGGGAATTGAAAGACGACGCGCAGCGGAAAAATTTTAAAACTTTCAATCCCTTTCCGGATCTACCGATCGCGTTTAAGTCAGGTAGTAAGAAGCATCACCTTTAGGCGTTCGATTCCCTGGTGACTTGATGATTCGGCCGTTCAGGATGCTTCTGCTCGCCTCCTGTGTCGTTCGAAGTCGACAACTCCGGTCGGCTTCCTCTACCGGTATCCACACGAGTAGCCCTCAACCTCGAACGGCGTGCCAGCGCCTATGTCCGTCTAGGGTTTTAGGAATCCGTCCTCTCTCCTCTCTTAGGCCGTCTCTTATCTGTTGGTTCTCTCTCAGTTAAACCCTAGCTCCTCATATCAAATATATAGGATGCTATATAGGTTTAATTAATAATATTTAATTTTGAAATTAACTCTAAATTAATTCCGAAATTAATACAATATCAAATATTGCCTAATCAGATAAGAGAACAATTAAATAAATATGGTTTAAATTAAATCCGTCTCACAGATTTAATTCTCCTATTTATTTAATAAAGAGATGACGGAATTAATTTGTATATATTTAATTTATCCTTATAAATTAAATCTAACAATTAATATCTCTTATATTTATATATATATATATACGAATTTATATATATATATATATACACGTCCACCCTATATTATTCATTGAATCTGGACATATCTTAGATTCAATGAATCTGGACATCATAACTCGTGTCGGGCTATTTTGTGTGCGACCCTGTAGGCCCATATGAAGTTGGCAGTGGGCCATTAACTATAATGACCCACAAGTCGTAAGCGGTCTCTAGCAAGACATCACGACTACCCAAATCATATGAGGATCATTGAACGATGCAACCTTTCATACAACCATATCACGTCCCTTTTGTCTCACGACATTTTGGTCATGGATGAGGCATGGAGAACGTCATCCTCCTATCCATGACCGTTACTTTCTCAATCCCTGAGTAGTCTGAGTATAGAAATGGAACTACCTTTCCATTATAGTATGGCCATACATTTCTCAGACTCACTCATCGAGGGGCCCAGTAATGTCTCTCTACGAATGTGAGGGACAAATTCCATCTTGACCATTCACATTCCTACGCATGAAAAACCACTAAGCCTGAACATAGTCTTTATGATCACTTGGTCAAAAGTGACTTTTGACTAGGTCAAAGCTAAGCGTTTCTCATGTATGAATCCATGATGATCTCAGGTCAAAGGGCACAGTGACATGGTTTGTATATGAGAGAAGCTTATGACTTAACCCATGCAGCTCTCTCATAGCGGGTCGGTCCAACACCTTGTACTCTTACATGTGCCTATGACTTTAATTTATATCTCTATATATCTTTAAAGTCATACTGGTCTTATTTCATCCTTGCTCCCACATAGATGATCGACCAGGGACATTTAGGATAAACCATGAGTTATCCAAGGATAGTTATCACAGTAAACATGCAAATAATATGATAACTTAATTAATAAATTCATAAATTAACAATGTTCAAAACATAATGATTGGCCCCTAGGGCACAATTTCCAACAATGATGTGGGTTTAGGTAAGCTTTACCCTTCTTGTTGTGTGTTTAGGACTGGTTTTGGTTGATCTTGGGTGGCTATGCAAATTTTTTTCTCCATATTCCTTTCTGCAGAACTTTGGGGGTGTGTGGTCACATGTAGGATTTTATCTTCTTGGCTCTTGTGATTTTTGTGTGGGTGGAGAATGTTAATTGCTTGGGTTGCTGGAAGTTTTGAGATTTCAAGGATTATGGGGCTGTTTCTATTGTCTAGGAAATTGAAATTATGTTCAAAGTTCTTGGAGGACTCATGATATTGGCCGCACGCTAAGTGCTTGTAATAATATCTAAGAGAAGAATTTGCGTCGATTATTGCTAGAATTGTTATATAACTAAGGTTTATGCTATGAGAAGAACTTAGTGAAGTTAAGTAAAGTGTTTGGTTAATGAGTTAATATGGGAAGCTTTGTAGAAGCTTTTGATTGAACCAATAATTCATGGTAATATACATTGGAGTTCATTTGGAATTATTTTGATACAAAAACTATGGTGGGTGAATAGTTGAGTATGACGTTTATGTGATGATTTGATTTAGAATATATATGAAGTGATTTTGGGAACTGTTGGAGAAGAATACAAATGAATTAAGGTTATTGATGTTTATAAATTGAATTTCTTGATGTTGATGCCGAGCGAATGTTAATGTACACAAGTTTCTTATTTGCTACATTGAATTTGGAAAAGAAGACGAAAAAGAGATTTATTAGGAAAATTTAATAAAGATATTATATTGAAGGATTATATTGTTATTAAAAAAATCTTTGCTTAAGATTGAATGGAAGTATTAATGTTTTGATTGTGGGTTATTAGGGAATTGAGGAGTGGAATTAACTTAAGCTTTTGCTATTTGTTATTAATTTAGTTAACTATCAGCTTCTTTTTTAAATAGTTTATCGAGGTGGTTTAATTTAAACTTTACCATTCTTTAATTTTACTTATTTAAGTTTCAATGTTTTATTGCTTGGACGAATATTTTCGCCTCTTAAGTTGAATAAAAGTTCTGCTTACGATTTGTTAATCTGTATTTTGTTTTTAATAAATTTTTATGCTTGGAATTTGGAAAAGAGTTTTGAAAATATTATTTGAAAATCTTCATGCTGGGATAATCTGTTATAAAATATTCTTTAAAGGATTCCATTAGTAAGACTAAAATATATATTTATATATATTTTCCTCTGTTTGTTAGTAATAACTCAATCCTATGCATGCTTATGCATTTTTTTAAGAGGACTGCATACAGAGTGCTGGTCACTAACAGCAGCACTATTAGTCCTTGGTGCGCCATGGTAATTTTGAGCTCACTTGATATTCATGGGCATCGTTCCTATTCTTGTTTCATGGCTTCGACTGTGCTTACTCCGTTCTGTTGACGCCCTATGAAAGGATAAGATTAAAAAATATTGCTTTATGTTATTTTTGTGTAACAAACTGTCACACCTTACTTATATAGTACCTTAGCAGTCATTTAGAACCATTCCAGACCACTTTGGATGGTTTTAAACTTAAAAATTTCAATTTGGACGTCAATTTTCGGAAAATTACTGTTCACCGTCCAGTTTTCAGATTACAAGTCCAAATTTGAAAAATCATAACTAATTCTAGAAAAATCGTATGGAGGTGTTCTAAAATTCTACGAAAAGATCTTTCAATACTCTTTAAGGGAAAAATATTCAAATGAACTCATCATCATTGAAAATGTACAGTTTATTGGATTAAGATTACTATTTGTTTGGTAAAATCTGGACTTTCCAAATTCTGCGCCTTAACTTTGAAAATTCATATCACTTCATATATACATCCAAACAAGGTGATTTACCTCTTGTTTTAAATCTTGGGATGTGTACTATGAGTTTGCCAAATCTCGTGACTTAACTCATTCATTTGATAGGTCAACCTGAAGCTCCAAACTAACTGCTTCAGGACCTACGTTTTATCCCTTAATATCTCCTTACTTTAATTCTTTTTATTTCTTTGACATACATAACATGGGTTTAATCTTTCTCATTCATACTCATATAATTTCATTCATGTCATAAACATCCTAAGCACATACATTGAATTGATGGCATTCATAACATAATTTACAACATCGGAGAATTATACATTGAACATAATCTCAATCATTAATGTTAATAATTCTCCACTTTCTTCTCCTTGCTTCTCATGCCGTTAGTGCCCATCATTGATTGACCTAAATGGTTGGTTAGGGATGGGGTGAGATTCAGGGGAATCTCAGTAGCAAACAATACCATATTAATCATGCTAGATGAATGCTCATGCACTACACGCAACTTGTTTATTCTCTTGTTAATTAGTGACATACTAGCATGCTCAAAGCTAACTTCCTGATGCATGGCCATGGAGACATAATCTACTCATCATGAATAGCAATTACAGCAGCTAAAATATGTCACAATAACATTCAATAACATGTACACGGCAACACACAAGCATACAACATCAAGCAATGACAACAGGTAAGTTCACTACCTTGTATCTCAAGCTTTCCTCTTACTTTTCCTTTGACTCCCTTGACTTTCCAACCATGTAGACATTCAGTTAATATCACCAAACATCTTCTTGGCTATTCCAAAGGTCCTAAACATAACCATCATGATCATACAATCCATTAGGACCACTAGATTACACAAAGTTCAAGACTAGCTTTCTTGAACCTAAACTCTTTCTCTTAGTCTTAGGGTTTTCTTTACAACTTTTCTAACATAAATATTATCATTTTCCATCCTTAAGATCTATTTCTTGTCAATTAGGACCACTTTAGATGGCCTTAGATTCAAGAAGATCAAATCTAGAAATTATGGTTCGCGGGTATTGTTCACACGGAAATTCCAGAATTCTTGCTCAACTTTGAAAATTCATAATTAATTCTAGAAAAATAAAAATTGACTGGTTCCAAGTCTCACTAAAAGCTCCTTAAGTTAAATTTAAAGGAATAATAGTTTTAGGAACCAATTCTACGCTGAACAGCACCGGAATTGTACGGAACTCAAAACTCTTCCAAAAGTTCAACACTGTTTCCATATTTCAAACCCTAACTTTCAAAAATCACCATAAATCGTACACATATCCAAATGAAGTTTTCTACCCATGGATTCAAAGCTCACAGAGTGTATTTTAAGCATGCCAAATTTTAGAATCAGATATGAACAGTAACTAATTCGAAATAGGCATCAAATCAGATGCTACACCACATACCTTGATCTTGAAGCTTGAACTTAGGTGGACTTTCTCTCACTAGAAATAGCTCTTTCTCTCTCTAGATGCAAGAGCGATAGAGTTTCCCCTATGGTTCCCTTGCTTGGCCGAAATAAGAGGGGAGGGAGTGCCTATTTATAGGCAAAAATTTGCCTTGAATGGACCAAAATGCCCTTGGTAGCTAGAAGGAGTAAGGGCAATTTTGGAAGTTCAAGTGGACTTTTGCATCATCATTGCATCATCTTATTACATCATCCTTGCATCATGCTTTTAGAAGAGGCCACGTGTCACAAAAATGGTGGAGGAGAAGGGAGATTAGATCATAACCGTTGGATCTAAACTTAGCCTTTAAGTTTCTCCTATTTTACTTGGCCTACGTTTCTCTGACTTTCTTTATGGCCTTCCGGAGTTCAGAAAATTCTTCTATCTACTCCATAAATTTTCCTTCATTCTAGAGAATATCTATAAATTTTCTCAGGCCATAACACTTCCTTTAAGCCTTGTATAAAATTTGTTTACTAAAATACCCTTTTATTGGCACAATCAGCTCTTTAATTTATTAAAGCCATTCTGCTGGCCTTTTGGTTGCGAGACTAATTTTATAAATTAGTATAACCTTTCAACCAATTAATCTCATTTTTATATATATTTTTTGAGGTCTCTTGCTATTTTAAATAATTACCTCAACAGTGTATTTTTTACTAACCACAACCTCATAAATTCTATTTAAGTTGCCTTAGGGTATTTTTGTCATTTCTCTTCACAGAAGAGTCTTAGAATATTATTCCCATTTTTTGATATTTTTCTTAGAATTTTCTGTACACTTGTCTATTTTTACCCCTGTTAGTCATAACTTTCAGAATTTACAGTTTAGTCCCTGCTTGGACTTAGCTTCATATAATTCTCTCTTTGAGGTTTCTGACTTACCCCTTGGCCTGTATCTACCCTCTTTTCTCTTTTTGGGCCTTTGAGACTTTACTGGAGCCTCTAACCTTGATTATACTTGAGCCTCTGAAAACTTTTACTTTGCAGTTTAGTCCCTGAAACTGCTTTAATTTCCTTTCTCATCTTTGGGACTTCTGCTCACAGGGGTCTGGTAGCCTATTTAATTTAGGCTATTTCTAGAACTTCTAGGCCTAAAAGTCTGGATGTTACACAAACTATCTTATTATGAATTTGGATTAAATTGTTTAATGAGCTTGAGTATATATATTTATCTTTTTGATTTAAGATTGTATATTATAGAAATTTTAATTCTTTGTCATATAGTAATTCAAAGCTAAATTTAATTTTATTTCATTCATCTGTTAGTATTTTGTTAAACATTATCAAGGGGACATTATTCACCAGTAGATTCTTTTGTTGACTTTAGATAGCACCATTGACCCTGTACCCCCAGTTGAGAAGTGAAGAGTCTCATTGAAGATCCAGAACTTATGAATTTATTTTGAGTAACAGTTAGCTAACGTAAAGACAAAAGTACATTTGTGTCTTTATTTTTACAATTAGATGCTTCACGTAATCCATGGTTAGGTCCTAGTCTTTCGGATTATTTTGGAATGTAGTTATTTATACTAGTGCCAAGAAGCAGAGCTCCAAGTATAGTTTGAAACTTGTAGGCTATTGTAGAATTTTTGGAAAGTCTAATTTACAGTAGAGACTTTGCCAAAAATTTCTACAAAGGGCTGTGTATTTTGGATTACAACATGTGTAAGTATATGAATGCTTTTGTCCAATGAGATACTTCCATTTATGATTACCTTAAAAATGTTTGTTAAATAATTGTCTATGTATGTTTAAGCTTAGGAATGTGAGATCTCTCATATTCTGTGCCAGTCACCTCTAGAGTTGGGGCGTGATAGGTTTGGAGATTTTGAGGCTTGGAATCATTGGGGTTGAAGTCGCAAGAGATTTGGAGCTTCTTTCGTCATTTTTCTTGGTTTTCTTCTTCTCTTCTTCGCCTTTGTTTCTATAATGGGTATGAAATAACTTTGTATTTGTGGCTCTTTGCTGAACATGTGTAGCTAAAGTAGTCATTCTAAGGTTATTTTGATTTATTGTATAGATTAAGACTTGTTTTAACTCTCTCTTTAGTGTTAATGATAATGTTATGTTGTTTTTATCCTGACCTTAGTGCTTTCTTATGATTGGCCACCATTTGGAGTGATTTGTTGATTAGTTGAAGCTTGAGAAAGTTAAATCGATCTTTGAACTTGGATAAAAACATGCTATAGGAAGTTTATACTATTAAATAGATGGTTTGTTGATAGAATAGAGATATATCTATTGACCTAACATTTTTCAAAAAAGTTTTTGGTTTTCAAAGTGTAATCTTTTCAAACAAAAGCAAGAGATTATGAAGTTTTGCTAAAATTACAAAACTTGGTTTTGACTTTAGAAAGCTTAATCAAATGTCTTTTTAAGGAATTTTCCCTTTTTTTTTAATATATGATATTTTTAAAAAAAAAATTTAAAAACTCATATCATAAGCACATAAATATTTAGATATATAAATTTTTTTAGGGTAAAGTTTTAAAGTTTCATCTAACACCCTGATCTTATTTTTCAAATGCATCCAATATCATATTCTTATTTATAGTGCATTTAGTACCATGATTTTATTTTCCTGGTGCATCTAGTACTCCAACATTATTTTTCAATTGCACTCAGCATCCCAAAATCAGAATGCTAGATGCACCTTTACCCATTTTTTTAAAAAACATATTGTTATAAATATTTTATCATCATCTCATTTATTTGAAAAAAAAATACTTATTTCATAGGTATTTAAATTTTTTCAAGTTTATACCTAACGTATTTTTGAAGTTCTTTTTATAACATTATCCAGAAGCCACTCCTTTGGGTTTCTATTTACTACTACAGAGTGAGGAATACTTGACGCTAAATATTTGATGGTTATTACAAAAAACCGTAAAATGTAGTATCCCCAGGAGAAAACTTGACAGTTTTAATAGGAACTGTCAAGTTTGATGGAAAATACTTGACGGTTTTTTAAAAACCGTCAAATATTCTCCAACAATATTATAACTGTGAAGTATCTTATTATAAAACTTGACGGTTTCTCCTTAAACCGACAAGTTTTATGATACTTGATGGTTGTTTCTTAAAACAGTCAATTATTGTTTTAAGATACTTGATGGTTATTAATAGAAACCGTCAAGTATTGTGTTTTTAAAAACCCCCATCGCTGTTCATTTTGCTCTGCCTAGTTCAAAATCTCTAGCGCCCCTTCTGCTTTGAACTCTCTAAGCCGCCATACCCACCTCATTTTCAGCCCTTCCCTTTTGTTTTTATTGATTGTCCTCCATCATCGTCCTTCTCTGTGTCCTCCTCCATCACCGCGGTGTCCTCCTGCGTCGTCGTTATCGCGTATTGTTCTCCACATTTAACAGCTTCAGGTTGGTCCTCCTTCATCACTCACTCCCCTTATTTCCTTTAGTGCTTCGTTCAAAATGATTGTAGTTGAAAGAAGATGATAGGATGATGTTAGGACCATTCACAATGCGCACACAGAAAATGGGTTTTTCTGTTCGGTCGAATGGGTTTTTCAGTTTGGCTGAAGGGGTCTTTCGCATTTTGATCAGTTTTTTGGGTTTAGGGTATTTTCAATTTTTGTTTTCGCCATAAATTGTTTGGTAAATAATTGAAATTGCTAATGTTTCAATTTTTGTTTCTGTAATTGAAATTGACTGACTACTGGTTTTCTGCCATAAAGCCTGGGGAATGCTAAGTTATAAGCCGTTATGCTGCCAAATTTATTTCAAATGGAATAGCACATCAGTAGTAGTAGAATATTTTTCAAACTGAAGTGAAAGTGAATTTTTGTTGAATTACTAGTTGCTAACAACTAGAATTACTAGTTGTTAACAAGTAGAATTAAAGAGGGATAAATGTGATCAATAGTGCTTCATGTGTTGACTTTCTATTTTTGTTTAATTCTCACAATATCTTTGAGTCGCTGATCACATTTTCCTCTAAATGATTCATATTAGTCAGGGACTATGGGCAAGGAATGGATGTCCGCCAATCGTCTATCAAAAGAATATTGGGATGGGGTAGAAGATTTTATTAAGTTTATGATTAAGCATGCCGATGATTGCAACAGGATTATTTGCCCCTGTCTTAAGTGTTGCCTTCTGAAGTGGGTTTCGCCATCCAATTGTGAGAGCCACTTAATTATCAATGGAATTGATCAAAGTTACAAGTGTTGGACAAAGCACGGAGAGACAAGAGATGTGAGTAATAGTAGTCGAGGGCATAGTGAAAGCTGTGGATCATCTAATCTTGACATGAGTATGTGTGAAGCTTATCGTCTTGAGGAGATGACAAATGCGGTTGAATGGGAACTTGACAATTGTCCTGAAATGTTTAACAGATTGAAGTGTGATGCTGAGACACCTCTATATGAAGGTTGTACTGATTTCACAAAATTGTCTGCAATATTGAAACTGTATAATTTGAAAGCAAGAAATGGGTGAAGCGACACAAGCTTCACAAAACTGTTGTTGCTTGTTAAACAAATGCTACCAAAAGAAAATGAGCTTTCAAGTAAATGATGCAAAGCAAGTGTTGCGCTCTCTCAGCCTCAGCTATAAGAAGATACATGCTTGCCCCAACGATTGCATTTTGTTTAGGAAGGAGTATAAGTCACTAACTGAGTGTCCTAAGTGTAATGCATCACGCTACCAAGAGAATGGGAAGAGCCCGAAGAAGGCATTATGGTATTTTCCCATTGTGCCAAAATTTAGACGTTTGTATAGTAATGTAGAAGATGTGAGAAATTTAAGGTGGCATGCAAATGAAAAGGTTAAAGATGGCATGCTTCGCCATCCTGCTAATTCTCCAGCATGGACGAAGTTTGATATTGAGTATCCTGAATTTAGGGAAGAAGATAGAAATCTACGCCTTGCATTAGCCACTGATGGGATGAACCCGTATGGGATGCAAAGCAGCACCCATAGCACATGGCCAGTGATTTTGTCTATATATAACCTTCCTCCATGGTTTGCATGAAACGTAAGTATTCAATGATGTCTATGATAATCTCTAGGCTAAAGCAATCGGGAAATGACATAGATATATATCTAGCTCTATTAATTGAAGACTTGAAAGTATTGTGGGAGAATGGAGTTGATGTATATGATGCATATAAGGAAGAAACATTCAAGTTGAGAGCTATGTTATTTGGCACAATTAATGACTTTCCTACATATGGTAATCTCTCAGGGTATAGCATTAAAGGGCAACTTGGTTGTCCCATTTGTGAAGAGAGCACAGATTCCATAAGGTTGAAGCATGGAATGAAAAATTCTTATATGGGACATCGTAGATGGTTGCATCATGATTATCCTTACCGGCGATTCAAAAAATATTTCAATGGGAATTTAGAAGAAGGTAAGGCACCTACACCATTGATTGGGGAGGATGTATTTCAAAAGGTAAAAGATATAGATTGTGAATTTGGAAAACCTTTCGCGAAGCATGTTGGGACAAGTGGGTGGAAGAAGAGGTCTATTTTCTTTATACTGCCGTATTGGATAACCCTGAATGTGAGACATTTTCTTGATGCTATGCATATTAAGAAAAACGTATGTGAAAGTCTATTTGGCACATTACTCCATATTCCTAGGAAGAATAAATACGGCATAAATGCCAGGCTAGACATGGTTGAAATGGGGATAAGGGAGGAATTTGTACCAGAGGATAAGGGAACTCATACATTTCTTCGTCTGGCAGCTCACACCCTTTCTAGAAAAGAGAAAAGTAGTTTTTGTGAGTTTCTTGCTTGAGTAAAAGTGCCAGTAGGTTACTCTTCTAACATTAGTAACCTTGTTTCAATGAAGGATATGAAGTTAAAAGCTTTAAAATCTCATGACTGTCATGTCTTAATGGAAAACTTTATTCTAGTGGCAATACGGGCTATTTTACCTAATAAGGTGCCAGTTACGATTACAAAGTTATGTTTCTTCTTTAAGTCTCTTTGCAGCAAAGTGATTAATCCTAGTAAATTGCCAAGATTGCAAACCCAAATCATAGTTACGTTATGCGAACTTGAAATGTATTTTCCTTTGGCTTTTTTTGACATCATGGTCTATTTAACCGTCTACTTAGAGAGGTTCAATTGTGTGGCCCAGTGTATTTAAGATGGATGTACCCAGTTGACTGTTACATGAAAATATTGAAAGGGTATGTGAAAAATCGAAGTCGGCCAGAGGGTTGTATCATAGAACGATATATTTGTGAAGAGGCCACTGAATTTTGTACTCATTACTTAAAAAATGCAAGTGATATTGGGGTTCTAATGTCTCGTCATGAGGGAAGGACAGATGGAGAAGGGATTATGGGAAAGAAAGTTGTACAAAGAGATTGAGGACTATGTGCATGAGCATATTAATGAGCTAAAGAGGGATAATCCTAATAAACTTGAAAGTTGGTACACCAAAACACACAATAAACAATTTACAACATGGTTGAGAGAGCAGATGCATGGCAAGTATAATAATGATCCTAATTATGTTTTAAAGAAATTAAAGTTGTTGGCAGATGGACCGAGCAAACATGTGATTTCTTTCACAAGCTACCTTATCAATGGATTCACTTTCTATACTAAACAACAAGATGATCTGAGTAAACAGCAAAATAGTGGCGTAACTCTTGTAGCTAGTACCATGCATATATCGAGTGCCAAAGATAAAAATCCTCTCTATGCACGTATGCCATACTTTGGAGTGATTGAGGACATTTGGGAGTTCGATTACATTGAATTCAGAGTTCCGGTATTTGGTTGCAAGTGGGTGGATAATAATAATGCATTGAGGATTGATGACTTAGGGTTCATACAATTGAATTTAAATAAGGAAGGATACAAGGAAAAGCCATTCATTTTGGCTTCTCAGGCTACACAAGTGTTTTATGTCCTTGACCCGGCTACTAAAGGATGGTCTATTGTTTTGTTGACTAGTAAAATGAATATTGAAGAGACGGGGTATGAAGACAATACAGTTGAAGATGATCCATTTCAAGGGACATCAATTGATTCTCATTTAAATGAAGATCAATCCATGTACGTTAGGCACAATCACAACGACAGAATATGGATTTCAAAGAGGGGGAAAGTGTTTCATAAGCAGATCAAAACAATTCAAACCAAGAAGAATATGCAAAACCATAAGAGTAAAAAAAAGAAAAAGATCTTCTTAAACATGCATGTAAATTCTCTTATTATTTTCTTTGATTCTTTTATTTGTTTTAATTTTGTTCAAGTCAATTTCGTCATTAATGACTTTATTTTCATTTAATGGATTCTGATTCATTTTGTTTAATTGAATTTCATTGCAGATGGCAGACGATAGCGGATCTAGCACCGATAATCCATCTCAGCCGAGAGATGCCTCTGACCAGGAGAGACAGTTGCAAGACGAGGCAGCACGCATACAGAGGGGCCTTTGTGTCATGCAAGAGGTCATGAAAGCTCGAACGAAAGGAAAGAAATTTGCCTTACAGTGGAATAAGGACAAGCTGTATGGTCAAATAAATTTATCAGCTATATTGGGGCAGTGGCACGAAGCACCGTGCCCATTACAGCATAGCATTGGAGGAGGGTTGATCGTTCAGTACGAGACGCTATTTGGACAGCTGTATCGGTAATATATTATAACAACTCAAATTTCATTTTCTTACAAGCTGTGTGACACTAATGTGTTGTTTTATATGTTTTGCAGTCTGTATTTGATATAGATGAGAGCAGGAAGAAGTTTGTGGAGGGGAACGTTGGGAGGGCACTGTGCTCTTTTTGATACTTTGTGACACACAAGTACTTAAAGGATCCTTCCACAGCCAACGAGTCTGAGGTTCCTAGCTTTATACGGGACTTGTCAAACCAAAGGATTGGGCTGCTTTTGTGACATCACGTCGTGATAGTCAATTTCAAGTAATAATCCTCGCTCTTTTCGATATTAAATAGTCCATTTTGTTTAATCTATATACTGTTTAATTGTGAATCTACTTTATTTTTACAGGAATTAAGTACCCAAAATAAGGAAAGGGTAAAGAAGAATGAGTATCTCTACTAAAAGGAGCGCTTGGGTTATGCGGGCCTCGAGCAAGAGGTGACTCAGAAGGAGGGATCAGATGTCACTATATCCCGTCAGATGCTGTGGGCATTGGCCAGGCAAAATAAAGATGGCCAAATTGATAATCCTTGCGTTAAGGAGGTCGTGGACAGGATGGTGAGTATTATTCTAAATTAAATAATCCTAATGTTATTGTCAAATATCTTTAAGTATGAATAACTATGTCAATGTTTGTTGCACAGGAGAGTTTGTCCCAGGAAGTTTTACAGGGGGCATATTCTGCAGATGACCAGGATATATTGAGGAGGGCATTGGGGACTCCTGACCATCCTGGTCTTCTTAGGGGCATCGATTATGGAGTCACCAAGGGATTACTTCAGGTACCGACAAAAGCCCTCTTCATCATACACGCCTTCCTCTGTTGAGTTCATGGAGCTGAAGGAAGAAACATGATGGTTAAAGGAGCAAGTTAAAGCACAAGCGCTCCTAATTGAGCAGTTGATCAAGAATCAAGCACCACAGCCGGCTCCGAATCTCAGCCCAAGTGGCAAAGACAGCTGCACATTCCCCTTGCTACCTGAGGTATAATACTTGTGTTTATACAATTACATTCAATAATATATATATCTAGCTAACTTGTCTCTCATGTTAAATCAAGGTGAAGCGGACAATCAGTGTATGGCGGATAGCCCTAAACATCACACTGTTGCAACGAGCCGCATGTTCAATTTACCAGGGGAGAGTATGATTCATAATGTGCCTCTTCCTGCTGATCATGTGAGGGTGCAGCTGAACACTGCTATTGATGCGGATTATGCCCTCCCGATGCCCACCCCAGATGCAGAGACAGTGGCTCAAGCAGTGATTAGCTTTGTCGCTTGGCCTGGCCGTCTTCTTACATTAGGACATCCTTCAAAGGTATATATGTATAGGTCTATACATTCAGTTGATTTAAAATAAACTCTATTTAATTACTAACAGTCTATTTGTCAGTCTAAGGGGAAGAAGAGCCTATCAGGTGATCACTCATTACCATCGCCACAGAAGTAGCCCTCTAAGCCCGTTCAAGCTGTATCATCAAGATTCCAAATACGTCTTGAGGAATATGCAGTTGGGGCCAGATTAGAACATGGCGAGGATTTCATGATTCCCCTAGAGTTTGAGCCAAAAGTCTACAGTCGACCCTCATCAGATTACATCACGAATGAAGCATTGAAAGAAATTCTGACGCATGGAATGGCTAGCACAAATGCCTGTAACTTTTATATCAGGTATTTGTTAAAATCTTAACTAAATACTTAAGTACTTGAGCATTTGTCCTATTGATATCTTTGTTTGTTGATTTAGACATCTTTTCAAGAACTTTATAGCCCCTAGTAGCCTTGATGACAAGTTCAAGATTATCAGCCCCCACACTTTTGCTGGCCATGGACCTGATATGAAGAAAGACTTATCTAGAGACTTGTTGGATATCTTCATTTCTAGGGCAGCACCAGGGGCTCAGGCTTTGTTTTTAGCGCCTTACTGTCAAGGGTACGTACGTAGTATACTGAACTTTCCTAAATTCTTTCATTTTCAAAATAATTTGTAATTGTTCTAATTGTCTTTTTTATACTTAGGGGACACTGGATGCTGATTGTGGTCAATCCCACAAAGCCAAGGATTTGGTATCTTGATTCTTTTCATGGGGATCCAACCAATCGACCATTTATGGTTTTATTGTTCAACAAGTAACATTTATATCTATTATTTAATTTAATTTCTTGCTTCAATCTAATTTTTGACAATCATTAATATTCAATTTTATTGTCTTCTCAGGGCTTTGTGGCTATACCACACAAATAAAGCCTTACCCTACCCCCTGGTAAAAAACGACCAATTTGATGATATCTTCCCGTGGAAGAAAGTGAAGGTATTCATTACCATTATTTACTATTCTACTAAATATGGTTTATTTATATGATTGACTAATATTATTTCCTTTTCCATTCTTTACAGTGCCCACGTCAGCCCAAAAAAAGCTCCCGTTGTGGATATTGCGTGATGAAATTTATGAAGGAGATAATTATGCACAATGCTGACACAATCCCTACGCAGGTAATATGTATTTGTTAAAGTTCAATTTACATATTTAAGAATCGTACTTACTATAGCTTTACATTTATATCTAACTTATGTCATAATTTGTGGTTGCATACAGTACTTTGCCGACACATATTGCACAGTGTATTTCAAATAGAAGAAATCGTTGAAGAGTTGGCGATAGCTTTATTCCATCAGTAAACACAAAATAGATAGGGAAGTGTACATTAAGACAGTGTATGTACAGCTTTGGTTTCGATTTTGGTTTTGGTTCATTTTTGGCTATTGGTTAGTTTTTGGCATTGCACAACTTTGGCAATTGGCTAATTTTGGAATTGGTTCACCTTTTGTATTTGCCCAGAATTTTTATATTACTTGCCTTAGACATAAGTTTTTTTAATATCGCAGTTGGTTTTGGTTCATGTATATATAATAATGTAAATTATTTTTGGTCCATTAAGATGTATATAGCTGAATTGGTTTCAATGCTGGCCTGCATGGTTCTATTGAATGAGCCTTTATTCAGTTTCAAAATTGCAAAGGGGCTACTGGCAAAGTAGAACGCGTATATGAAAAAAATACCCATAATACTTGACAGTTATTACTTAAAATCGTCAAGTATTCATATAATACTTGACGGTTTTTTAGAAATAACCGTCAAGTTTTTTAACAATACATGATGGTTCCCAAACCGTCAAGTATACATATAATTGTTCCAAAATAATTGGCGGTTTTTTAGAAATAATCGTCAAGTATTCAGCACATAGATTTAACAATACATGACGGTTCCCCAAACTGTCAAGTAATCTTATAATTGTTCCAAAATAATTGACGGTTTTTCAGAAATAACAATCAAGTATTCAGCACATAGTTTACAGTTTTTCTCAAAAACCATCAATTGTTTGAATAATAATTGACGGTTTTTCATTTAAAACCGTCAAATATTATTGAAATATATAATGCCATTATACTTGACGGTTTTTAACTGTCAAATATGACCCAAAATAACCGTCAAGTATTTGTCATTTTGTAGTAGTGATTAATTTTTTGTTAGCAAATGATAGTTCTTTTTCTGGTTGATGGGTAACTCCTCTTACTGTATATAGCAAAACACTTAATTTGTTAAAAATAATAAACACATCCTATTACTGTTAAAATCTATTTTTGAGCAAAAATCTTGGTGTTTGTGATGAATCTGCAAAAATTTATCAGATTTGCAACACATATTTTAACAGAAAATTATCCGTAGTAGAGTGAGTGAGAGAGAGAACAAGAGGATGCATACTTCTTGTTCTAAAGGAATGAATGAAAAAATCTCAATCTGATTAAGTCAATCATATAACATCCAGAATTTTCAAATTTCAGGGGAACAAGAGAAAGAAATTTATTAAAATTATTTAAAGTCTAAAAAATTTTGAAAAAAAATTATGGAACATTAATTTTAAGGATTGTAAATTTTTTGAAAAATTTTATTTTCCCAAAAATAGCTTAAATAATTTTAAAGTTAGTTTTTAGAAAAAAAGGGCTTTTTTTCAGAAATTCAAGGAAAAATAAGTAGAGGTTCATATTTGGATCGAAATTTTCAGGATAATTATTTTATGAGATAAAGAGGTTAATTGATGTATAAAATTCTTAAAATGAATTAAGGATTAATGTATGGAATTAATGGCTATTTTTTTAAAAATTCCAAAGAAAATAGTCAAGAGTTGATTTTTTACGCGAAATTTTTAGAGAAACTATTTTCTGAGTCAAAGAAACTAATAGATAAGAAAAATCCATATAAAATATTGTGGAATAATTTCTGAGTATATTTTATATTTCAGAAAATAGTAGGAAGGGTGGAAATGGAAGGAAGGAAATGAACTGCGTAGAGGTCATTTACCACACCGCCTGCCCATATATCCAGTTACCCACTCTCATCCCCTTCTCATTTTCATTCGGTTGAACACCGGAAAAGGGGGACAGAGTGAGAGAGCTTACGAGACCGAGAGAGAGCAAGAGGAAGAAGGAGGACAGCAGGAAGAAGGTGATCGGTGACATGCAATCAAGGTTTGCGGAATAGATAAGCCTCCTAAGCATTATTCCATCCTCTGTTTCCTCATTAGTGTAGTGTTCTGCAAGAAGATGATGATGATTACAAAATCTGACTGGGGAAAGAAAATCAAGATCAAGCCAAAAAACATAACGAAAATCTTATGAAATGTTGAATATGAGTGGGGGGTGCCAACTGCCCCTTGGGTGCTGACCCCCTGCTTCCCTTTAATTTTTGGGTCCTTCCCAAATGTTTTTTTTTTTGTAAAAATTCTTTTACCATTAGATTCTACATAAAATGAGTGACATATCTTTTTTACAAAAAATGGTTTAGTCTTCATTTTTGAAAATAAGATATCAAGATGTCACTCATTTTATGTAGAATCTAATGGTAAAAAGAATTTTTACAAAAAAAAAAAACATTTGGGAAGGACCCAAAAATTAAAGGGAAGCAGGGGGTCAGCACCCAAGGGGCAGTTGGCACCCCTTCCCGTTGAATATAGGTTGTATGGACTATGTAGGATGGTGCATGTTGATTTTTGTGGCTGGGATTGCAGTTCAATTTTAAGAAGTTACTATTATGATGGTGATCTCTTTGAGAGTTTTGAGAAGCTGGAATTTAATGAGTTGATTTGCTTAAAGCTGTCCGGAGTAGTAAGGTTGAAGCTTCTTCAAATAAGATATGGGTTTGCATGTTGATTTTTGCTTTTGGGGGGAAACTTTGGAATTTGAAATCTGATATATATATATATATATATATATCTCTGTGTGTGTGTGTGTGTGTGTAGGAATGTGTAGATATATGATATTGTTGAAGTGGTGGATGCTTGAGGCTATGGGATTCAGATTTTGGAATTTGAAAGTTGATAATGATGTCTAATGAATCCGAAATGGGGATTTGAAATAATAGAATTTAAGGAATCTAAGAGTAGAGGATAATATGCTCTGTTGATATTGTAAGATTACTTTAAAATTCTTACAATGCAGAAAAATTGATTAATGGGAACCGTGTGAGTTATGAAAGAAAAGGGAAAAGAAAATGTAGTAAACTTATACCTAAAGGCTTCAAGGTGGAAATATGGATGAAGTGCAGTACTCAAACCAAATTTTATGTTCCACTCTTGTTCGGCCAAACTAAATTAAATACATAGAGTTAAGTATGTTGAATTTTGACCCCTTTAATGCAATTATAAAAAGAATTTATGATGCTGGAAATTTAAAGACTTTAACTAGGAATGCTATTCAAAACTTGAAAGATGGGATGAAGTGTTCAAATGAGCTATACGATGTGTAGAGTGAAAGCTATATTGATTAGATTCTTGTGAGTTATAATTCGAGAATTCAGATACTTAGAAGTATTGGAATTGAGGATAATCGCATTGACTATATAATGAATACGTCTGTGTGTGTGCGCGCGCGCGCGTGCCTCGGTCAATGCATGAACTTGGGTGCTAATGAAATTGGAAGTATATGTAACTTGATATTGATGTTCCTAAATGATTAAGGGTTAACTTAGATGAGAAACATTAATTAGAAGGGATTAAAACGATGACTCAAGATGGGTTTGGAGCTGGAAATTTACTTGGGGTGTTGATTCATGCCTATAAAATATGGATCTATGTTTAAAGAGAGTTAAATCTCATTATAGGTTGAGCATTGATTTAAATTTTGAAAATTTCCAGATTTTAGTAAGAAATTGAATAGGGAAGTAATAGAAGAATTACATGAGAATTTTGCATTAGATATGTTATATATATAATTAAGTATGGATGTGCTATGAGGTCTAATAAAGGTAGGGTACCCAAATGTTCTCAAAAGTTATGGTAAAAAATATATAATAAATTTTTTTACCAAGAGGACCAATTATTCAAAAAAGGGGAGAAGGCATTCCATCGTCTTCAAATAAGTGTAAAAATGTTGTTCAGATAACTAACTATTAAATAGAAGGAATAGAGTTTATGAGTGGGTCAAAAGAAGTTATATTTTGATAATAAAAGGTAAATTGATTAAGTATTAACCCATTTCTTGATGAGCTTAAAATATAGGATTTGACATCTACTCAAGCATATTAAGGAGACAAACAAGAAAGGACTTTGGGGAAGGTAAATTGTAGGAAAGGTCGGCAAGTAGTAACTCTTTCTCTCATATACTTATGCAATAGTTTTACATGTTTGTTTGTGCCATAGTGCCTACATTCTTTAATGAATATATGGTGGTTTTGATTACGGGAGCTGTGTGCTAGATTATGAATGGTGGTAACTCGTAATCTATATGAATACTGAAACTATGTTATTTTAAACTCGTATTATGTGTGAATACTAGAACTATGTGATCTATGAATAACTGTATATGCTATATAAAGCTTGCTGGATATGTTTGATCTACTAAGTGCTTATTATATGGCTTGCTTTGCATGCTTTTGTAAACTTGTATATGTGTATGATACACTGTTGTTACCACTAGGATTCTTAGAATCTCACCGCTTTCCTTCCATGACATGTAGTAAAGGCAAGTGGCTCGAAAGGTAAGAGTGTGGTGATTGTAAGGAACTTAGAAGGTTAGAAGAAGAAGGGATTTGTATGGTTGGTCATTGGTTTATGTTTTTGTAGTTTGAACTTATAATTTTTTTTATTAGTCGAGTATGGCTGCCACTTAATATACGTAAATATGTAAATATGTAATTATATGAGGTTATAGAATGTAAATTCTTCTATGACGAGGAAGTTATGGTTCTTGAAGTCAACAAATGAGTATCATCTACTTTGACGGTTGTGTGGTGGTAAATTAGCAGTATTATCAACTAATGATATTGTCAAACTAGGCATTAAAGGCAAGTGCATGTATCGTACCTATAAATATAGTTAGAAATCATTTTTTTTTTTGGGGCCAAACATAGTTATAATCAATTGGTTAGCTAAGAAAGACTTTATATTATTCTATTGCATGAAAAATTCATCCACACACCGTACAAGCTAAAAATGCTTTACTACTCTTTCTTTCTCTCTTGAGAAGAAAAGTTGTTATCGCGTTGGAAGGAAGCAGTATTATTGTTGATAAAGAATATTTTTAGGGTATTTTGAAAAGTTTACGTAGCATAAAATCATTTGAATTTGAGTAAAAAGTCTCACAATTAAATTGTATATAATTATAATTTCTTTTTGGGTCCTAAAGTGGTACACTTTAAGACCATTTATTCTCGTAATTCTAATTATTGTCATTAAATATGTAAATCTAACCATGGCTGTGTCCAACACATCCCTCTTAGTCCCCGATGAAGAGTTGAATGATGAAGCCAGCATCCACTAATTGTTAGTCTCACAAGTTCTTGTTTCGATGAGATTAATGGTCTTTGAATAAGAAGCATTGATTCATAAGAAGCAGCCTAGAAGATATAGTTAGTATATATAAGGGCTGGCTTACGTAAATGCTATAGAATTCGAACCTGGAAAGAATGAACGAAGGTATAACGAATGGTGGAATGGAGGAGGGAGATTCGTGTGATCAAAGCAAGAAGAAAGGACACCTAGAAAGGAAGAAAAGAGGGAAGATAAAACTCCATACTAAAGGTCGGATGACAAAAGGTTTCTTGTGGAAAAATACTCTACTGGATTTAAACCCGAAAGCCTGCTCTTTTGACCCCAAGGGAAGTGGTGTATTTGACAATGCCTGGCAGGGGTATATTGAGGGATTGAAGGGGTTCTTTGTTGACGGAACAGAGACAAGAAAGGATAAGGATGTGGAAGAACGCGCGGCTGGACAGCAAAATGACCCAATTCCCATATTAGTGGTGACTCAGGAGGAATACAAAAGGTGGTGTGCACCTTGGCCAATCACTGCCTGTTAGTGCAAAAGTTGGCGTCCTAACTTTGATCCATGGTGCATAGAAACTCAGAAGAAAATAGTCACCTCAGCGAGAATCCCTTTGTCACCTCTAGAGTTGTTTAACTCTGAAAGTTTATGCAAGATCCGAAAACTGATGGGGCGCACTCTCAAGATAGACTCAGTGACTTATCTTACGGAGAGCGGGAGATATGCCCGTCTATGTATCGAACTTGATCTCGGCAATCCAATCACCCTGGCAATACGCATTTTTCGAAAGGAACGACATGTCAAATATGAAGGTTCTCATATGCTTTCACTGCGGTTGGTGTGGGCATCACCGGCATGCTTGCCCCGAACTTCAAACAACAGAGGGATTGGAGAAAGAAACTGGAGAATTGAGCCAAAATCTAACAGAATCAGAGGACAAGACCATTGGAAAGGACGCTCCTCTGAGCGAGGAAAATAACCACTCTCAGGTAGAAGAAGCTCTGAGACAAAATCGATAACAAGCAAGCCAATCGAAAAATTTCGATAACAGAGCATCGTCGTGCAACGAGGCTTTGAGTGAATGGAATTTGGTCAGGTAGCTGGTGCGATGAAGGAGTGCAAATGCAGGATCTTTAGGATCCGAGGACGCGCTGGCGGCAAAGATCTCGCAAGGCAAGCAAGCTGAAAAGATGGCGCGACACAGTTAATATCAGCATTAATGAGGATATGACGCGAGTAAAAATTTCGCATGGAATCAAATCCCCCCCAATACACACCGGATTGAAATCAAGACATAATGTTTAAAATACCCAAATCCCTTCTACTTATACCAACATTTGTTGATGAACAGTAAAAAAACTAACCTCTTACTGTACTGTCAGGCATCTTAGTGGATCCCTGTTGACCAAGAGAGAAGAAGATTAGTTGTGGTAGCTAGGAGAGGCAAAGAGAATACGCCACCATCCAAAGGGCCCAGTATTGTAGAATGTGACCCAAGTGGCAGCAATGGGGAAACTGGTGGTTTCACGAAAGCTAGCAACCCTTTTAATGCACTAATGGACCTTGAAGAAGAGAGGCCCAATAACACAGACCCAATTACTAATAATGGTACAACAGATTCAGTTGCACCCAACAATAAGGTGGGCTTGGATGTGAATGGTAGACGCATCCAAGGAGATGGTGATGCCCCCATGACCCCTGCCGAAGCACCGAATAATGCGAAATTAGTGAATTGTGATTATTTACGCCTTTAGAGCCCCACTTCTACTGGGATTCTTTCTGATTGAATTTTTTTTTTTTTGGGGCATTGCAGAGGCTCCGGATCAAAACCCTTCTCAGCCCTGATTGGGGAACTGTGTAACAAGTACAAAATTGATTGTTTTGCTCTTCTTGAGACTAGATCCAGTGGAAGCAAATCATAAAAGATAGCAAAATCTCTGGGATTCTGCACACGCATCTTGTGAGTCCTAATGGGTTAAGTTGGGGACTTTGGTTTCCTTGGCTGGAAAATCTAGGTGATGTTGAGATACCTGAAGCCACTGAACAATTTATACACTCTCATATAGAGGTAAATGAACATCAGCATTTTTTCACGTGTCTGTGCTAGTGCAAATGCAGTCAAATGTCGAACTTTTTAGAGGAGACTAGTAGAGCTGGGTGGTAACGTAAATGGTTCTTGGAGTATAATGGGTGATTTTAACAGCATTTTATATGGCAATGAGAAAAGATCCGAGGGGTGCGCCTATTCTATTACAGATAGAGACTTCTTCTAATGGCTTAGTGAGTTGGAGCTTTTTGACATATATGCGACATGGAGGACCTTTCTATGCTTGGAAGAGACAGGGCTGTGAAAGTCGACTTTGACAAGGTGTTGACTAATAAAAAAATTTTAGAAGACTTTCCAGAGGCCAAGACAATGGCCCTTTATCACTTCAAATCTGATTATTGCCCCTATCGTTTAACGTGCCATCTGAGAATCATTCTTCCTAAGCTTGAACAATTCATAAATTAAGTCTAGAAACGAAGCGGAGTGGTGTGAGAACATAGAAATCTTTGCGAATAAACTAGAGACCTGGAACTCAGAAGTTTACTGCCACTTGGGATGCAAGAAAAAATGACTCCTCAGTCGGTTGGAAGGTCTTAATAAATCCCTTACCTCTGAAGGCCCGTCTGATTCCCTCTGCCAACTCCAAAAGAGTCCTTGGTTTGAATTAGAAGAAACAATTTACAAGATGTCATGTGGGCTCTAATAGTGAAGTGGGGAGAGAGAGAGAGAAGGAACGAAGAATGAGGAATGAACTGATGTGTATTCCGCTGTATTCAAGGGTTACATATAGAATAAATACAAAGGTCACGTGCCTGAACTAAGCCAGCTCATCAATCTAACTGAATCTGTTAGGATAATAATAATATTGGTTACATATTACTAATTCATTTAACTACTCTATCAGACTCAAAAAGCCAAATGCAACTAGTTCTCCTTGGGAGGTTAGAACACCAGATATTTTCATTTACGGGCAACTTCTAGATATAAATATAACTGTATTGAGGCTATTAAATCTGATATTGGCCAGTGCTTATACGAGGACGAGGAGATTAAATCGAAAGCTGTGAATTTTTTCAGAAGTATTTTCACCATTGGGGAGGATGGTAATGGAGACTTGTACTAGCTAGTAATGCTCAATCACTTTTCCCCCTTTGACCCCTGAACAGTCACAGCGAATCGGCAGACTGATCATCAAAGGGGAAGTGGAACATGCAGTCATAAACATGGGTGCTTTAAAGTCTCGGATTGATAGCCTTGTTTTACCAAACCCAATGGTCTCATGTAAGTCCTGCTATTTTTTTACTTTGTCACTAAAGCCTTTCTTTGCCCGTAAATCATAAAGGAGGTAAACCAAACCTCGTTAATTTTCATCCCAAAAAAGGAGAATCCAAAGCATCTAAAAGAGTTTCGGCCAATCAACTTATGCAGTGTGATGTACAAAGCAATTACTAAAATAATTGCAAAGAGAAATAAACCCACTCTATTGAAAATAATTGCCCCTAACCAGTGTGGTTTTATTCCGAGGTGCTTGAGCTCCTATAACATAATTGTAGCACAAAAAGTGATTCACTTTATGAGAAACATGAAGGGCCGCAATGGTTTCATGGCAATCAAGATCAACTTGGAAAAGGCATATGACAGAATTAGCTGGCATTTTATCATACAGTGTCTTAAAGAATTGCATTTTCTAGAGAACATTGTGGCTCTCATACAGGCCTGAATTTTCTCCCTAGAAATGCAAATTCTCGAGAACGGTAGTAAATCTGGCCCTTTCCAACATTCAAGAGGAGTAAGACAAGGAGATCCCCTCTCACTGTATCTTTTTATACTCGGTGTGGAGAAACTCACCTATTTAATCTAGAAACAAGTTGACAGGAAATGTTGGAAGCCTATAAGGCTGAATAAGAAGGGATCACCACTCTCAGATCTTTTGTTTACTGATAATTTGATAGTCTTTGTTAAAGCTAGCTTGGAACAGGTGCAAATAGTTAACGGATGTCTTGGTGCTCTTTGTAACACCAAACTTAACATATACTAATAAGGTTAATATAATGATTGTGAACCACCAGCATCGAGTTTCTGACATGGGAAAAACTGAGTCAAAATAACTTCTCAAAACTCGAACTTTTAAAAACTAAATTCCAATATATGAATTGAACTTGCAAACAACATTGGAATTTACTGTTTAGAAATCATAGCTTTCAAAACTAGTGAATCCTAATCAACCCTATCTTCAACTTAGTAATAATAAGAGACCTGAAATGATTTTACACTAATAGGTCCCAACCCACAGACAAAAACATATATAAAGGCTCGTCACTATCAATATACTTAAATATAACGGCCATCTCTGTTGATCGCACTTGCCTACTCCCGACACCAAGTACACCTCCTTACGGAAGATACAAAAGTATTTATATAAATATATATCAAGTAAGTGCTACTTGCCAAACTAACTAAACTATAAATATAATTAAATATTTTACATATTTACACAAAAAGAAGCAGGCATTCCTGCTCTTCTTACGGCTCACTTTTTTCTCAAGCAATCTCCTTTGCCTTGCTACCACTTCTTTTAGCTGTATCACATGGAAGGGAGGGAGATACCAAAAAATCCCCACAACAGTAATTTCTATCAAACAAATGTGCATATTACATAAAGCATGCAAAACAAGCCAATAGAACACAACCTTGCAAGCTATTGCAATTAAGTATTTATATGCAATGACATATAGACAAGCTAAATAAATAATGGGCAAATAATTGGTAGATATTGTCCCATGTCCGTCAGCTACATGTGATCACATCTAAATAATCCATGCAAGAAATTAAGTATTACATGATCCTATGCTTTTAAACAGCAATATGGCACAAATAAACATGCAGCGATCATACACAAGTGCAAGGTAGGATAAAACTACAACCTGAACCTTCTTCCATTAAGTCAAACCTGCTCTTCACAAGCTTGGCATACTAGGGATACAAATTAAGCTTTTCAGGTTCAGTGTGGCCCCTAACTGCCGAAGCTACTGTTTGCACCGCAAGTGCACGGGTCTTCACAAGTAATAAAGTGATTAGTAAAGTATCGTTCCCACAAGGAATTGGTTATAAAACCCAATCAAGTATTGATTATCACATTGTCACCAAATTTGAGTTACACAAATATATTAAGATTCACTACAAAAAAATATGTTAATTCTAGCGGTTAGAGTGTTACATTTCTAGCGGTTTTAACCGCAACAAATTAAATTTGTAGCGGTTAAGAAAACCGCTAGAAAAACAGGTGCAAGAAAAAATTTCTAGCGGTTATCGCAACCGCTACACATCATGGTCAAAACGATAGAAAATTTCTAGCGGTTTCTAACCGCTAGAAAATATCTGAAGGAGACACATTCCTAGCGGTTATAAAACCGCTAGAAAATTTCCCGGAAAAAAATTTCTAGCGGTTTATAACCGCTAGAAACCTGCTAAACGAAATCTATTTTGCCGGGAATTAAATAATTTCAGTAGCGCGCGGAAATTACTAGCGGTTATAGAACCGCTAGAAATGTTTGGGAAATTAAATTTTCCCGCCAATTGAATTTTAGGAATGGCGGGAAAAAATTTTCTAGCGGTTTGAACCGCTAGAAATTGTGGCGCAAAATTTCAATTTGACGAAATATTTCTAGCGGTTAGGAACCGCTAGAAATGTTTACCGTGCCAGAAAAAAAAATTTATGGTTTTTCATATTATAATTTTAAAAACCATTAAATAAATTATGTTGAAGAATTTTTGTTAATTTGTATAATTAGTTATATGTTACATTTTATATATTTAAATTTTGTAATAAAAAATATGTAATTAAATTATGAATGTGTCAAAAGAAGTGAATTTAATTTAATAAGATAATTTAATTGAATATTTAATAAGATAGTTGAATTGAAGATGATATATTTTGTAATATTGAACCTATAGTATTAGGTTGATGAGTATTTGAATCAGTTGAGGAGGGCATGACAAGTGTGGAGAAGAAAAATCTGAAAGGAAAGGAGAAATAAATATGTTAGTAAATTTTAAATAAAAACAAATAAAAGATACAATGAATTATAAAATAAAATTCACTTACCATACAGTAAAGAGAAAAAAACCACCATATGAGATAGTAAGAAAAAAAGAGAGAATTATGAAGAAGAATAGGAGAGGAAAGAAAAGAGATGGAGTAAATGAATGTAAAGAAGATATGGTATTTATAGAGATCAGCAACACATTTGTAGCGGTGTTTTTGTAGCGTTTTATTGCATTTTGTAGCTGTTATTCATTTTCTAGCGTATATATAAGCGCTAGTATTTCGTAGCGGTTATATATGTAGCGGTTATTAACCGCTAGAAATTTAGTATTTTTTATTTTTTAAAATCTGAACGAATTTTAATTTACAGATATGTATTTTGTAGCAGTTAATAACCGCTACAAATTACAATTTCGTAAAATACATTTGTAGCGGTTAATAACCGCTACAAATTACAATTTCGTAAAATACATTTGTAGCGGTTAATAACCGCTACAAATTACAATTTCGTGAAAAAAATTTGTAGCGGTTATGTAACCACTACAAATGAAAATTTTTTTATTTTTAAAAAAACTGTACGAATTTTAATTTATACATATGTATTTATGGACGAAAAATTTTTTAAATAATTTATTTTGGATGCTGCTATTCTCCATCATCATCCAACCTGAAAGGACACATTTTAAAAGAATTTGTTAAATTTATATTGTATTTGGAAAAAATTAGTAATTAGTAGTTAATTATTTAAATAATTTAAGAAAAGACGTGTACCTGATAAGTGGCAAATTATCATCTCCTTGAGGAAAGAAGTCTTCAAAATTCGAGGGTTGGAAGGGTTCACTGTCGTAAATAATGTCACCATCACCCATATCGTAAAGATCCCGTGGCTTGAGGTGAACGACCATATTCCAGTCTTTATGTTTCTCGTCCTCGACATAGTAAATTTGGTGTGCCTCAGAAGCAAGGATATATGGCTCATCATCTTCAGATGCCCCCGTATGAATAAGTCTAGAGAAATTGACTGAGGTGATGCCCAAATGGTCAGTAGCGAGTCCCCGTGAAGTTGTCGTATTTGCCCAGGAGCATTTGAACAGTGTCACGGTGAAAAGCTGGTAACTCAACTCAATAATGTCAATTAGCTTTCCATAGTAAGTGACGCCTCCAAAGCGCATATCGCCATCACTACTGCTAGCATAACATCTCGTTCCGAATGTCCCGCAAACTCCAGAGTTTTGTGTGAGCAATCCCTGATCACGTCCAACCGTACAGAACTTGAAGCCGTTGACATTGTACGTGGTAAACCTTCGTGCATGGTCTAACGGACCGAGAGAAAGAGCTTTGAATTCATCTGTGTATGGGCTGTTGTCATTACGTATTCGACGTGTAAACCAACTGGGAAACTCTTTGTGGACTCTTTTATCAATGTCAGCAGAACGCGCACGGCCCCGTAGCTGACGCCTGAGATAACTCCTAAACTCACTATAGTAAAGTGTAATTTGTTAGAAGAGTCAGTAAGAAACAAATATAAAGTGTAAAAGCTAGTGAGCTTATATGATATATATACTTACTGCATGAAGGGTTCAACTTGGCTGCAATTTATCAAAACGTGTCTGTGTGCCTGGAGTTTCTCTGTAGGAGTGAGTCTGAAGAATTCATATCCTCCAACTGGTTTCCCAACAGGAGGAAATAAAGTTGACGTGGAAGGACCAGGAGGAGAATCATCTACGCGACGCGGGCGGTTAAAAGATGTCTCCATGTCATCAAAGTACCTCGAACAGAAAGTTAGGACCTCATCTCCGGAATAACCTTCTGCTATTACCCCTCAGGCCATGCCTTATTCCTAACATATGATTTTAATTTTCCCAAGTACCTGTAAGTTAAAATTGCATTAATAATTACGAGTAAATGAAAGAACAATGTGAAATTTAAAGAGGCGGGAATAAAAGATAATCTAGTACCTCTCTATAGGGTACATCCATCGATAGTGAACTGGGCCAGCAACCTTTGCTTCTCGAACAAGGTGGACAGTCAAGTGAACCATAACAGTAAAGAATGATGGAGGAAATATCATCTCCAAGTGACAAAGTGTAAGAATAATTTTATTTTGCAGCTGATCAAGCTCTTCCGCTACCAAGACCTTCGCACACAACTTCTTGAAAAATGAACATAATTCTACCAAAACCACCGATACATCAGAAGGAAGTGTGTTTTTCAAGGCCAATGGAAGTAACTGTTGCATAAGAACATGAGAGTCATGACTTTTCAACCCAGTAACCTTTCGAGCCTGCAGATCGATACACCTTGAGATGTTGCTAGAATATCCATCTGGTACTTTTATGTTCTTCAACGTCGAGAGGAAGATATCCTTGTTCTGCTTTGTCAAGGTGAATTTAGCTGGCTGAAACTTGTCGTTTTCATCAGGCCAAGCCTCTTCACGAATCCCCCAGGCCCGTAAATCTTTTCTAGCTGCGAGATGGTCTTTGGACTTTCCAGCTTCATTGAGCAACGTATATAGCACATTATCGCACACATTTTTTTCAATGTGCATAACATCCAAACTGTGTCGTAGCAAATTAGATTCCCAATAAGGAAGAGTGAAAAATATGCTTCTCTTCCGCCATTGCATAGGTTGCGTATCAGATGTCCCACGAGATCGTCGTCCCAATCGTTCGGGATCCACACTCTTACCAAACTCGACATGAACATCTTCTAACTGCCGCAAAATATCCATACCAGACAAAGTAACAGGAGGATCTCTCTTCTCCTGTTTCCCATCAAAGCGAATCCGTTGCAATCTAAGTCTGTGCTTGGAATCAAGGAACCGTCGATGTCCTATGAAGCACCACTTGCGACTGTGTGGAAGGCGACATGGCACAGAATCAAAATTGCACTCAGGACAGCCAACCCAGTATGCACATTCCAGCCAGACAAAGTTTCCAAACCGGGAAAATCACTTATTGTCCACATCAAGGCTGCACGGAGATTGAATAGTTGCTTGTCATGTGAGTCATATGCCTCAACACCATTCGTCCATAGGTCGATCAATTCGTGTATCAACGGTTGCAGGTATACGTCAATATCATTTCCTGGTGCTTTCTTGCCAGGAATGATCATGGAAAGCAAAAAGGAGCTCTGCTTCATGCACATCCAAGGTGGTAGATTGTATGGAATTAACACCACCGGCCAGATACTGTAACTTGTGCTCATGTTTCCGAAGGGATTAAAACCATCGGTTGCCAATGCAAGACGTACATTTCTAGGATCATTGGCAAAGTCTGGAAATTTCGCATCAAACGCTTTCCACGCCTCCGAGTCTCGTGGGTGCCTTAACCTACCATCTAGGTTTTCCTCAGTCGCGTGCCACCTCATGTGCTGAGCCATTTTTGATGACATATACATTCTTTGCAACCGTGGTTTCAAAGAAAAGTATCTAAGAAAATAATATATTAAAAATTTAAAATACCGAATATTTAAATACTAAATATTGACTCAATTTAAGAAAATTGATGACATAATCAATTGTTTTAAGAATTTCAAATATCGAATATTTTTAGAGACGGAACAAGTAACACGCTGTAATAATTTGTACCTGAGAATTTTGGCCGGTTTCTTCTTTTGCTTCTTGCCCTTCCGTACCGACTTATAGCGTGACGTCTTACATCTCGTACAAATCTCTTTGTTGGCATCATCTCCCCAGTATAGCATACAGTCGTTTGGGCATGCATCTATCTTCTTATAGTTCAAGCCAAGCTTGTTAATAATCTTTTTTGCTTCGTAAAAAGATGGAGGGAATTCAGCTTGGGGGAAAGCATCTCCCAGTAATTCCAGCAACATAGACATCGCCTTGTCAGTCATACCGCACAAGCATTTGATGTGATACAGCCTCACCAAGAATGACAACTTCGAATACTTTGTACACCCAGAATAAAGAGGCTTGTCAGCTTCGGTCATGAGGTCAAAAAATTCCCGAGCAGTTTCGTTTCTTAGAAACTCCGGTTGAGGTCCCTCTACTTCATCTTCGTTGGGATTCGAGCTTTCGTGAACACCAAAAGCATCACGCACAGCATCATTCACGGCATCGGCTTCATCCACTCGAACTCCCATCCGTGAAACTACTGGCACTGACTCAGCACCCATATCTAGCCGTTCCCCATGTAGTTGCCAAAATACGTACTCTCGCGGAAAAGGCTTAAAGATTAAATGTTCCCTAACAATATCTTTGGGATGCCACTTTTTGAAATTACATTTAGGACAGGGACACTGAATCTTACCATTTACGGCAGCATTGGCGAAAGCAAAATCCAAGAAATAGTTTAGACCAGCCAAGTATTGCGGAGTCGACCGGTGCAAGTTGATCCACGACCTATCCATCACTAATAATGCTCAAATTTCGTGAAAATATGACACAAAGCTCAAAGAGAAGTTAAAATGGAATTCAGTTGGAGTGCTTCAGCTTATAAAGGAGGCTGGTGGAACGGTCATTTTTTTGTAGCGGTTACAAAACCGCTACAAATTTGTAGCGGTTTTAACGGAAATTTTCATTTTCCAGCGGTTATTAACCGCTAGAAATTCTAAATATCGGTTACAAACCGATAGAAATTTCTAGCGGTTTAACGGGAATTTTGTCTCCATCGGTTTTGAATTTTCTAGCGGTTATAAAACCGCTAGAAAATTAGGTAAATTTGCTAGAAAAACACTAATTTTCTAGCGGTTTTATTGTAAACCGCTAGAAAATTTTCTAGCGGTTTACAAGAACCGCTAGAAAATTAGTGTTTTTCTAGCGGTTTATGAAACCGCTAGAAAGTTTCACGATGGTTAAAATCCAGTTGAATTTTCTAACGGTTTTAGAATTGCTACAAACGGTATTATTTTTAAATATTAAATAGAAATACCGCACAATAAATTAATAACATTACAAAAATAAATATTTATTAAATTAATAAATGATTATAGAATTATTTTGCTTAATTAGCATGTTTAACGTGTTTAATAAATTGTAATGTTGATGTTGTAATAAATAAATAAATATTTCAATATTAATTAGTACTTGACATAAATAAAATTATAGAAATAAATCAATAAAGTAAACAAATAAATATAAAATTTAAATAAATATCTAAATAGTATATAAAACCGTAAAATCAAGATTCTAATAAAATCCCATACAATGAAAGCAAATCATGGGTGGGGGGCAGAAGCAGCATCATCGTGATCATCCTCTGCTGAATCCTCCGGCTGGGGGTGGGCAGGCCGCTCAACCTGCTGGGACTGGACTGGCGGATGGGGGGGTAGGGGCGGGACTGGTGGCATGTGTAGGTCGGGGATGTCAGGAACCGAGATGTTTGGAGCTATACTGACCACCACATGACGCAGAGCCGTAGCAGCTGCCAAGAGCTGGTCAAGCTGCGTCTGGAGCTGACGATCACGCTCCTGGAACTGACGATCACGCTCCACGATCCTGGCCTCCATCCTGGCCTCGAACTCTTGTCTGAGCTCCTCTCGCAATTCCTTGAGGATGAGGAACCCGGCCGCTTCGCACTCGCATGAGAGCTCCCAGCAGTATATGAAGGGCCAGCGCCACTTGAGCGGGGCAACCTAGTCGGTGTAGGTCCAAGTCCAAGCCCGCTAACTCGACCAGGGTGCTGTGGCCGGCCACGACCCGCTAAAAGTGAGGCGGTGGGATCCAAGGCAGACCCCTGAGACTCACGCAACTCGGAATCGACCTGAGTCATCCGTGCCTACCAAAATTAATATAAAGAAGTTAATTATAATATAATGATATCTACACTGTGATATTATATTAATATTTAATTTATTACTTACCGCTATCTCTTCAACCTCATCCGACGCACGCCCGTCTCGAGGTCTATACACCATCGGCCACATCTCGCCATAAGTGGGCGTGTATCCCCGCTCCTGCTGCGTCTTTTCCCTCTGTAAATGAAATCAAAGAAATAATTAGTTACAAATTAAATACATATACATATTTAATAAATTTATTTCAAGTACTCACAATCTCATCATAAGTGATCGCAAAGCTCCTGGATCCAGCCCTATGACGTATCGTCTGATGCCTGACGCTCCCAGCATTTCTCCTAGAAAGAGCCTGAAGCAAAATGTAAAAAAATTAAATTAAATGAGTCAAGTCGGATAAAAAATAAAGAAATTATAATTAATACAATATTATCATACCATCTGGTCAGCCGTCATCCTAAAATAGACGTAACTGACCAGTCTTGGTCCGGGACTCCACCAGGTACATCTGCCAGTATCTCCTGGAGGGGCCTCGTCCCGTCACCTTTCTTCTCCCTCCACAGGTCGGCCCTCCTGTTCTTCCATGCCATCCCAAGCCTCTTGATCGTGTCAGCCTCAACTCCTCCCCCAGAATAAATTTACTCTATGATTAAAATAATAAATTAACTAAATAACAAATTATAAACAAATAATTAAGCAATTTCAATAATCAAAAACAAATAATTAGTTTTTAACTAATTTAAGAATATTATAAATAAAATATAAATTAATCAAAAACAAATAATAATTAAACAATTAAGTAATTTAAATGAAAAAATATTTTTACTCAACTAAATTTAAAATTATTATAAGTAATAAATTAATGAAATCAATAACAAATTATTTTCATTTAACTACTTTTAAATAATTTAAATAAAAATATATATATTCATTTAACTACTTTTAAAAATATTATAAATAACAAACAAATTAAATAAATAAAAAATTATAATCAAACAATTAAATTATTTGAAAACAAAATATATAATCATTTATTTAAATTAAAAAAATTATAAATAACAATTTTATATTACCTTCATCATTTCCCAGCCTTGCTGCTTCTTGTCTGAGGTGATCTTCTTCCAGTCCTGCACGTAGATGGGGAACAGCATCCACTGCTGACCAAGGAGGCGCACGTACTTGTTGTACAACTGGCCACCTTTCTTCGTCAGTTGGCCCAACTCATTGAGCGGTACAACCACTCGTCCGCTCGTCATCATAGACAGCTCTCTGGCTGTCAGCCTCCGATAGGACCTGTTCCCCTCAGTGTCTGCAAAATTTAATTAAGAAATAAATTATATATCAATAAATTAATACAATTTCTATATAAATTAAATACTTATCAAAACTTTAAAAAGTTAAATAAATACTTACCGATAAATTCCACCTCATAACCAGCCTGACATCTCGGAGCAGGACGCTGCGCAGCCTGGGGATACTCATTCCCCTGATCCTGCTCCTCCTCCTCCTCCTCGTTAGCAGCATCAGCATCAGCATGGGGTTGCTCATCCCCAGTAAAATGAGCCTCCTCAGTCCGCTCAACATCATCCTGCTCCATAAAACTAAGGATATCCTCCTCGCTGAGATCGTAGTCATGAATACTGGGGAATGGCTCACCAGCATCATGATGAACCTCACTGGGTCCAGCTCTCTCAGGATCAACTGGGTCTTTCCCGTGTCGACGAGTCATCCTAATAACAACAAATAGTAATTATTTATAAATGAAATAAAAAGAAAAATTATTTATAAGCTACAACATAATAAAATAAATAAAATAAAACATAAAATAAAAATTATTTATCAATAAATTACTATTTTTACCTGAAAATAAGGATCTGCAACTGAATCAGAACTCGAATATGTTTGTGGAGAAAATTCAGCAGAGCTTCGCTTCCAGAACGATTGAAGAAGTGAGAGTGGGGGGTATATATAGACCGAGAATTCCTAGCAGTTAGGCACAAAACCGCTAGAAATTTCTAGCGGTTTTGGGCCGAATCGCTAGGAATTCCCAACGGTCACATGTGCCTCGGGAACTGGCTAGCGGTTCGGTCCAAACCGCTAGAAATTTCTAAACTCCTCAGGGAATGAAAAATATTTCTAGCGGTTCATGCATCAACCGCTAGAATTTTTCGGTGTCTAGCGATTTATTGGCCTGAACCGCTAGAAAGTAAACGCTATAAATTTGGCGCCAAGTTCCCGCCAAAGCCCGGGGAATTTTCTAGCTCTAATTTTCTAGCGGTTAGGTGGTAACCGCTAGAAATGTGCGGGCAATGGTCAAACTGTCTGTATTTTGCAGCGGTTTTTATATAAACCGCTAGAAATATTTGGAATTTCTAGCGGTTTTGTTGAACCGCTAGAAATGTTCCGCTGCTACTTCAACATTTTCTTGTAGTGATTGAAGGAAAACTATTTTCAAAATTAGAAATTAATAAACAGAAAAAGAAAAAGTGATTCTTCAACTCTGAGGACAAAATGGATCCTAGGATTATTTATCCTCCTTGTATTTCAAAAGTACTCAATTAAATCATCATCATACTTGCTTCTTAATTATATATTAAGCTAGCCAAGGATACTAAATTACCTACAAGTGCTCTCTCAAGTCTCCAAATACGTGTTTAGTTTAATTAATTCATTAATCTCTCAATTTATTAATTAAACCCCAATTTTTGTTTGCAAACCTTAGATGACTATGTGAGGTTAATGAGTATATCTCTATCTTATTAACAAAACCATCCATTCAACTTGCAAACCTCAAGTTCTCACACAATTTTACCCAAGTTCTATACTCAACCTAGCTCTCTCAGGCATCAATCAAGTGAATCCACAATCTTATTGGTGGCCAATCAACAAGATGCATTAAACATAGAATAAAATAACATAATCATATCATTAACCACAAATATAAAAGGGTAAATGAGTACTTAGTCCATACAAGAGTTCAAAATAATCCTCGGATAGAAGCTTAGCTCTACTCATATTCAGAAAACAACCATAACTACAATGAATAACTACAACCATATCAAAAAAATGAAGAGGAAAGAGAAAGGAGATAGTAAAACCAAAGAAAATGTGCTTGAATCTCTTCAAATCTTCAAATCTTGGCTTCCATAGCTCCAAATACCTCAAACCCTAGCACAACAACCTCCCAAAATGAGCCTCCAAAGGTGAAGAATGGTGAAAAGTGGTGCATCCCTTCAAATTTTATAACATATGGAGCCCTAGAAGACATGTTGTCTTCAAAACGCACAGTATCAGTAATTCTACGTTGGCTGCAGCCAATTCCTTTCTATCCCGATCTTGGCTACAACCAATTACTCTCTAGAATACTGTTGGGTAAGGCCAAGAGATTCTGTTGGCTGAGGCCAACAATGCTCTGTTTTGCATCTCCTCTTTACTTTATTTTTTTCAATGGGTCATGGCTTCCTATGCATCTTTCCAATTTCATGGGATCAATATTTGATTCAAATGGCTCCATTGATAAGCTTCAACTACTTAACAAAGCAAGATAAACTATTAAAGCCAAGTTGATGAGTTAGGGGTCAAATGTTTACAATTAATCAAAAATCAACAATTTTTTCCCAAGTATGAACTATGCACATTCTCCTATCCTAAGTACTTCCAAATATGCATTAATTCACCCAAAAAATGACAAGTAAGGGAAAAGATGCTAAAATAACATGAATTTCACAAGGTTAACAGCTACCTTTTCAGTGGACTTACATAAATATCAAAATCTATAATATTTGTAAAGGTAGATTAATACTTGATCCAATTATAAGTTAAATAACTTTTTTAAATCCCAAGTTTTTTTAAATTCTACCCTTACTTAATTGTTGATCATTCTGGACAACTTTTCTTATTCATAATATAGCTTTCAAAATGTTTTCCTTCCTTTTATAATTTTAAACAATTATCTTACTTAGTAACTGGTTATCTTGGTTTAAAAAAATATTATTTTTATCTATTACATTCAAGAGTAACGTCATGTGCCCTTTCCAATTCTGGCTCCATTTTTATCAAGTCGTTGGTTGTCAAGGAAAAACATTCTTATCAAGTGATTGGTCGTCATCGAAAAACATATATATCTATCTATATATATGTATGTATGTATGTATGTATGTATGTATGTATTATACCACCTCGTATTCTATTCTAGTAACACTTAAGCACCTATGTTAATGTATAAATTATTATTTCGGTACTTCTAACTTGCTTCTAAAGTTGGCTTAACTTATTTAACTTCTTACTATATTTTCCAAATCCATACGATCCTTTTTACTTTAAGTGTGAAAGAAAATTCCAGATTGAAAGCCAATAGCTAAATCACTCCATTCAACCTTTTATAGGTTCTTTTATCAATAAAATCCAATTATTTATCACTACCTCGTAACAAAATCTCTCTTGGTTCAAAGCTTCACATTTTAGAGTCTAATCAATTTACCTCTTCAAAATTCAAAAGTCCCCAAGCTTCAACCATTTCTATTCACCCTTCGATCATATAACAAGTTAACTTCCATAATCATCACTTATCATTCAAAACCTTCAAGAACAAAGCATACATGGTTCTCCTCCTAACAAATTCTGAGTATCAAAATTCTAAAACCACACTCTAATTTAATTATTTAGACAGCACTTCCACATCAACTCTAGGCTTCCAAAGTCATTTTTCATATCACAACTAAACAGCCACACACATATAATTATTCTTTATATTCTTAATCATTCTTTCCATTGAACTCCATCGCTCAAACTCACACTTGAACCTCAATCGATTTTTATCCTCGAACTCAAAATCCCTACTTCAACATCTTGTTTCAATTGCTAACTTAAATCTGAAAATTTACATGTTAAAGAAAAACATATAAATAACTAGCTTAGAATCTTTAAACATGCTTAACTACTTCAAACATCTAATCCTTTCAAACTTCAATTTAATATTTCTATTAGTTTTTATGTTCATTCTATTAAAATCTTATAGCATTTCTTACCCTTTTACCTCCGAAATCATAACCAAGCCACCACAATTACTCAACTATTTCAATGGGGAAAAGTTCCTTTCCAAGGCTCTTATCAAACGGCATATGTATGCAAATGTGAGTATAGAATCAACTTGAAATTATTTCCTTTTCCCATTCATTGTAACAACCTCAATTCAACAATTTATTTTAACCTAAAACAGCTTCCAGATTTAAAATCTTATCCCACAAACAATAAATGAACAACATTAAGCAGCAAAGTTTCAACACTAAGAATCAACCATATCCCACTAATATTTTTCCAACAGCACGGTTAATTAGGATAGAGGAGTAAGCCTTACTCAAACCCATAATATATGCGCACACATGTACCCTTCATCCTCCTGAATTCAAAGGACCCGACATCAACAACTAAATCAACAAGCTTTAGTTTAAAAAGGAATAAAAAAAAGAAAAGAAAATCATCATATAACAGAAGCAAACCACATACAGTAGCGTTTACATACACATAGATTTTCTCCTTCATTTCCACAAGATCCAAAATATAACCCTGTAACCAGAAAATTAAAGCTCTGTTCCGGACCCAAAAAGGAAAAAACCAGGACAAGAAATCCACATGCGACCACCATTATCAACATGCAACACTTAAACTCACTTATAAAAGCTTTAATATACTTGTTATGTAGAAGGAAAATCCACACAAAAAATTATGGATTAATTTCTGTATTTCTTAATATAGGAAGGGATTAATTGGCAAAAAGAAAGTTGTTGGAGGATATTTTAGTCTTTTTTTTTCACGGTTATTAACAACACATTTTTTTAACACATCATAAAAATATAATGCATGAATTGTCAATATCTGTCACGATAGTTGTTAATTACAACTTAAGTTGTTAATGATTACATTTTCAATTATCAATACATACTTTAAAAAAAATTAAGGTTATTTGATAATTAAACAAATAGAATCTCTTGCAATAAGGTCCTTTAGGACTTCATATTAATTTGGTGATTTCAGTGGACTCTTTTATATTTAATTCTCTTAGGTGGGATATTATTACAATTTTTCCTTTCATTTAGGCTTTAAATAATTTTAATAAATTTTCTTTGTTCTTCTTAAATCAAAAAATTCCGGGTGTCACACTTCCTGTAAAATTTCTGGACAGAAAGCGAGCAACGCCAAGATGGGAGTTTTCTTCTCTCTTAACGTGAATAACGTGAATAATAATGTTCGACAACAATTGAGCGAAGAACTGGGTTTTACTCTCACAACAAATCTGGGTAAATACTTGGCTGTACCTTTGCACCATGAGAGGGTAAATAAGAACACCTACCAGTTTGTTCTTGATAAAGTTCGGCAGTGTTTTGCTAGCTGGAAATGCCACCTTCTTTCGTTTGCGGGGCATAACACCCTCATCAAAGCGGTAGCTTCAGCCATTCTGAATCATGTCATGCGAACAACTTTACTCCCAAACAGTTGCCGTGATGAATTAGATTAAAGTGCAAGAAACTTCTTACGGGGTTCGACCGCGGAAAAGAAGCGCGCTCATCTTGTAGCCTGGGATCGAGCTTGTTCAAATGAGCAAGATGGAAGACTTGGCATTCGTTATGCATGCGTGCAAAAATCGAGGCTTCATGACGAAATTGGGGTTTGGTTAACAATAGAGATGTTTTGTGGGTAAATGTTATTCGTGGGAAGTACCGACGTGATGATAATGTCATGCCAGAGACAGACCCCAAACGTAGAGGTTCACGACTTTGGAGCGACATCAAGTCCGCTTGGGGAAAAGTTCAAGATAGCGTGGATCTGGTACACTGAAATTGGTGGGGTCCTCCCAAGGTGGAAACACACTAGAGAGGGATCTTTTTCGGCTCATGATCTACTCAGTAAAGAACAACAACCTGTCAATTCAGTGAGGACTAAAGTCTGGAAACCTAATGCACCTCAGTGTTGTAGAACCCATATGCGGCTCCTCCTACACAACAGGTTGATGACAAACGAGGCTAAATTTAGAAGAGGACTTCACGTGGATGGATACAAGTATCTTGAGAATGTGAGAGTGCAAAAGGCTGCTGGATGGGATTGGGAGTCCCTCTAAACAAGTATAGTTTCTGGAATAGTAACTTGCGAGGTTGGATTAGTCTAAAACCTTAATGAAAATGTTGTTAAAGGAGAGAATAAATGGCGGGAACTCTTTGCAATCACA
Source organism: Neltuma alba (assembly GCF_004799145.2). NCBI lineage: Eukaryota > Viridiplantae > Streptophyta > Magnoliopsida > Fabales > Fabaceae > Neltuma > Neltuma alba. The sequence continues at coordinate 65,095 of NW_021635289.1, forward strand.
TGCTGGGTTTTGTGAAAAATGAGCTTTCGCACCAGCAAATCACTAATAGCGTGTCTGGGTGCATTGTAGAAGTATATGGCGTTGGCCGATGTATGACTAGAGCGTCCCTTAGTCTCGTAAAGAAGAAAGCATCTCAACACACCAACGACATAATACCAAGCCCTGCAGATGTCAGCATTCATGTGGATGGGGCTTTTTCCAGAGAAAACGGAGCTGTGGGCGTGGTGGTATCCTGAGAAATATAGAGGAAGAAATCATAGAGGCTTTTTGGCGCAGGGTAGAGCAAGGAGAGAGCCTCGGGGCACTTAGAATAGAAGAGCTTGGGATAGCGGCCACAAGCCGGTTAACTTGTTTACGGATTCAGCTGAGGTGGTGGAACTTAGTACTGCTACAGATGTTGAGCTGTATGACGACGCGACATTGATCCATGAACTGCAGAACTTGATAAAGGGATTGGAGTATACAGTTACAATGGATCAACAAAGAATGAGAACAGGGAAGCCGATTTTTGCAAATTATCTCCGATGTTACCGCTAAGTGTCTCCTAGATGCAGGAAACATCAAGCAGCCAGGATTCTTTAGTTTGTCCTTTTCTGTTTTACTTTCCCTCATCATCAAATATATATAAATATATATATATATATATATATAATGGCTTGCACACACACATATATAGTTTGCAAAATAACTATGAATTGGGATTATTATGGTGCACAATTTGAGACACTGAATACATTATCGGAATGTCACATGTTCCTCTTCTGGTTACTAACGATGTAATTTTATATTTTTTATTAAAAAAATTTAAAAAAAATAAATGCAAATGTGTCATTTTCATCACTGGGGGATATTGGAGATAAGTCTTGTATCCTTTTCATTATTGTATCGGATCCACATCCCCTTTGAATTTATCCCTGAGCCGCCCTCACATGCAGAGTGTTTAATTATAGATCCCTAAGCCATATATAATACAGGTCTTTTGTTTGAGGCATTATGGGTTGTCTACCAAAAGTGTTTTATAATTAGTATATAAATTTAACTTATTTTATAATTAATTTTAGAATAAAGTATACTTTTAGTCCTTTAATTTTATAGAAGGTTTTGATTTAGCTACTTAGCTCCATGACCCTAAAAAGCATATTTTTACTTGTTTAATTCTAAAACTATTTACAAGAAATGATGATATTGAGGTACTAAATGTTGATAAAATGTTCTCAAATGCTAACACATTAAATTTAATTTTCACAGATATATATCTTTCATAAATCATTCGGCACAGAAAGGTTTTATTTGTTAGAAAAGCAGTTAAAAGCAAGAAATAATATAATCAAAACCTCAAACTTATGCAGCTGCCACAGACAAGTGAGTACATAATAAAGACAACGAAGAATAACAAGGATTACAGTTATTAGTATTATATGGCTACACATGGTGCAACAGTAAAGACTGAACAGAATCAACAAGGGAAAACATAGATTTTCATAGACAAAACTCTAAAATATACCAAGCTTCAAATCTACGTTGCTACTTTTGTACTACTTGGAGGATAGAACATATGGTTTGAGTGATGGTGAGAATGAGAAGTATGATTGCAGCAATAGAAGCCACAGTTTGCCAAGGTTTGCTGCAGTAATCTCTCCTCAAACTTGCCTTTCTCTTGTGCCGAGGATTTTCATAAAACTCATTCAACCTTTTGAAAACATCAAGGTATTCTTTATTGAAATTGCTGTGAGATATATTTTTTGCAAGACCCTTAAATAATGTAGCAACCTCATTGGCATCACTTAGCAAGTTAAGGATAATCTTTCTATGGGTGAGACTCTCCACGTCTATATTTGTGTTGACTAGGCTATCCAATATATAAATATAGTCAGCAAAATATGGTTTCAGAGGGTAATGACACTGTTCTAAAGCTATCACATTACGGAACCAAGGTTCAGTCATATCTTGAACGAGAACTTGAGGAATCTCAAGAACATATGTTGAAAATTTCAAGTCTAATAAGCATTTGCTTGTGCTTGCTTTCAACTTGACTCCTGCCTCTTGTAACTCCTTTGTGCTGTACATAAGCGTATTGGATCCATCCCCTTTCAACTTATCCCTTCTCGGTTGGGTTGTTGGCAAGTAAAATAATCTGAGAAGATCTGTGAAATGCTTTATCTTGTCTTTAGGCCCTAACTCTTGCTTGTTAAAATACTTAAAATAGGAATATTTAAGCCCAAGAAATGAAGGGGAATCACCTCCACAATTATGAGGAAAGACTATATTGTATAGCTCTTCAAGGAAAAAGAATGGAAGTTGATTCTCAAGTAAAAGCAAATCATTTACTATATCATTTGCCAACCATGATTGTGATAGTTTATCATCGTCTTTTGTGCGACCTTCATAGTCCATAATGAAGAGTTCAATGATGAAAACAGGATCCACTAATATCAGCTTCACAAGATCCTTCTTGGTAGAGTTGATGCCCTCAGAGTAAGAAGCACGGACCTTTGTCTCAGACTGTTTTGCTAACTCAACCAAACTGTCCAAGTTTGTCATAGGTCTTTGGGTAAATCTTTTAAACATTATTTCTTTGTACCTCTCCATTTCTCGCAACCTCACATCACCGTGACGAAAAGGACCAATGGAAACTACCACATGAGTGTAAGCTTCCTCTTTTAGAACACGGATCCTTGGGGGCACCTTGTAGATACAACACAAATGCGACAACAAACCATCTTCGCTAATCTCTGTCAATGCTTTTATGTCTTTGCTAATCACCTCATCTTCCATCTATAAATGAATTTAGGTGTAGAAGGAAAGCAGAAATTACACACTAGTAAAGCAATGAAGCTGACCATAAAGCTTGGGAAATATAAATGTTTCTTTTCTTTATAACTGAATTGTAGTCTCACCATTTGTCGTGTAATTTGAGTAGTCGGTTCTTTCTGCTCTATGTCAATGGTGATCACCTCATGATCATCATTATCCCTCTGTCAATTTGAATCAGAAGGCAAGTACCAATTGGACATCATCAAAATAAAGAAGGTGATCATAAACCTTCTTAATATGTATAATCAATGAGGATATATTGAAATCTGGAAAACAAATAAATTATAAATTTGGAAAACAAAGTGAGTTGAGTTAAGATCTTATATTTACGACTAAATCCAATCCTCAAGTAGCTCTTATACTAAGAGCAGAGATATATAGCAATAAGCAAAATGAAAGTATATAAAAGAAGAAAAGGCTTCGGAACTGGAGAGAGCGGTAAGGGATGATGCGTACATGTGGTTGTTGCAAGTGACTGGAAGAGAAATCTGTAGGTTGAGATAAGAGAAGTGGTCGTTGCAGCTCTACCATTTGTTGAGCAGTCTCATCAGACGCTAAATCTGTTTGATTCATCTCAGTGAATGTCAGTATTTATTATTTCTGCCATCTAAACTTAATCAAACAAGCTAATTATATATCTTGAAAAGTTCATCCGCATACAAGCTGCAATTATTCTTTCTCAAGAATATTACTTGCTTCCAACGTGAAAAGTGAAATCAATAGCACAACCTGTAAAATTAAGAGCATAATTTTATTTGAATTTGAGGCAAAAGCTCTAATACATTATATGCAATTGAAATTTCACTCCGTGACCCTTGGGTCGTAATATTTCAGCTAAATTTATTTTTTTATTTAATGTTGTTAAATATTAACACCCGTTAAATTCAGGTCTAAATGTTTGCAATAAATAATTTATGGTTAGAGATAAAATGAAAACAAATAGAATGCATGTGTTGAACGAATGAACCGGGTCTCATGCAATTCAATTCAATTCTTCTATGAAACTGATCTTTCTCCTATAGCACTCTTTATTATTATAGCACCAATGCAGAGGCTTTAAACTATATGATTCGCTGCAGTTTTCTCAGAATATGCAACACAAATATCAAAAGAAGAAGAAGAAGAAGAAGAAGCATTTTTTTTAAGCAAAAACATCAAATAAGCTTAAGCTCATGTAATTAAAAGAAATTAATAGTTCATCTGCGTAAACTGACGGTAGAAACATAAGCAAATGAAGCTCAAAAATGGAAAATAAGGAAGTAAACAAGAAAAAACAAATGAGACGACTCCTTACTAGCACGAAGTATACTAAAGATTTTAAAGAAAAAAAGATATTAATATGCCTTATGTAAACTATACTCTTAATTCATGTATGAAATGTATGGGCCCTTCGTTTTACCAGAAAAAAAAGTATCAAATTTATTGAGAGAAAAGGGAAATTGTTAGATATTATAAGTTATCCTAATCTTTATCAATTCTTGCCTTGTCCCACCCTTCATAACCTCCGCAACTCTTGCCTTTTAGATTTATGGTATTGGAACTTTTATATTAGAATTTAAGGATTTGATGCTCATACATAGGAGACATGTGCAAGTTCTTGTAACTTTCATTTAAAGTGCCTCTTCCATCATTAATGTATGACCTAATTTAAGAGTTAATATCAATCCTTTATATGAGACCTATTTTATATATTTATCAATTTTTTTCCAAATCAATACTATTAATATTTTCTCAATAATAGTCAAGTAAGAGATGGAGGCGGGGAATTAAAAAAGATTATTACAAGGTGTTTCAAAAAAAAAACATACTACTTTCAGTTCTAATTATAAGACCTCATTTGTAAACTGTAAACAAGATCTTATAATTTTGGACCAGAGGTAGTATTATATTAACTAATTTAACTAATATTTTTAATCCGCTTAGTTAATTAGGTCATACATTAAGAACTAGAGTAAATGAGAATTAATTCCTATGTTTCTCCTCTTTATTTCTCTTTTATCTGTATATATAACATGTTCCAAATATCTCTTTTATTTTCCTTATTTTTGTTACAAAAAGTTATATTAAAGGACTTATATAAGCTAATATTTATCGTAAAACTTTTTTGAAAATCATAATTAGATTGAGAGACTAAAAATTAATATATTGTCTGTAACACCCCAAATTTTCTGACTTAAGAAGAGCGGAGAAAAAATTATTAAAATTATTTAATACTTAAAAAAATTGGGAAAAAGTTATGGAATATTAATTTTGAGAGTTTTGGACATTATGAAAAGGTTAATTTCTCCAAAAAGCAGCTTACACAATTTGAAGGATAATTTTTGGAATTAAAAGTGCCTATTTTCTTGGAAATTCAAGGAAAATAGTTAGAGGTATATATTTGAGCTAAAAATTTTAGGATAATTATTTTTGAGGTAAAGAAACTAACTGAGGCATAAAATCCTTAAAATAAGTTAAGGATTAATTTCTAGATTTAAGGTCTATTTTCTTCCAAAATTCAAAAAAAAAATGAGTAGGAGATGATTTTTGACCCGAAATTTTTATGGACATTATTTTATGGGTCAAAGAAGCTAATGGATAAGAAAGATCCATATAAAACATGGTGGAATAATTTCTGATTCATTAGAAAGGATCAAAGTGAATACAAGGTTTATTGTGAATGGCAGAATGGTCAAGACAATGACCTACACCCACACCTCACATGTTACCCTCTCTATTGGATCTTCAATGACTGACTCCCTTCTCATTTTGTCATCTACACACCGAGAGAAAATCGGAGGAAAGAGAGGGAGAGACCGAGAGCAACAAAGATGCGGAGGTGGGTGATCGGTGGCCGGATTCTTGCATGCAAACAGAGTTTTAGAATCAGGTGAGCCTTTTGAGTGTTATTCGGTCTTCATTTTTCTAGTTTAGTGCTGTCATTGGCTATGATCGTAGAGAGAGAGTGATGGGGTAGTGAGAGAAAGTTAACGAAAGGAGAGAAGGATCGGTGAATTCATGTTATATGGCAAGATTGAAGTATATGATGCTGGCTTTTGAGCTTGCATGTCATCATAGTCTCTGTGTCATGAAAGAGCATGTCATTTCTGGGTTGATAGGCATCGGGTTTGAGGTATTAGGAGAGAGAAAACGTGCGTTATATGAATATGAAGTTGCATGTTGATCTTATCCTTCATTTAGTGGATCTGCTAATGGGTGGGAGTAGGATCTGAATTTTTTTTCCTCTCCCTTGTGCATGCTATTATTGCTGTTGTGAGGGATTAGGAAATGAATTAGAAAGCAGTATCTATATGAATATATACATATATTTGTTAGTTGCTGTAAATGATGGTATGGGTTCAAACGAAAAGAAATGATATATATACATATATATATATATATATATGTGTGTGTGTCTGTGTAAGTTATGCATGTGCATTGTTGCTGTCGAGATAGGCTGAATTAGTTCATGAAATATTAAAATAATGAGGTTGGTTGGATGTATTTTAGTTTCTGGTTTATGACTCTCAAAGCAAGAATTTATATTTATGAAAGAATGAGTTTAACTTCTAAATGTGGGAACTAAAATTTTGGAATGTTAGGAAGAACTTAAACTGATTAAGTTTTGAATTAAGGATGTTTTAAGTTATATTTAGAAGCAGTAAAATGAAGATTTAATTATTGTTGTAAGGTGGAAATTTTCTAGATTTAAGTGAGAAGCTGAATAGAGAAATTATATTTGAGTTTCATAGGGATTGTCGTTGAGACAAGGGCGATTAAATCCTATTAAATATGTGTGTGTGAATCTGAAAAATTTTCGGATTTGTTTCTAACTGATGTTTAAGGAATTGCTGAATTAAACAAAATGAATTTGAGAGTTAAAGAGGATTTTGAAAGTGGGTAGTGTGGGTATGCGATTGATGTCTTGTGGATGTTGATTGTGGCAGCTAAAGATATGATTTAGTTGTAAGGGGGAGTTTTAATATGAAGTTGAAGCAGTAATTATGTTAGTAAACATTTGGTGATAGGCTTGAATGGATGTGTTGAAATTAAAAAGGAATTAATTCTACTAAAGGTGATTTTCATGAATTTAGAAAATGGGAAAATAAATAGAGTCAGTGGATAATAAAATAATGGATTGTTAAGTTGGAATTTGGTACTATGGGTTATGAATTGAAGGCTTGAGCATGGGGTTTGTTTGAGGTTTCCAAATGGTGAATGGACATTGTAAATGATTGATGTTTATGATGTTTGGAAATTATTTTAAGGCATGCATTTGGAAAATTTTCAATGGTATAACTAATAATTAAGGTATATGTTAACAATTGACAATTGATAAAAGTTATTGGAAAGGTGGTTGGAGGAATGTTGGACCAAAGATTTAAGAAGATCAATAGATGGCTAGAAATTGAGATCGCTTAGCTTGGATTTAGATGATAAGTATTAAGTCAATTGTCAACAAAAGCTAAGAGAGCTTATAGAATTATTTTGGAAAGATGAAATGAAATCAATTGGTGCAATTGTGTGTGTATTATCTTTGACCGAGATGACTAGTTACTAAGTAGAGTAACTGTATGGTTTAAGATAAAGAAAGGAACCTTCCAAAGAGAATAGGTTGAGTAGGAAATATTGTCTAGGATGAACAACTATTAAATAGAAGAAGAGTTCATTAATAGGTCAAGAGAAGTTATATTTTGATAATAAAAGTTTAATGGACTACATATTGACCCATTTATCTATGAAACTATATTATAGGATTTGATATTTGCTCGAGCCCCTCAAGAAAGCCAGTAAAGAAGAAATCTGGACAAGGTAAACTGAAAGAAGAGACTACAGGTAGTGACTCTTTCCCTCATATACTTGTATTATAGTTCTACATGTCTGTTTGTGCCATAGCACCTATATTCTTTAATGAATATATGGTGGATATGTTCTGTGACAAACAATTATGTGCTATCCTTAGGTATGAGTATGTGGAAGTTGCTTTGCATTGAACTCATAGAGCTATACTCAGGTAGAGGGGAATTTTAAACTTGATATAGATAACCTTCTATATCTCTTCTATTACTCCATAATAGGACACTGACACCAATGTTGGGTTTCTATCTTTTGAATTAGCAAAATGCATAGTTTCAGCTACTATTATCACCCTACTATTCTGCATAATACTTTTATCATCTTGGGTTTTTGTGTAAAATGAATAACCATTTATGTCATATTCGTCCCGACACACAACCTCAAAACGAGGCCCTATAGCTAGCCTTTATATTATCTTAGAAAGATTGTCACCCTTTAACATACACTTTTTGCTTGAACCACTCTATAAACGACTTGTTATGCTCATTAGCTAGTTGCCTATCATTCTTTCTTAGATTCAATTTCTTTAGTATATTCTTGTGAGCATCTAAGTAAGGCAAAACTTTATCCGTGTTGTTTAAAATATATAGATGTGTCTGCATTACAACTTCACGAGACATGAACCTTACTATAACACCTCGTGTTCCCTTGCTTCTCCCCTGATCATGTCAAGATTGAGGAAATCCAACTGCATTTACCCTATCAAGATATGCGTTACAAAACTCAACTACCTCCTCAACTACATATCTCTCAACAATTGATGCCTCTGATAGGGGTATCCTAAGGAAACATTTCACTGTGGGAGATAAAGTTCTCTTGTTTAGGGCCAGATTTAAATTTAAGCAAGGGAAATTAAAAACAAGATGGGATGGTCCTTATAAGGTTACTAAAGTTCACAATTTTGGCATGATTGAATTGTTGGATGAAGAGAGTGGTAGGAGCATGAAAGTTAATGGACATTTGCTGAAGTTGTACCATGAGAATTTGGAGCCTCCTTGATCAGGTTGCTTCTTTCCCTCATTAACTTTTCTTTATTTCTATAATTGTTGTGCTTTGTGCTTTTGTTTTTGTTTTTGTTTTTTGTTTTTTTTGTTTCCTTTTCCTGGAGATAAGTGTGGGGGAGAGAGACAATACTAGTAGAAGGTAACATAGTTGTTATTACATCTGTGTGAACTCCTTTCTTGATTTTGTTCGACTTTGGCTTTACTGATTGTATTGAGGACAATATAATAGCTAAGTGTGGGGGAGAAGTTGATTAGTGCTGTCAGATTTCATATGTTCATTGCTGCTGTCTTCTGTGAACTGAGTGAATTCTTTTTGAATGGTGGTTGCCATGTATTGCTGTTATTAAACACTCATATTGGCTTAGTGAGTGTCTTGCATAGCGAATTCAATTTTGTTCTACCAGCAAAGTTTGTGAATTACATGGACATCATGGCATTACTTGAATTAAATTTCTGCACATTTTGGCTTGGGTACTCTGATCTTTCTGACATGACTAAATTTGAGTTCAATTTCTCATTGATTATTACAAAGTGAGCATGTCTTGGATATGAAGAAATTGACTGGTTGTCTGATTCTGTATAATTAGCACAAAAGGAGTGAGTATTCATAGCATAAAAGTTAGTCCATTGTGCAATGTTCCCCTGTTGATGGGCTGAAAGGAATTAACCTTCATAGAAGGAATTTTGGGCCTATATTTGCTTCTTAAATATTGAGTGACACTCTCTAGTACTAAGTTTCTCTAGAACTTGTCCCAACTCTTGATTGAGGCCACATATATACATTTGATAAAGTGTAAATGATAGAGGCATTCTTTTCTAAACCCATTCAGACCCAAACACAAACTAGAAACACTTTAATCCCTTGCTAACCACTTTGAGCCATTCATTCTCCTTGTTTCTACATGACTGACCAAATTGAGTTGATGGCATCTTATTTTGTCTAAATAAGAGTTAGGTGTATCAACTTGAATTTAGTGGATTATACCTGAGATCATGAACATTTGAAGCATACTTAGGCATGCCGTGTTGAAAAAAAAAAACAAAAAAAAAACAAAGAAAGAAAGAGAAGAAACAAAATAAAAAAAATTGAAAAAAAATGAAAAAAAAAAAAGAAGAAGAAAAAAAGAGAAAAAGGATTCTGGAAATAGAAAGTAATAAAAATACCAGCAGTAGTGTGTTGTTAGTAAGTACCCAAGTTGGAGTAACTTTGTAAAAAAAAATGAAGAGAAAAATTGGTTTATTAAGATCTATATTTCCTTAGAATGCATATGAGCTTGATTTGGTCAGATTTGCAATTTGCTTCCATTTCCATCTTAGCCTTTCCAACATTACAACCTATCACAAGTCCTCTTGATACATGGATTTAATGTTTCAGAGTGGTGGAGGTATTAGAGTTTTGACAAGCTTATGGTAGGACTTGGACTGTGAGAGAGGAGTGAAAATAACCTTTATACAAAAGAGAAGAGAGAAACACTTTTCCCTTGTGAGTCCTGGATGCCCATTACCAGTAAAACTATTGCTCTTTAGACTGGTTATTACGCTGTGAATGGTTGCACCTTGGTTGCTGATTATTATCTGTCCATAATAATATTTGCCACCTTCATACTACTCATCTCATCGGTCAGCATCCTCTGCCTCAACTTAAAGTCATTAGCATCAGGTAACCATCTACCTTTAAACAAGCTCACTCTATCCCCTTTTTTTTATTTTCCAAACCAGCTTCTTCTTCAGCAAGTCCTTATCATCTTGGCCTTGGCATAGCCTCCATGAACTCCTTATTATTAAAATAAAGACCTTTTAGGATCTTACTCCATAACTCATCCTGGCCTTAGCATAGCCTCCAGGCAGTCTTAGCCAATAAAGCATCATTAAACATCATAAAGTCACAAAAACCCATTCCTCCATTCCCTTTATCTTTACACATATATTTCCAAGATTTCTAGTGAATTCTTCCCTCCTCCTCCTTTTGTCCCCACCAAAATCTGGCTACCAAACTATCAAACTCCTTACATACTTTCTTAGGGAATTTGAAATAGGACATGGGAAAAATAGGAATCGAGTTTGCTACTGCCTTTACCATGATCTCTCTTCCTGTAAAGGTCAACAACCTTTGCTTCCATCCCTGTATCTTGGAGCTCATCTTGTTTTTCACAAACTTTAGAGCCCCTGCCTTCGATTTACCCCACAGCACCGGCAAACCCAAGTATTTACCAGGATCAGAGGAAGCTTTAATTCTCAAAATCTCAAAGACTTCATTTTTCACTCTCTCAATTGTATTCTTGGAAAAGAAGATACAGGATTTATCTAGATTGATTATTTGTCTAGATGCTTGAGAGTACACCTTCAAAATTTCCATTAACCTTCTACATTTATTACTTTTAGCATTGATAAAGAAGAGTGAGTCATCAGTAAAGAAACAGTGAGATAGAATTAGGCAGTGTTTCGCTAGTTTAATTCCTCTTAACAAACCCTTATCAACATGCCATTGTACCATAAGAGACGAAGCATCAGCTGCAACTATGAATAGGAAAGGGGAGAGTGGATCACCTTGGCGAATTCCTCTCTTCATTTCAATCTCAGCAATTTTTTTCCTCCCACCACAAGATTCAGTATCACAAACCTCACACAATCCATTATCACTGAAGCCCATTTTCCTCATTACTTCTTCAATAAATTTCCACTCTAATCTATCATATGCTTTATTCATGTCTACTTTCACCGCCATCTCATTTTCTTCCCTTTTTCTTATTTTTCAGATAGTGATAAGCTTCATGTGCCACTATGATATTATCTTGTATCAACCTTCCCTCAGTAAAGGCTCTTTGATTCTGTGAGATGATTCTAGCTAGAATAGGTCTCATTCTATTAGCTAGAATTTTGGACACAATTTTATAAGCAAAATTACAGAGCCCATCGGTCTGAATTGCCCCACACTCTCAGCATTTTCTACCTTTGGAATAAGCACCACATCCATTTTATTTAAAGCAGATAAACTGGCATTATTGTTGAAAAAGTTCAGAACCATATCAGTTACCTCACTGCCAACAATTGACCAAGAAGAATGATAAAACATTCCAGAGAAGCCATCAGGACCCGATGCTTTTGCTCCTCCTAACTGAAATGTTGCTTTCTTGATTTCTTCTCTTGTAACCGCTTCCTCTAGCCTTGCATTTTCTTCCTTCTTGACCAGTTTTTGAACAAGACTCAATACCACTTCCAAGTTACTACAGCCCTCAGACGAAAACAGTTTGCTATAAAACTTCACAAAAGAATTATTTATCTCATCTTCACTTTCCAGCCAAACCCCTCCTTCTCCTCTTAGCTTCACCACCTTATTTCTCGCCCTTCTTTGGACAACGCTTGAATGGAAGAATCTTGTGTTCCTGTCTCCAGCCTTCAACCATTGAACTCTTGATCTCTGCCACCAGTAAACCTCTTCCCTATCCCAAGCTTCCCCAATTTGATTAATAAGTTCTTCCATTTCCTATTTTTGGCTGAAGTAAATTCCCCTTGTCTACATTCTTCCAATGTCAAAGTCAGATTTTGTATTACCTTACGAGCATTAGGAAAGGATCTCCTTCCCTATTCAGAGAGGACTCTCTTATAGTTTTCAAGTCTGCATACCAATTCCTCCACCTTATCTCTTCCCAAAACATTACACTGTAGCCAACCTTTTTCAACTGTTTGCAAGTAATCCTCATGCTCAAGCCATACTGCTTCAACCTTGAAGGATCTCTGGGTCCGAGCATGCTTGAACTCACAATCAACAGCAAGAATATGGTGGTCTGAACCCACTGGCTCTACATGCATCACCAAAGCCAATTGAAAAGCCTCTCTGAATTCCACATTCCCCACTGCCTTGTCAATCCTTTCTTTCACATGATCCTCACCTAGTCTTTGGTTGCACCACGTGTAATGAGCACTAGCGTAATTCAAATCCAACAGAGCACAATTAGATAACATACTCTGAAAATTCATCATTCTTCTAATATCTACTGGTCGCTTTCCTACATTTTCATACACAGAGACCATATCATTAAAGTCCCCCATACATAGCCGAGAACCTTGCACCCCATTCGCAATGCTTCTCATCTTCCTCTAAACCTCCTCTTTCTCTTCTGCTCATGGTGCACCATACACATAAGTCACATACTCTAGTACTTTATGCACAACTGAATGCATACTTGTATGAATAATGTTCTTTGAGCAATACCAAATATCGATAGTCACGTCCTTCTTCCACTATAGGGCCAATCCACCGCTTTTACTGATCGGTTCAACATACATTTCTTCATCCATGTTACATCGTTTTTTGATTTTCATCATACCAGCTTTCAACATTCTAGTTTCCATGAGGAAGATAACTGAGGGACTCCTCTTTAAATTCTCTTCCCTTAGTTTTTTTAATGTCAAAGCTCTTCCCAAACCTTAATAGTTCCATGCAAGGAAAATAATGTCCTCTTAGTGGCTGTTTGAGGCCAGCCACTAGTACCCTTAGCATTTCTTTCAGAAATCTCACATTTATTTGTTTCAGTGGGAATAGAAATCTCAATACTTAATACAAGCTACTCCACACCCTTATAGCATCTTGCCTTTCACTTCAGTTCCCCATCCCTCCTTAGTCTTCTCTTTAGTATTCTTATACTCCTTCTTTCACCAAGTCCTTTATTACCTTCCTTTCCCTTACTTTTATCATCATATTGATCCGTAAAGGACAATCTTCTTTTCTTGGATTGCTTCTACTCAGTGTCATCAATCCTGACTCTCTTTAAGTTAATTCTTCCAACCCTCAGAGCCATTTCTGAGACCGGAGATGCATTTCATACACAACAACTACCTTAGACAGATCCTCAGCAATCCTTGGAGACTCCATACCCCCTTCTCGAGCTCCCTTGCCATCTGGGTGTTCATTAGGGATTATATCCCTTGTAATACCAGGCATTATTTTTGCCTACTTTTGCTCTTCAACTTCAATCCCCTTACTCTTATTATATGTTACCTCTTCATAGACACTTCCCGACCTGCCCTCATTACTTTTAGAATCCTCCCTGGCTCCCTTCGTAGAGATAAGACTCTTGGAAGCATTACACTCTTCAACCTTTCCTTCCCTTATTCCTCCTTCTTCATCTTTCTTATCACTTTGTTGATTCATATGTAGATTCCTGCAAGCTTCAACTTCCTCCCACCATTCATTACATTCCACCATCTCGATCTTGGTACTTCTTGCACCTGGAACACTTAGTCAGCTGCCACATTCCAATTTGGGATTTCCGTCTGTTTCTGTGTGCTCTGATCGTGCCCAATCCTCCCACAACGATAGTAAAAATTTTGTAGCCTTTCATAACGCACCTTCACCTAGACTTTATCCTTTTCTGGACATGGAGCCTAAATTCCAGTGATCATACTTTTCCTTAGATCAACCAAGACTCGAGCTCTTAAAAAATTTTGAACTAATAAATCACCCTGCCTGGGATTTTCTACCATCATAACCTCACCAATCACACCGCCAAGTGTAATCACATGTTCCACATCCATAATGGAATATCATGGAATTGGATCCAGCACGGGCAATAATCAAAGCAAACATCCTTATACACCATATAATCCTTCCAAATCTGAATATTTAGCAACATACCTTGAATTGATCAAGGTTGTCCTCGCAGAATCCTCAAATAATCATCTCTGCATCTGAATTCAAAGATGAAGGCCTTCTCGTCAACCTCAATAATCTCCATGTCCTCATGCTTCTCCAGATTCCATCCTTTTCTAATCATCTTCATTACTGTAGGCTTGTTAAAACTCTTTTCTGTCGTCATTTTTCCTACTAAAGCACCTCCATTTAACTTGCTTTGCTCTCTTTTTTTTTCCACACAAGCTTTACTTCCGAGTCTCCTTGCTTCTTCACTACCTCACACAAAGAAGCCATCGTACTGCCACCTATTAATTTCACACTCCTCCTAGCACTAGATCTCACAAATTCCTCCCTGTTGCAATCTGCAACAGATCAGACGCTCTTTTTGGTTTCGTCGCAGTGGGTGGCGGAACACACACTCTCAAGAAATGGTGATAACCACCCTAACAAACTCTCACTAAGGAGAAAGAAAACTCTCATAGGGGAGAGAGATTAAGCGAGTTGGATCAATAACTAACAGGCAACTTTAAAAGCAAAGCAAAGCAAATAGAATAGAAAGAAAGAAACTACTAGAAATTGAAGTAGGAAAAGATAAAATAAAAAAAATAAAATTTTAACTCTTAAAATTATTTTAACTACTTTTATTTTATTTTAAAAAACCTAAGATATTTACAAGAGGATCCCCAAATCATGCTCAAAATCAAAATATTCTTTAAATATATTAAAAATAGAGTTATTACTCAATCAAAACATACACAAATGTCCACGAAGTTAAGTGTACCTGAATACACATAAATATTTCATATTTAACTTCAAACTAACAAAACAGACATGACATAGCTATGGATCAGCACACAAAATAAGAAGTCCCTTCAACGACTAAATATCACAACTATTATACTCCAGCACACAGACAGCTTTACGACTTCCATCCATCCCCTCCTCAGTTCCCTCTTATAAGGTGAATAATATCATAAAACATTGGATTCTAGAACACCCTATTTGCTGAAGTATGGTTGATCAGTGATTATTCTCTTGTGAAAAACAAAAAAAGGATAGATAATCAATGGTCTATCAAGGCTAAAAACTGGTATTACAGAAGGTTTCCTATACATATAATGCACTACCATCCAAACAGAGCATCATCCCCACTTCCCAAGATATGAAATATCAAAATTGAAGGTTTCTCTATTGATAACCATGGGCAAAAAATATGAAGTACCACAACTTACATCCATATTAAACACTATCAGATCCGGCGAGATTAGTTTCTTTGGGTACTTACAATCATGATCACATAAGTTGAAGTCTGTCTTGGGAAAAACTTTGTCAACTTCGACAGTCACCCTCCATATCTCTATGGGAGGATAGACTTGATCAAGTTTTAGGTTAGCAACAGAGAAAACAGAATGGATAGACTTGATCAAGGATAGACTTGCTTGAATTTACCTAGATGAGACATACTTATAGCACCACTGCTCGAACTTTTAGCCTACGTGACAGAGAGGCCAAGTTCATGAGGGTAGGACAATTGTCGTTAGGGAGAGCAAAGATGCCATCCGACTTTCTCTTCACAATTAGAAATGAGACAGAGATGAAGAAAAAAAGAGGGAGGATGGAGATGACTCAAGATGAGAAAAATGAAATGGTGATAGAAAATGAAAGATGGAGAAGGAAACGAATGACCAATCAATGAGAATGGAGGGAATTGTAAAATTTGAAAGTGAAATCTAACAACTATAAGGCCTGTGCAAGAACTAATCAATGAGAAAACAGGCTTTTTTACTAACATGCTAGGAAAAAAAATTTTACCCACATCTTATCCAATGAAAAATATTTATCAAGATACTATACTTAAAGTCGTATATGCAAAGAATGAATTTAAAATTGTAAGAAAATCTTTTATGTTAATAACGATTTTAATTTAGTTTTATTTTTCACATCAACTGATACTTATATTTTTTTAATAAAAAAGTAAAATAGTTCTTTGAGTCAACGATTTTATCTTTTTCATATTTTGTCTCCTTTCCTTCCTTCTTTCATCTCCAATTTCTCATTTCTCTTTAACTTCAACATTTTCATCCTTTCTCTCCCCTATTTATCCCTTTGCTCCAGCGTCTTTTCCTTTCCTTTCTTTTCTCATTTTACTGCATCTAGTTATTTGGTTTTGAAAAGCAAGTAGATGGACCATGTTATTGAATGAAAGCATTAAAATATTGTCTCCATGAAAATGATGAGGAGAGAGAATGGAAGACTAAAGGTGTTGTACACTTATGATGTTTCCAAATAAAACATGAGTAAATGTGCAATTTTATTAGTTTATCTTATTTCTCAGGTGCACCTAGCATCCTATTTTTTCAGTGTTGCCAATTTACTCATGACCTTTTTATTTTGGTGCAATTTTACTCATAATCCTTTTATTTAAGCACAATCATGTGTTAACATGATCCATCTACTTGCTTTCCAAAACCAAATATCTAGATACAGTAAAATGAAATAAAAAAGACAAGATACTAGAGCAAAGGATAAAAAGGGAAGAGAAAGGAGGAAAATGCTGGAGTCAAAGAGAAACGAAAAATCAGATATGAAAGAAGGAATGAGACGAGAGAGAGTCTGAAAAAGGTAAAATCATTTACCTAAAGAATGATTTTGAAAATTATCTACATGAAGAACGATTTTGCTTCTTTATTAAAAAAAATATAAATGTTAGCTGATTTGACAAATGGAATTAAATTAAAATCGTCCTTGGTGTAAATGATTTTCTCACAGTTTTAAACCCATTCTTTGCATGTATGACTTTAAATGTAGTATTTTGGTAAATATTTTTTATTTTGTAGGATTTAGGTAAATGTTTTTAACCATTTGTGGCATGTTAATTAAAAAACTGAGAAAAATGTGCCCAAAAAAAAAAAAAGAAAATGCATGAATCCCAAAAATAAGCCACAACTGTTCATAAGCTAGTATTATTCATAGCACCATAATTTGAGTAAGGAGCCAATATGGAGATAAAAACAATTCGACTTGAGTTTTATTTTTATTTAATATTTTAGGTTGATTTCATATTAAGAATCAAATAGAATAATTCTTAGGTGCACGTGGCATCCTATTTCTTCAGTGTTGCAAATTTACCCATGACTTTTTTTATTTTGGTGCAATTTTACTCATAATCCTTTTATTTAACCGCAATCACGTGTTAGCATGATCCATCTACTTGCTTTCCAAAACCAAATATCTAGATACAGTAAAGTGAAATAGAAAAGATAAGATGCTAGAGTAAAGGGTTAACAAGGGAAGAGAAAGGAGGAAAACGCTGGAGTCAAAGAGAAACAAAAAAATCAAACATGAAAGAAGGAATGAGAGGAGAGACAGTGTGAAAAAGGTAAAGTCATTTACCTAAAGAACGATTTTGAAAATTGTCCACCTGAAGAATGATTTTGCTTCTTTATTAAAAAATAAATAAATGTTATCTGATTTGACAAATGGAGTTAAATTAAAATCATTCTTGGTGTGAATGATTTTCTTACAAATTTAAACTCATTCTTTGTATGTATGACTTTAAATGTAGTATCTTGATAAATATTTTTTATTTTGTAGGATTTAGGCAAATGTAAAAAAGCTGAGAAAACATGTGCCCCAAAAAAATAAGAAAATGCATGAATCCCAAAAATAAGCCACAACTATTCATAAGCCAGTACTGTTCATAGTACAGTAATTTGAGTGAGGAGTCAATATGGAGATAAAAACAATTCGACTTGAGTTTGATTTTTATTTAATATTTTAGGTTGATTTGTTAAGCTTCTCTCATATTAAGAATCAAATAGAATAATAAAGAAAAAATCCCACAAAAAGACTCTCAAGATATATAAAAGACAAATTATAGTGTTGAATATATCAGATACCAAATAACACAAGTAGTACTGGGAATATGGGCTGGCCCTATAGGACATTGAGCCTAAAAGAGCGGCCTTGAAAGGCCTGAATTTCAAAAATGTTTCATTTTCTAGGCTCGACCCTTAAGCTGATGGGCATAAGGTTCGGTCTGTTTAAGGGGAAAAAATGTAATCTTTATATTTTTCATTTGTTTTATAAAAAAAATAAAATAAGGCAAAAAAATTAATAACAAAAGGCATAAATATAAATAAAATTAAGTCATAAACATAAAATTTTATCATATCTAAACATCCATCAACACCAAGAAATTCTAAAACATCCATCAAGAAAACAAGAATATCCAAAAGTTATATCAATAATACAAATATACTATAGACAAATACTATTATTAATTTTTTGAAACTTCGTTATAACTATAATCAATTGTTTTTTTTTATGAGTATGCTCTTTTTTAGTGACAAAAATATTAAGTTATTTTTCTTCATAGAAATTTCACTTTTAAATTCTGTAGTTTAATATTATTTTATTTTAATTTGAGATACATTGTTGTCAAAACTCATGAATATCTAATTCAAAGTATAAAATCACAAGTTATATAAGTATAAAATACTCTCTTATCAAATATATAATTTACAAATATTAACACGTATAATATAAATCAAATCATTATTAAAATCCAAATTAACTTCTTTTTTTAAAATTTAATTAAACAAATTATTGTCCAAAACCAAATAAATCAAACCATTTTATGAAATTTAATTTTAAAATGATAATAATAATTAAATATTTGAAATATTATTAACAATGAAAAAAATTAATAATATTAGTATCATATAAAAAATTCTAAAAATAAAATAGCCTAAACATGCCGACTCATTTAAGCTATCGGCCATACAGGACTAACCCTTTTAAGCCTATTTTTCATTTGTAGAGTAAAATTTCAAGCCCTACCCTCACAATTTTTGGACCTAAACAGACTGGTCTAATGGGTTCAACTGTTTTTCAGCTCTACAAACTAGAAGTTTCAATTTGAGATTTTAAAATGTTGTAAATTTACTTATATACTACTTTTTATTTTCTTTTGTCTCTCCCCTCTGGCCTCTCCCTTGTCGTCTCATTCTGAAATGATTTTTTCCTCTCCACTTGAAATCCCACCTCTTTGCCCTCAACATTTTTATCAAAATACTACACACTGTAAAATAAATTACCATGATGCTATATTATCAAAAGTATTTCCCAAAATGCTACAGTTAAACTTGTTCATTACAAGAACGAATTTGAATTTCAAAAAGGTTGTCCAAGAGAAAATTGAGTTTCATGTCTGACAATTCTTTTTAACAAAATTGAAAACTCATTCAAGGCACGAAGGAGTCCAGCCCATCAGAGCACACACTACCATAGTCACCAATCTGCCCCTCTTCTTTTCCTCTTTTATTTCAACAAAATTTACGAGCAAATATTCATTCTATTAACGTTTCTTTCCTTTTTCTTTAGACTTCGGAGAAAATTGTAATTAATGACCCCACTCCTGACCAACCACCTCTTTTATTTTTTTCCCTTTCCCCTTCATTTTATATTTCCAACAACATCAAATAGTACTATTAGATTTTATACCTTACGAGATATAAACAAATATGAATGAATTTTACTTTATATCCTAATAATTTTTTAAAAAAATATAAAAAAAATTTATTGAGTATAAATTATTTATCAATATGATATGATATATCCAAAATTTACATCTATTCAATATAGCCAATGGACGAAGCCAAAACCAGAGATAGGGGTATTCACGGGACGAGATGAGACCGAGACTCCAGGTGAATAGGGACGGGATAGGACTTTTGTCCCTTGTCCCGTTCCTTCCCAGTTCTGTCCCGGTCCTGTCAAGACTGGGATAGGACTGGGACATCCCATTTTCCCCTTTCTAAAAAAATAATACTATAATTTTTTTATGTGAATTTTTTTATATTATAATGCTTATTTTTCATTGGGCTTCTAAAAATAAAAACATTATAAAAAAATTTATATAAAAAGCTCAATTATATAGTATAAAAAAGTGTAAAAACAATACTGTAAAAAAAAAAAGCACCGTAAAAGAAATAGTATATAATGGCTTTATGAATTATTTTATTAAGAAAGGAGATTTTGTTGAGATAATACTACAAGTTAAGAGCTAAACATCACTATAAAAATAATTATTATTAATAAGTAAATTTAATAATCTAATAATAATTATTAATAAAAAATTTAAAAAAACATACCTCGGGATGGGATGGGACAGGACAACCCCGTCCTGCATTCCATCCCGTCCCAGTTAGTGTGCCATCTCGTCTTGTAATTGTCTCATTCCGAAATTTTTTTTGTCCCGTCCCGTCCCAAACTCACCGAGACCAAGACAGGATGACTGGGACAGGACAAATTAAACACTCCTAGTCAGAGATTATGAGGGAATGAGTGGTGTTGAAACTTATTAAAATTAAATATTAAAATAATTATGTGCAACTGCCACATAGCATTCTTGTATATAAAAAAAAAAAATCTTACAGAAAGTATGTACATTTATGGAACAATTTATGAAAAATAACAGAATATGCA
Source organism: Neltuma alba (assembly GCF_004799145.2). Taxonomy (NCBI): domain Eukaryota; kingdom Viridiplantae; phylum Streptophyta; class Magnoliopsida; order Fabales; family Fabaceae; genus Neltuma; species Neltuma alba. The sequence goes on from NW_021635289.1 coordinate 85,870, forward strand.
TGTGTTTGGCTTAAAAATTGCAAGTTTAAATTTAACCAAAAATAAGTTTAGTGAAATATAATTTATATTTGAATGGTTTTTTTAAAACAAATTCAGTTTAATTTAGCATATTGGAACTTCTTTAGATATATGATAAATCAAAATAGATCACTTTTAGATGTGTAATTATTAAGTAGGGGCGTAAATTTTAACAATATTCATAATCTAACCTTAGATCTGTCCATTGGCTAAAAATTAAATGTGTTTGAATTAATATAATTAAATGTTCATTAAATCATCAAAAGGCAGTCTTGAAATATGGGGCATCTAAGTATATATTGTAAATATTTGTTTACAACATATAATTTTATCCAGTATCAATTTCTAAGTTTTCTCTGAAATTTTAACAGGTTAACCGGCCAAAATATGAAAATATTAAAAATCTAATAGTATTATTTCATTTGATTGGAAATATAGAATGAAGGGGAAAAGGGAAAAAAAATGAAAGATATAGTTTGCAGGGTGTGGGCTCATTAATTGCAATTCTTTCCGCAACATAATAAAGAAGGCGTTGATAGATTGGGTATTTGTTTGTAAATTTTGCTGAAATACAAGAGAAAAAGTAGAGGCATGGAGTGGTGACGTTGGCAGTGTGTGTTCTAACATGCTTAATTGGTTCATGCCCCGAACGAGTTTTCAATTTTGTTAAAAAAAATCGTAAAACATGAAACTTATTCTTCTCCCAAATATTTTTTTTTTTGAAAATTCAAACTCTACAAGAACGAGCTTAACTATAACATTTGGAGAAATACTTTTCATAGTATAGCATCATGATAATTTATTTTATTGTGTGTGGCATTTCGATAAAAATGCCCTCTCCGTCCTTTGTCTTCACCTCCGCCTTATACCGTCACTGCTCTCATTGTCTTCATCTTTGTCGCTGCCTTCCACTATCAAGAAAATCAAATGTAAACTCCTTTTCTCCTGACAATCATCTTGAACTCCTTCCTCGGCTGGACCCTTCGAACTTCTTGCCATCCTCCTTTAGTAATTCCTCCTTTACATCATTTTCAGTTATATTTATTATTCGCTGGACTGACTTTAAGGGATATCAAACATAAGAGAAAAGAAAAAGTAATGTTAATTATTGTGCCATGCGTGCCCTTCTAAAATGAAAGATGTTGTATAGCTAATTGTCTTCCCGACATGTCTTGTTAATATTTTTTTTATTTTTGAGTCATTTGTTTCAATAAGTGGAAGCATTTCAAAACTCGAATGCTCATCCTTGTGGCAGAAAAAGTGTTCAAGAGCAGAGAAGTGCCTGACTAAAGAGAATTCCTAATCGTCAAAATGATAAAAATTCTCAAGAAAAGTTTCGATGAATTAGATTACGAGCAAGGAAATATCTTTAGATATAACATGTTTCGCGAACAATTATAGCTAATTGTCTCTGCTCACCCACACTAGCTAGTTCATTTTCAGATGCTCCCTAACTTGCAAATGTTGAATCTGTGTGGCTCTGAGTATTTGGCTACGATGCCGGATTTTGTAGAGGTGCGGAATCTTGAAAGTTTAGATCTTGAAGCATGTACTGGATTGTTGCAACTTCATCCATCTATTGCTGAAATATCAAAGCTCAAACTCTTCAATTTGAAAAGCTGTAGTAATCTTGTTGGTATTTCTAATGCCTTGTTTTGTCTAAGAAACTTGGGCCCCATTTGATGGGAAGTATTAAAAATGAAAAGTTAGGATTGAGATTGGGATTAGGAAAAATTTATTAAAAATTTTTTTAGAATAAGGGGCTAATTACTTGAGATTAGGCAAATCTATATAAGTGAGATTAGGAAATACCATAGGGGAGGCTTACCTATATGGATTTATCCAATCTAAAGTAACAATAAATCCCCTTGTACTAAATAGTCTTTTAATGAGTTTTCTTAATCCCAGTTTCAACCCTTACACTTCCATTTTAATATTCTGTACCAAACAAAACCTTAGAGATATCAAAACTTGTTCCTCGTTTTAAGTTTTCCCCCTTTTGGAGAGGTTGATGAACGTGAAGTTACTCATCATCAACCATTTTTCACTCATCTTTGTTTCTCATACCTTACTTTCTCTTCCTCTGCTTCTATCTCTTTCCTTCTAAACTCTCTATTGGTGTTTGTCCCTGTTTTGTTTGATTATTGAGCCAAATCCGTCTGCATATTCATCCATCTATTTCAACTCGAGAATTGAAGCTTTGTCACACTACTCTATTGCAAGTTCATCCATCTATTGCTGAAATATCAAAGGTCAATCTCCTAAATTTGAAAAGTTGCAGTGATCTGATTAGAATTCCTAATGTATATGTTTATGTCCAAGCCAGGGATAAGCAAAACTGAATTATAACCAAAAACCAAACCAAACCAAACTGAATTCAATTCGCTTTTTTTCGGTCCAGTTAGTTTGATTTTTATTTTTTTTCAGTTATTTTGGTGTTCAGGATTCGGTTTGATGTCCCTAAAAAAATTTTGGATTATAACCAAATAACCAAAAATAAAACCTTTTTATAATTTTTTTTAATCTTTCTCCTTTTTTTTTAATTTTAAAATCATTTGCTTCCTTAGCAATCTGCAGTCACGAACCACACTGACTCAGTCTTAGCCCTAAATCTTGCGGCCTCCGCCCTCCTTCCCTTCTTGACTTCTACCTTCTCCTGCCTCAAATCTCAGAATCTCACCGTCGTCGGCTCGTTGCCTCACTTTTATTGTTCAGCTTCCGGCGCCCTCTCCTCTATCATCGTCCCTTCAGACTTCGGCGCCTTTGCTTCATCCCTTTGCGGGTCAAAATCTCTCCGTCGTGGGTCGTGACCTCCTCACTTCCATTGTTCAGATTTCGCGCTTCATCGAAGGCTTCCGGCCTCATCTCCAGTCTCTTCGGTCATCGTCTCTCTTGGCCTCTCCTCCGATAGTGTTGCTTTGTATCTCCTTGGTTATTTTGATTCGAAGACTTCTTCATTGTAAGTTTTTTCACCAATTCTTTCAATTGTTCAGCTTCAGCTGTTAGACTTAAGAAGTATTCATTGTCTATCTTTGTGTTGTTTTTTTAGTGATAGAGGATTAAGAACAATTTTACGGAGAGCGTGTGAAAGGTTATGATTATGTTTCTGGGTCCTGCTTCTGCTCTCCATCTGCCCTGCCTCAAAACTTGAAGCCCATTCATTCTATCATTGTCTATTATGTTTTGTCCTACTATCCTGTATTTAATATTTGTTAGAAAACAAACTTGTCTCTCAACTTAGGACGTCTGCTTTTAAAGGGCCACAAAATTCCGCTTTTCTGGTGCTCAATTTGATTTCAAATGCATTTACAATTTTGTCATGTAAGTGCAATCCCTTTTTTGTATAATTGAAATGATTTTGACTGGTTTAGAATCTTGCATCCACAGTACCATTCATACGAAATTGATAACATCTAGGAATTAGAATTATTATATTTCAAGTTATTAGATCATAGGGAATTGGGTTTAATGATGGATCATCCGCAAGTTTAGTACATGTGATTTAAAAGCTCCAAGGGATTTGTCTAATTATTTTTGCGGCGATTTTCCCAAGTTAATCTGTTTATCCCACGTGATTTTGTCTTTGAGTAGTGCTGTTTCGTTTATAAATATGAGATCAGAACCGGTATGTTTAGATTGTTCTGGTAATGCATTTTCTTTCTGTTCTTCTGGTTATGTAAAAGCATCATTAAGAAAATTCAGCAAGATCCCTTGTCCTTCTTTTGCAATGCGCCGCACCGCACATATATATTATATAGGTCTAAATCCAAAGAATAATATAATGTTTGATTTATTATAATATATGAAGTCTGATTTTTTTTTTCCCTTTGTGTAGATTTGTCAAAAAATTATATTGGAGGCAACTGTTGATATATTGTTGATGCAACACTCCAACAAGAAAAAAACTTAAGAATAAACAAATCTTGTGGTTAATTTGTTTATTTTTTGTTTAACTCTAAAGTTATGCACTCTCTAATTTTCTTATTTAATTGTAGTTGTTGGTGAGTTGGTGTTGGTGGCAAGTTGCATGCAAGGAACTTGGGGATAAGGATTGGCTGGAATTTATTCACCAAAAAAAGAAAAAAAAAGGATTGGCTGGAATTTGTTGTAATCTTGAATTTCACATGTTATGTTGTTAGTATTTGGTTCGTTTGTTTAGATTTTAATTATATTTGGATTGATGCTTGAAAGTTGAAGTTAATTATTAGTAATATACGTAATGTGTAATAAGATGTATGTTGATTTTGAAATTTATAACTTTTCAAATATCAATTTCATTATCCAAAAAAAACCCAAAAAATCCATAATTATTACTATTTACATTTTTTTTGCGTTCCAAACTGGTATGATATGTTTAAAAAAAAATCGAAAAAGGGCCCAATAACCAAATAAGCCCATAACTGAACTGAGTATATTTTGGTTATTTCAATTCGGTTAGCTTACTAATTACATAAATTATAATATATTCGGTTATCGGTTAGTTCAGTTATTTTTATTGACCGAATCGAACGGATATTCTAAGCAACTTGAAGATTCTAAAACTGAATTTCTGCTAAAAAATTGATCATTGTTTGAATTTTTCCCCTTTTGAAGAGCTTGACAACCATTTTCTGGTAGGAGATAAATTATGTAAACAAAAATATATTTAAGTGCTTTGGTGTGTAGGAATGCTTTAACATTTTCCAATCATCTTTGTGTCTCATATCGCACTTTCTCTTCCTCTACTTCTGTCTCTTTCCTTCTAAACTCTCTGCTTGTGTTTGTCCCCATTTCGTTTGTTTATTGAACCAAGTCCCTTTGTATATTCAAGTAACATTATTGAAGTGATATTCTCAAGCCATAAAATCCACTTTGTACTATCGAAGGAGCAAAAAACCGGACTGGACACTAAACTGGTTGAGGTAATGGTTCAAGGGTTAGTTGGTCAGACCGGAGTCAACTCGGGGTCCAACTAGTCATATTAAAATAATATAATTTAATTAAAAATAGCAACATATAACAGCATTAACAATCACTAAAAACAAAATATAAGAAAATATGATAATAATTTGATTGTAACAATAACAAAGTATAACAACACTGAGAATTTTGATCTTTAGGGTTCATCATTAATTAAAATTAATAATCATTAATACCAAAATTATCATTAAAATTTATTTAAATCTACCGGGGTTGATATATTAAGAGTTACATAAGAAAAAATAGGACTAATAACAACCTAATCATTCAAACAGATTTATTATGGATTCACACCGCTTTGACTGGTTCTCTACCGGTTCAACTCCCTCTCGGTTTAGTATCCAAACTGAACCGATCCACTGACCGGTTCACCGGCCACTCCGAACCAGTTTTTTGTTCATTGGTACTACCTCATCACCCTGATGCTGCTCTTATCCGCATTAATTATTTGAATTTTTCTTATATAGCAGAGGTTGGTCTTGCTGATACTCGCTTTTTGTTCCAAGCCACAACACTCTGCCTTGCTCTATTTCCCTCCCATTCACCCATTGGCCAATGTCAATATTTTTCCTACCCAAAAGTGATTATTTTTGGCCATCCACACGCATTATCCTTGCTTAATTTCCTTTACAGATATTTTATGCAATAAAATAAATATCATATCATTGTTGACACTCACTTTTTGGACCAGACCCAAAAAAAAATTTCTAGAGGGTCGAAGGTTTATCTTAAACTACTCATATTCCATAACGTGAAATTTTCTGGAGTTCTAAAGCATCTGTCAAGCAATCTCCAATATATTTCATGGCACCAATATCCCTTTACTTCTTTGCCATCAAGATTCAAATCATATGATCTTAGAGAATTGATTTTTCCTGATAGCTCCATCACAAGAATGGGGATGAAGAAGAGTTACGTAATAATTTCATCACAAGCATGTGGGATGAAGAAGAGTTACGTAATAATTTCATCTCAAGTAATTGGAAACCACTCGCTAATGAGCAATAATCAAACTATTTATGTCAACTAATAATAAATGTATGATTTCTATTGTATATTTTATTTTTATTTATGCATGTTTAAATGTGTTTAGTGTTTGTGTGTGAAGTTTTCTATGAAAGGCTTCAACTTTCCTTCTTGCATTGTCTTCTAGGAATCACCCCACTCAGACATAGCACTTGAGGATGAAGCTGGTTCTTCCTATCAGCTATCACCCGCGATTCCCTCGCTTGAGAAACATGAATCTTAGTGGTTCTAAAGATTTAACCAAGACGCCAAATTTTCAGGAATATCCAAGACTTAACAGGTTAGATCTTAAAGTATGCATTAAGTTATCACAGCTTGATTCATCTATTACTTATCTTCCGGGGCTCAAATTCTTAAATTTGAGGAAATGTACCAATCTTGTTAGTATTCCCAATCATTTATTTTCTCAACCCTCTTTAGAAATGCTAAATTTGGCTGGTTGCTTCAAGTTTGCCAATTGCTTGAACTCTTCAAAAAACCCATTCAGCAATTACTTTTTGCCAAAAAGAATAGAAGAGATGTAGACGAAAACGAAAAATCTATGCAAGTGTGCCATTTGTTGCGAATTTGTTACTCATAATTGTTGCATCATTTAATTTATTAATCCCTTTTGTTTTCCATACCTCTCCTCTCTCTTATTCCTCTCTCTTCCTATCTCAAACGATGCCTTCATATTTGTAAAATATGAATTTTCCATTATAAGAAATTATTGAGTATTAGCTGGGCTGGAGCTTCTGTAATCAAAAATTGCCCCTGAATGGAGATGGGCCTTGTATAACATAGTATGTATAAAAGTCATAAATTTTATAATTTAAGTGTATTATTTTTACTAAAAAGGACTGCGGTCCTCTATAATGATTTCATATATTCAGGGTCTTTAAACATAAAACATTAATAGAGGCTGTTTGGTAACATAATTTTTTCAAGAGTTATCTGAAACCCGACTAGCTGTGGACAGTCGAAGAAAAACTGAACAAGTACTCCATAAAAACAAATCAATAAATAAAAAAATCTTTGAGTATTAATCACTCTAGGAGCATGCTAGTTGTGGATCTCGTCTCTGTCAACTTTTCGCCTACCTCACAATGAAAAGACGAAAAAGTAGAAAGCCATCCCCTTCACAATGATGAGCATACCCTTCTCATCTTAATTTGAATAATTAGATGGGTTTTCAACGGTTGAGATTGAATTTAAATTTTTCATTTATTTCAATTAATATTTATTTTAATAAATATGAAATTCAAAATAAAAGTAATCTTATAACTAACACTTCTTTAAAAAGAATAAATTTAGAGTTAAAGTACACTCAGCACCCTAAACTATTTTTAGAAGTGCATTCAGCATCCTAAACCATCTACTAGTGCAATTTTGCTCCCAATGTATTCAAAATGAAGCAATTCCAACCCCTGAACTAACAAAAATTAAACAAACATTACGTGTACTGTTCATCATCTTCAACAGACTGACTTGAGACACTCTTCTCTCTCACTGAAAGAGAAGGGCTACTAGTTGCATGGGAAGCAAGGACCACTAGCAGCTACGGCGTCCTTGGGTCTTCATGTACTGTTTGGAAACTGAACACAAAATTTTAACCAACACCTGTGATCTCTTTACTTTTCCCACTACACTTCTGGTAACCAATTAATTGGTTATATTATTGTTAGCCTGAGCCATCTATTTATGCTTCCACGGGGATGAAAAATAAATTTGACCAACTTAATAATTAAAACGCACACGGGGGGATTTTTATGAGAACTCGATTTTGATTTTCAAATGGAACAATTATATCCAATCCAAGGTCCAAGAGGCAATAGCAAATTTCTCCAAGCAAGCAACTCCGGCAGCCCTCATGAGTCGCCACTTGTCGGCAAGTGCACTTCATGCCTGATTAATTTTCTTAAAACTGTCTTTGTCTAGCTTCAGCAACAGTGCCGATCTATCTCCTCCATGCCGGTGGCTATTATGAAGAAGACTTCATGGGGAGAAAATGGAGGAAGAGCCCAAGGATGCCATCGCTGCTGCTAGTGTTTTATCCTTATGTAGCTCTTAGTGCTTCTACTTCAGTGAGAGAGGGAAAGAACAGATGCAAAAGTAGAGAGAGGTAAATAGTTTAAGGTGTTAGATGCACTTCTAAAAATAGTTCAGGGTGCTGGACGCATCTCTAAAATTGCATATTAAACACCTTAACCATCTATATTAGATTTTAAATGGTCTAAATTGCATTACACCAATAAACACCGAATGAGGACCCGAAAAAGTATAAGCAGTTAACATAATTATTTATTTTTAATTCTTATCAAAGGCGCGCATGTAAAGAAACAATAATTTGCAAATCCTTCTTCGTATCTCTTTCAGCGCCAAGTTCCCAGAAATTTCCACCTTAACAAACCTCTCTTCATTTCATTTTCGGCTTCTAATTTTATTGCTTTTTTCCATTCGCTGATCTTCGAAAGCTAAGTGAGCAATTGTGACTTCTCTGTATCTAGCCTAATTCCCACTGAGAAACGCGACCGAACATGAAAGTGATAGAAGAGAGTTGGTTCAATTTAAAAAGGTCACTAATTCTATGATAATGAAGGTCCTCAAAAAGAGTTTTGATGAACTCAACATCAATTGCCAAAAAAAACTTTTTAGACGCAGCATGCTTCTTTTTTTTTTTTTAATAGGGAAGGAGATTGAATTTGTAGAAGGAATTTTGAATATTGTTCATACATTTTCTTCTTATAGACACCATCTAGTGAAGTACTATATGCAAGTTTTGATTGAGAAATCACTGATGACCATTGTGAATAAAAAAATACAAATGTATGGCTTAGTGGAAGAAATGGGAAGAGAAATTGTTCTGCATAAATTTCTATCCAAGTCAGAAGAGCAGAATAGATTATGGGATTTTGGTGATATTTATGGTGTCATGGAAAATGACACCGTAAGCTTTTATAACGTTTTTTTACTTGATCGAAATTAAACATTAATATATGTAATGTAGTAAAGTTGAACTAATCCCACTTTGAATCATTATTTATATATATGTATTTATTGTCAAGATACTCTTAAAGTTAAAGCAATAGTCCTGGAACTAAAAGACTCATACGGGAGTATACCGAGGGGTCAAAGGTCTATCATGCGTTACCTATCTTAGACTACTCATATTTCGCAACATAAAAAAATAATGTTGACTAATTAAAATGGTGATATTAACTGTTAACATTTTTAACAATAGATGGAGGGAAATATTATTACAATTCAAAACTTTCAGGATAAATTTGTTCTTAAAAAAACTTCTGAATACCCAGCACTCGAGTAGAAACTTCCAGAGTGAATTTGCATTTTAATCCTTTTTAATTTGTTCATAATTCTGTTAGCACATCTGCAATCAACTTATATACGGTATCAAAAACGTTGTTTTGGCAAAAGCAGCAAAAGAAAAAAGAGTTTTCTACCAGAATCACGTTTTGATGACAACTATCTATTACCAAACATACTAATATGTAAAATTGCTACTACAGAATTGTTAATATATGTCAACTAATTTTCGTCACACTTGACAGTTGACAACTGTCATCAATGGATGCGTCATGTATTCCTTCGATAGTACTCTTCCGGTCTTTAATATATGACTCAATTCTTGAGTTAGTTTTGGTCCTAAATGTAAGATCTATTTCTCATATTTATCAATTTTCTCTAAATTACCCCTATGGATACTCTCTCAATTATAATCAAGTAGAAGAGGGAGATGGGGTATTAAGAAAGATGATTATGGTGTTTTAGGAAAAATGTGTCACTTTTCTTATCATTAACTAACTTACCTAACTTTCTTAATCTAATCAAATTAGTTAAATGAATCTTATATTAAGAACTGGAGGAGTATATTTGACGGTTCCACATTATCACGTAGAGGTTCTTTATGTGACGATTATTGTAAGAGAATGGTCAAGTCAAGTAAGTAAACAATAACAACATAATCATTATTGTAAAAAAGTACTCCTCCGATCCTTATTGAAGCGTTTCAAAATTCAAATAATGCTCATCTTTGTGTTAAAAGAAGTCTCCGAGAGTGGAGTATTGCTTTGGCTCAACTAAAGAGAATTCCTACTTGTCAAATAATGTATAGAAGTTCTCAAGAAAAGTTTTGATGAATTAGAATATGAGCAAGGAAATATTTTAGATGTACCGTGTTTATTTCGTATAAATGAATTTTTTCTTAGGGCACTATTTAAAGAGTTGAAGCTATGTATAGTAGTCTTAATTTGGGAAAACTCTGCAAGGGCTAGATTGAGGGTTGAAGCTTCATCAAACTTGGGCAATCTTAGATTACTTGCATTTCATAATGTGAACTAATTTGAAATCCTTCATTGTATTTCTGACAAGTTATGATATGTTTTAAACTACTTATAAAAGTGTATTGCCTCCTGTTCTAAATACAGAGTTAGTTAAAGGTTTAGATTTGGTTCTAACTATTAAGATCTCAACTCACTTGTCTCCCAAATTTATAAATTTTTTTTTCAAAATTTTCTTATTGATTGTAAGAGGTTCCATCAAAGAATAATTCCAATATACATAATTAGTTAAATAGAGTAATTTAGAAAAGTCAACACATATTTGTTATAAATAACTAACTTATCTAATTTTCTTCAAAATTTCCCTATTGATTATAAGAGGTTTTCATTAAGAGGTAATTCCAATATACATAATTAATTCAATAGGGTAATTTAAGGAAGTTAACATATCTAATTTTTTTTAATCTACTTAAATTAGTTATCTAGCTTTTATTAACCACCAGAGATAGTATTTTATTACATGTTTCATGTACAATTATAGCTAATTGTCTCTGCTCACCCACGCTAGCTATTTCATTTTCAGATGCTCCCTAACTTGCAAATATTGAATCTTTGTGGCTCTGAAAATTTGGTTACGATGCCAGATTTCGTTGAGGTTCCAAATCTTGAAAGTTTAGATCTTGAAGCATGTACTAGATTATTGTAACTTCATCCATCTATTGCTGAAATATCAAAGCTCAAACTCTTCAACTTGAAAAGCTGCAGTAATCTTGTCAGTATTCCTAAAGCCTTGTTTTGTCTCAGAAGCAAAGGTCTCTTTTAGTACTAAGCATTGAAAAATAAGAATAAGGATTGAGATTGAGATTAAAAAACTTCTATTAAAAGAGTATTTAAAATGCGAGACTAGTTTTTATTTATTTATTTTTTTTACCATGAGACTAGTTTTTAATTGGAATCGGGCAAGCCCATTTGAATTTTTCTTATGTTGCAGAGGTTGGTCTTGCTAAATGCTAATTCTCGCTTTTTGTTCCAAGCCACAACACTCTGCTCCGCTCTGTTTCGCTCCAATTCACCCCTTGGCCAATGCTTACTATTTTCCTAGCCGAAGATAATTATTTTTGGCCATCTACTTGCATTATCCTTGCTTCATTTCCTTCAAACATATTTTATACAATAAAATAAATATCATATCATTGTTGACCCTTGCTTTTTATTTTTTATTTTTTATTTTTGACCAGCGACCCTCACTTTTTATTTGGGCCAGAAAAGAAAAAGAACATAAATGAAACCAAGGCAACACGTGGGGATGACGCGAAGAACGAAACTGGGGAATCACTCCCACCTCACCTTCCGAAATTTGATTCATCCTGTTACACGTTAGGAACAAATTTGATTCATATAATGCTTCCGAAATTGGAGGTTTTTATTATTTAAGGGCATAATTTCAATTTTTTATACTGCAGAAATTGAAATTAAACTTCTAATTGAAAAATCAGTTGGGGTAGTTTTAGATCATTAATTATATAATACTCCTCCGGTCCTTAATATAGGACCCAATTACTGAGTTGGTTTTGGTCCTGAATATAAGACCCATTTCTTATATTTATCAATTTTCTCTAAATTACCCCTATGATACTCCATCAACCATAATCAAGTAGAAGATAGAGAGGGGTATTAAGAAAGATGATTATAGTATTTTAAGAAAAACATGTCATAATTTTTATAATTAACTAACTTACCTAACTTCCTTAATCTAATCAAATTAGTTAAATGGGTCCTATATTAAGAACCGGAGAAGTACCTCATTAAGCTTAAGCACAAGCGGACGAGAATGTAGCTGGGTCATGAAGGAGCTGACAGCCATAAATGAGAGGTAAGTGGGGTGCAGATGCCATAAACTTGCGTAGAAGTTAAAAAGTCTTGTTCATATTTGAAGATAAAAGTATATTTTTTCCCCATTATTACTTTTAATTAATTTTAATTAATTTTTTGTTATAAGCAAATCAGTTGTCTAAAACTTATGATAAGAATCAGAGAGGGTAGTAATTTGAAGACGACAAAAAGAAAAGAAGAATTGAGTGAGGCGAAGCTGGATTTTAGATTTTTTTTTTCAATAATTGTTACAGTACTCTTGCAGAAAATAAATGTGCTTTTTTACCTTTTTCTCATATTTTTGAGTTAAAATTTTATTTTATTTTTTATAAAAGACAATTTCGTTGGAAAAAAAAGTAAAAGGATACATTAAAAAAGTCTGTGCATTATAAAGAACCCCATTTGAGCAAAACCCAAATACCTGGTATTTGGCAAGCTGTAAAAGTGTTTTTAAAAAGTATTTTTTGCAAATTAAAAAATACTTATCTACATATTTATTTTATATACCGTAAAATCACTTTAAATTTATGATTTGATTTTTACCCAAACACTTTCATACATAAAAGACAAAGCTGGCCCTACAGGAAAAGAAAAACGGAGAAGAACTCAGCCCATCTTCAACAACCACCCAAACAAAGGACAAAACAGAGACATGCCCAACGAAAGCAAAAGCTAGTCCTAAACAATTAATAAATTATTTCTGAGAAAATAATTAAAAAAGAAATTAATAAAAAATTATTGTCATTTACAAATTTAGTGTTGTCAACAATAAAAAAGATGTTCTTACAAAACCTGATTTGAAATTTAGTAAGTTTCAACTTTTTTGGTCATTCTTCCATTATTTTTTTAATTAGTAAATTTGTGCTTGAAGTTGTTCCCGATTTAAATTTGGTCCCCACAATTCAGTAGAGGCAGTATGTATGCGTTAGAGAACGAATTTGCTCATGTAGGCATAAAAGCTTGCTCGAATAAAATATAAATTGCATAAGATTTTTTTCGGCCAAAATTATTTAAGATTTAAAACATAAAAAGTTGTCCATTTCAAATAATTTTTTTCTAAAAGAAATAAATTTTTATAAAAAATAAAAAAAAAAATTGTAATATAAACAGTCATATAAACATTTATTTATGACCTAAGTCTTCTTTATCGGCCTTGCAAAAAAAGATAGATAAAAATCAAAACTCACTTCACATGTACTCCGCTTAATGGTGCTTTTTCATTACTTTCCACATGATAATTTAATTTGACTGAAAAGTTGGTAAGATTCCATTACGAAAACATAATAAAGGGACAAAATACAAATAAAAATTTTAAAAAATAAGGGTAAGGCGTTGGAAAGAAAATTCTAAAAAGCACTCATCCAATATAATACATTAAAAAAACGAGTTAATTATTTGGCCTGCTGACTATAGCTCACATGATGATAAACAATTTAATAAGACAGAGACATACTGATTAATATCGCATAATTGCATAGAATTTGCAATAGAATTGAAAGTTTAATTAATTAATTAAGGTTCCAATTAAACTAAACACTTGGTTGAAGACTCAAAAGTATGATATTAAAACCCAAATCAAAGTAGAATATTTATGGTTTTATGCAAAATTACACTATCAGTTTCTATAACCATTCTTTATTTGGTTGAAACATTAATATACAGTGTAGTAAAATTGAACTAATCCCACTTTGCATCATTATTTTTAAAACTTATAATAAAGATTAGACAGGGATAGTAATTTGAAGACGACAAAAAGAAAAGAGGAGTTGAGTGAGGCAAAGCTGGACTTGAGGATTTTTTTTCCAATAATTTTTACAGTCGTCCTGCAGAAAATAAATATTTTTTTTTCATATTTTAAGTTAAATTTCTTTTTATAAAAGACAATTTCATTAAAGAAAAGGAAAAAAATACATTAAAAAAGGTCTTGAGCAAAACCCAAATACTGGCCCCACAGGAAAAGAAAAACAGCAAGTGAGAACAGAAAAGGGAGACGAACTTAGCCTATTTGCGAGTGTGCTTGGATGAGTGGTGACAAAACTGACTTTTATTCTAACTGACTTTTATGAATTGAAATTAGAATACAAGTGACTCAGTGTAATTCGATTTATATTTGGATTGGTGCTTATGAAAAGTGAGTTGGAAAAACTAAAGCTTGTTTGGATAATTAATAAAAAAAGTGAGTTTAGTTGCAAAATAACTAAAAATGATATGAACTTTATTGAATAGTAGTATTTGATATTATATATTTTTAATGAGATGACAGTTAAAAATATACCTAAAATTATTATAGTAAAATAAACATAGTTTTTTGTGAAATTATAAAATAAAAATATTTGTTACTGAGAAAAATTTAAAAACATATTATAGATAATTAAATATATATAATGGACAAACATGAATATAAATTAAGATTTATTTGGTCTCTAATTAAAGTAAATGAAATCACATAACTAATTATAATAAGTAAAGTGAAGCGCAGATCTGGGGTAAGTGTGTTTTGAATGAGCATTAATGCAAGCCTAACAATAAATTACCTTACTAAAAGTCCCCAAAGTAGCTCTCCTCAATGTTGAAACACATCCTCATTTTAGCCAGAAGTTAGTTGGGCTTTTAACCCCATCCAAACACCAAAAAAGGCCACAAAAGACCCAAACTGAGGTTTCACACATTCCCATAACTTTTTAAGGTCGAAACGGAGATCCAAACGAGTCCTTCAATAACCACCGAAACAGCAGACAAAACAGAGACATGCGCAATGAAGCCAACTAAACCAATGGACAAAACAGAGTGTTTGGGAGCTCCAAAAAACACTTTAGAAAGGTATTATTATGCAAATCGAGATAAAATTTATTTTACATGCTTATCTCAAACTCCGTAAAATAAATTTTAAAATTGTAATTTGATTTTCATCTAAATATCCTCCTGAAAATGAAACAGAAGCAAATTCTCTTAAAGAGCTCTCATAGGAGTAACAGTTTACACATGGCGGAGAAAATCCTTGCCAAACGACAGGGGTTGCAATCAACATTGCATGTAAATGCTAATGAGGCAGAGAAGAGCGAATGAAAGTCTGCCTTTACAGTCAGAAGTTATGGGTATCCGAAAATTTATTCTGTCTCAGTGCCGCCCCAAAAGTTACGAAAACGTGACAATGTCACCCTGTAGTTAAAAGTGTTGAATTTGACCGTTTTGTTTGACCGAAAATCTTAGTTGGTACTCCCCTGGCCGTAACCATAACTCGACGGACCGGAGGTGTTCTCTCTAGTTAACTTTCTCAGAGCTAGAGTCCATTCCTCTTGCAAGCAGTCATCGCTATCATCCTCTTTCTAACCTCACTGTTCGCCAGCGTCTTCGATTCAATCTTCTCTCTCATTCTTCAAGCTAATCAGTTGTTCTCCTTCCCCCCCCCCCCCCGTCTCTTCCTGTGGCCCTTCTCAGTGCTACTCTTCCCATCTTGACAATGTTAAGCTCCTTCTCTCTGTCTAAGACCCAAGCAGGCAAAACAATGACGGGATGAGTCTTTTTTCTTCAATGAATTTTTATTTTTTTGTCATGTGTTGAAATTTCCTCTTGTTCTTGTTCTGAAATTTCTTTCCTCTTCTTCTTGCTTTATGTAATTATGGGCTTGTATCTTCGAATGGATCTTCACCAAGTGAAGCAAACATACCACTACTGCAGCATAACATAATATACAAAATTAATTTTTGATTGCTTTTGGCTGTGAATGTTGATGTTGGTTTGAAATTTTTGGCCTTGGGATATCATGCTGGATTGTGCTTTTTGTCAAAGTCATTTTCATATATTACCGTGGGAACAAAGAAAATTGGGGGAAAAAAACGTCCATGATTTGTAAAGTTGAGGGGGTCGAAAGGAAGAGGAGGTCGGGGGAGAGAGCCGGGGGGCTTGCCAGAACTCCCCCGGGGAGGGGGGGATGGTGAGGATGGTGACATTGGAGAGAGGAAGGAAGAGATCATGAGGTGGCATATTACGTGACTGCCAAATAAGCAACTTGGTCAAACTTAACAGCCAAAATTAATTAGTATAACAGTTGGGGCAATATTACTATGTTTTTGTAACTTTTGGATTGACATTGAGACTTACAAAACTTTCAAATACCCATAACTCCTAACTGTGTACTTTCGAGGTGTACATTATCTCTTAATAAATTAGTAATAAATTATTTTTTTTGTAGGTTTGTGTGTGCGTAATTGATGTTTAAAAAATTATAAATTAGTGCTTGAAGTTGTTCCTCATTTAAATTTGGTCCTCACAATTCAGTAAAGGCAGCATGCACACGTTAGAAAACTAATTTGCTCATATAGGCATAAAAGCTTGCTCAAATAAAATATAAATTGTAGTAGTATAAGATTTTTTTCGGCCAAAATTATTTAAGACTTAAAACATAAAAAGTTGTCCATTCCAAACAAATTTTTTTAATAGAAGTAACTTTTTATAAAAAATTATAATATAAACAGTCATATAAACATGTATTTATGACCTAAGTCTTCTTTATCGACCTTGTAAAAAAAGATAAGAATCAAAGCTCACTTTTCATATATTCCGCTTAATGTTCCTTTTTCATTACTTTCCACTTGGCGGACGAGTTATGCTGTCTATAGGTAATGATTACTCTTGATAATTTAATTTGACTGAAAAGTAGGTAAGAGTCCATTACGAGAACATAATTAAGGGGCGAATGCAAATACAAATACAAATTAAAAAAAAGAAGAATAAGGCATTGGAAGGAATATTCCAAAAAGCACTCATCCAATATATTATTTGGCCTACTGACTCATGGCTTACATGATGATAAACAATTTAATAGGACAGAAGACATACTGCTTAACCTCACATAATTGCATAGAATTTGCAATTGAATTGAAACTTTAATTAATTAATTAAAGTGTCAATTAAACTAAACACTTGTTTGAAGACTTGAGAGTATGATATTAAAACCCTAACCAAAGTAGAATATTTTTATATATTCTTTTTAATATTATACTCTCAGGTCTTCAAATAAGTGTTTGGTTTAGTTAGCATATTAATCTCTTAATTATTTAATTTGGTTAATACAACATGTATAGTTGTTTGAAACTAAAGAGGACAATGTAGCCTCTCACCTTCATGGCAAATGAAAAGCAGGTCCTAAGAGACTTCGTTGTAATCTTGTAAATTCATGATACTTATTTATTAATAAGTTCGTTTGTATGTTTTTGGTAAAATAAGAAACATTTACAAGACAGGCCTAGGGGAATCAAATTACCATTGTCACCTAGTACATAGTTCTAGCAACTGTAAACCTACCACCCTGTGATGGCAGTACCTCCTCGGTCCTTTGTACTCCTTGTGACTGGGTTTTCTTATCAAGGCCACTCTCGTTTTGCATCTTCTACTCATCGAACTGGAAGAAGATGACATCGTCCTTGTTCTCAATTTCTCCCATTTTCGGCTCTCGCTGCTCTTCACTTTCCTCTTCGTCTGCACCTCAAACCAATGGAGATTAATTTTATCATCTAGGAGGTACGTGTCAAAATTAATGGAGACAGACACACATTCATATCACGGCCAGCGACGTCTACAACGGTCAACAGAGAATTAAGTTAAACCTGGACACTAGCTAGTAAAAACATGAAAAATTTAACCGACGTTAGCAATTTTACATTTCCGAAAAGCTTATAGTCTTGGGCGTACTTTTGGTAAAGCTATATATGGATAATTTTGCACCTTTACCCTTATTTAAAGGAAACTAAGGTAGGCTGTTGGGCATAGGGTGCTGCTGGTTAAAAACAAGAAAGATTAAATTATGTTAACATTAACTACTGGTTCGCATGAAATATGCTAATTTGGTCCCCACAATTCAATAAAGGCAGTATGAACGTGTGAGAGGCCGAATTTGCCTAGAGAGGCATTTTTATATTTATTTGTTTATACATTTCATTTTTTTAATAGGGAAGGAGATTAAATTTGTAGAAGGATTCTGGCTAATATTTATCTATCTTCCGTTGTTCCAGTGAAGTCAATGCAAGCTTTGATTGAAAAATCACTTGTGGTCATTATTGATCATAAAATACAAATGCATGGTTTATTGCAAGAAATGGGAAGAGAAATTGTTCAGGAAAAATTCCCTTCTAATGCAGAAGAGTGGAGTAGATTATGGGATTTTGACGATATCTGTGGCGTTTTGCAAAATGATACAGTAAGTTTTAATAACATTTTTTGTTTGGTTGAAACATTTATATATAGTGTACTAAAATTTGAGTAATTTGACTTTGCATCATTTTTTATATAAATGTGTTTGTTATCAGGCTACTACTAAAGTTGAAGCAATAGTTTTAGAACTAGAAGATTCCCAAGGAAGTACATTGAGAGTCGAAGGTTTATTACGTATGGACAATCTTAAACTACTCATACTTTCGCAACGTTAAATTTTGTGGAGTCCTAGAATATCTTCCAAATTGGTTTCGATATATTTCATGACACCAATATCATTTTCCCTCTTTGCCATCAAGGTTTATGCCATGTCTCAGTGAATTGATTTTGCGGGACAGCTGCATCACTGGCATATGGGATGAAGAGAAGGTACAAGATAACTGCATTACAAATAAATGGGACAAAGAAGAAGAGGTAATGTTAATCATGTGTGTGGATGTCATTCTTGTAAATATTGATTAGCTAATTGTTTGGTACTTTGTTTCATCCACAGATATTCTCTGGCTCGAGGAACATGAATCTTAGTGGGTCCAAAGATTTAATCAAGATGCCAAATTTCCAATTCTTTCCTATTCTTGAGAGGCTAGAGCTTGAAGGATGCACTAAATTATCACAGCTTGATCCATCTATTGCTTCTCTTTCTTGGCTCAAATTCCTAAATCTGAGAAATTGTACTAATCTTGTTAGTATCCCAATGATTTATTTTCTGTACCCTCTTTAGAAATGTTAAATTTGGCTGGTTGCTCCAAATTTGCATATTGTTTAAGTTTTTGTCCTTTTGATCTTGAGGAGGTTGGTGAAAGAGAAAACATTCGGCAATCATTTCCTTGCAAGAGGCAGAAGCTATGTAGACAAAAATCTATTTGAGTGTATTTGGCATTCTGAAATGCTATAAGGTAATTTGTTAATCATGTTTTGACGACCATACTCTGTAATGCCACTAACTTGTTACATTTACTAACATCAATTCATATACTATTGATCCATGTTTTTTTTGTTCAGAATCCTCTTTCTCCTTTCTTCTTAGAATGTGTTCTCTACTCTTTCAGATTAAAAATGGATGATTCAGATGTAATATGTTATAAAATATTATTAAAGTATAAATAAATAAATTTAAATTATAAAATTTAATCTAGACAATTCATCTTGTAGTACGAAAAAATATTTTATAAAATATTTTGATAGTTTTATGAAATATTACTACTAAACCATTCATTTTTTGAACTAAAGATGGGAAAGGAATACGGAAAAGAAAAGAAAAAAGAGGATTTTTTTTTTTTAATGAGAAGAAGACAGAGGATTCTAAGAGCATCCTAATCTGATTTTCGTACATTCAGTTCAATTTAATTCAATCCTTCCATTTCTTTCACTCAGGCTTCCCAAAGCTTTTAGAGCACCAAAGACAACTATAATCTACCATGGGCGTTGGCACTGCATGACCCTAGTCCCACACCACAAGATAGAATAGTATGTCATCCTTATTTGGAGATCCCAAATAAGCGTGTCGTTGCCGACACTCGATTATACAAGCAAAGGTCCACCATCCATCATAAACAAATCCAAGAGGACCAATGTAGGGTGACAGTTATAGTTGTTCGAGAGGGACAGGCCGATGCAGACATGTTCTCTAATGATGAGGTTGTCAAACTATGCCAGGTAAAAGGATCTTTCATTCTATGACCTAAAAGACCGGTTGACAGTACATAACAACGATACCTTCAATAGTAGCAAAAACCTTTCTGTCATGTAATTTTTCTTTGCCATTCTACTTAGTTATATGACTTGACTTTATTTTATATTTCATTAAGACTCCAAAGTTGTTGGGAATTTTCCCTATTTGGCACAACTGCATGAGATTCAAAATATAATTAAGAAGATCGACTTGAAGATGCCTAAAGGGATTGTGGGTGCAAACAAATCTTATTCCTTTGGAATGGACAATAAAGATATCAATGAGTTCCTATCCATGCAGCAGATGGATATATCATGGGCTCTACTTTAATTTATTTTCTAATTTCTTAAATTGTATATATGCACTGATTGTTGCCTTATTCCAATTTAATGATAGGTACTTCTACAACATATGCACCTCAACAAGAAAAAATGGTTTATATGGATTCTTGTGTCCTGCGACTGTGCAAAAGGCCAACAACACACTGGATTAGATGATTAGATACGTGGGTAATACTATTGGAGAGAAGAAATTGCCGTGTTATCTAACACCAATTATTGAAGGGCAAGTAGCTTAATTATATCCATTTGTACATGTTCAGTTTGTTAAGAATTATCAGATTATCTACAACATTCAAATCCCCTATATCTTGCTGTTTTCACTAGGCGCTGTGTGTTGTTTGCCCCATGGACAACGTCATCTATTGGTTTGATTCCTTAGGTCACGGCCCAAGCACGGAGATAAAAACTGTCTTCAACATGTAAGTTTATTTGTACAGCTTTGGTTTTTGAAATAATTAAATTGTTTTACTATCTTGTTTGTTATTTGCACTTGCTGAGAGGGTTCTAAAGACATATTATCCTATGGGTGAGAAGCACAATAGCAAAATGGCTGGACGATTTGGATCCAGCCGAAAGAAAGTAGTTTGAACTTCAAGTTTTTTCACCAACAATTGTTTCACATGTGCCTTTGTTCATTTTTACCATTTGATTTTGATTTGATTTGCAGTGCCCTCAACAACCAGGAATAAAGAATGCGGATACTATGTTATCCGTTACATGTATGAAATTATTCAAAATGGTTCTATTAGCAAATTTGAAGAAGTAATTACTTGTTTAATCTCAATCAGATTAGTTTTTTTTATAATTTGTAATTTTTTTCAATTTATTTGTTGCTTATTTATTATCTTCATGGATTTAAATTTGTTGCCTATTTCTTAATTTGCATATTTTTTTATAACAAGGACTTCTATACTATTGAAGACACTGATTTTATCCGAGATCTTTTGGCAAAACTACTTCTTCAAGAGTTTTGTTATCAAAGTGAGAATTGAGGTCCATCTAGATTTAAGGTTTTGTTTAAGTAAATTAGGATGTTATTAGCTTGAGAGTTGTAAAGTTTATTGTAAACTTTGTTGTGGTTAATTAGCAGCGTTAGTACGGTTTGATAATATTGCTGGCTGGTTTGCTGGATAGTGAGTTGCACATTGAAAAAAATAAGAATATCTATGTCTGTTTTTCACCCGTACATTTCTACCACTATATGAATATGTAGGCATCTTACCACTAACAATAATGAAGTAGGAAAAGCAGCATAATCATCCATTACTTTAGTTTTTGCTCGAAACATCCAGAAGTTGGTGAAATATCTTTGTTTCCTTACAGCTTGATACAATGCCGGGATGCCACATTGGGTTATGAAACATCGGATTACGGCCGGGCTTGGAGGCATGCGTTTGGTCATTATTGTACTTAAGGCAAAGACTGGATGCATCTTTTGAATCGAGTGTCTGATATTCGATTCTTCAATTTGCATACTTTGTTAATTTGGAAACTAGAGTACTATCTGACTATCTACTTACATGAAAGCCTTTCTTACTTATCGTTTGTATTTTAGGTCTGGGAAGTGCATATAGCAGTTGCATGAGTTATTCTTTGTTATGGAACAGAACCAATTATTGTTCTTTGTAATGTGCCTTCCCTCTCCATTTTGGTGCACTGTTATCTGATATTGAGTTTCTAGACCACATGACGTCATAATATATATATATATATATATATACACACACACACTTATCTATTCTATTTGAAGATTATCATGCTTTCCTCTGAGTCAGCATCAGCGATAGGAAAGTGTAACATTATATGAGAAAAACTTTTCCGGTGGCCTGCTCATGCCTAAGTACATATCATTTAGACGATAGGAACGCACAACTTTTATACAGGAAACGATAGTAATTAACACGTTCTCCTATAATGTTACACTTTCCTATAATGTTACACGTGATCCATCCGATTTAGAAAATAAACAAGAAAGATAATTAGGACATTGTAATAGTTAATGAGAAAGGGAGAGGAATAAGAATTAATCTTACCCAAATGCGTTTAATAAGTAGCATCTTGTTTCACAATAGAATGTCATTCTTGATGATAGAGCATACAAATGGATGAATAGTGACACGGTGGATGCTGACTGAGCTATGGAAGGGTGAGATGTCAGCACACAATGAAACATCCTTCCTTTAACCCCTCAAAGCACGCGTTTGGAAGCATTATGGTTCAAGCGGATCAAGAAACAAGCCCATAAATTGAAAAATTGCAATAAGTTCTTGGGTTACTGTTCAGTAATTAAATTCCAGATTTTTGGTCTAACTTTGAACAATCATGTCTCTTAGTGTACACATCCAATTGAGGTAATCTACCTATCATTTTAAAGCTTGGGATGTGTATAATATGTCAGCCAAGTTTCATGGCTTAACTCGTACATTTAATAGGTCAAACTAGAGCTGGAAGTTGACTGCTTCAGCACCTACGTTTTATTCATTAGACAGTTCTTACTTTAATTTTTTTTATTATTTTGGCAGGCATAACTTGGCCTTATCCTTTTCCATTCATTCTTATACCTTTCCATTCATGCCATAAACATTCTAAACAAATACATTACATCATTGGCATTCATATACATAATTTACACAATAGGAGAATTATATATTAACCAATAGCTTTAATCATTAACATGAATAATTCTCCACTTTCTTCTCCTTTCTTCTCCTTCCTTCTCATGCTCTTCTTCATGCAATCATTGTCCATCATGCTTGACCTAAATGGTTGGTTAGGGAGGGGTGAGAGTAGAGAAAATCTCAGTAGCAAACAATAATCACCCAAACATATATGGCAAGCTTGATGTTCATAACATACTTGTAATTTAACATTTCTATAACATAGTGACATGTTTGGAAATTATCATGCATTAACCACAAAACACATAGGCCTATGACACATTTCAAAACATATTCACAATCACAATGCATGAATTCATAAAAGCATATAAACACAAAACATGTCACACATGCAAGCAAATACCAAGCACATAAGAGTAGAGTAAAGTTTGCTACCTTGTGTCTTTAAACTTTCTCTTTATTTACACTTGCTCCCTTTGCTACCAACCATTAAGATTGCTTGCCCAACCTTTGCCATTCCTTTTTCCTGATGTCTCATGGCCCTAAATACATGAACACATCATTTCCATTCATTCATTAGAGCCATGGTAATCAACAACATCAACACTTTGTTTTCTTTGAGCTATATTGACTTCTAACTTTTGAGCTTGATTTCTAAACTTTCTAAAATTAATTTCACATGTTATTTCCACACAATTTTGCATGTAGAATCCATTTCCAAGCTCAAAATAATTAAAATCAAACTCCTTCCCCATGAACTAGCCTTGACTGAAATATAACTCAAGTTACGTAGTCATAAAATTCAAGTAATTTCAATATAAAGCCACTTGATTCTTGTTCTTTTCAAGCCTTTAAACATTATTCTAACATCAATTTCATCTTCCTGTATTCTTAAGAATTTCGTGCAGTGTGTCCCCCTAAGGTTTCAAGCTCCCAAAAATCATTAAAATCCATAACTAAGCTTAACAACAACAAGGGCAGTGAAAACCACATCAAAAACCATGAACATATCTTGTTTTAGAGCTTGATCTTGTATGGGGTCACTTGGCCTATCTCCCTCCTTCTTATTTCTCTCTCTAGAATCCATTTTGTAAGAGTTTCCTCATGGTTCCATGAGCTTAGACGAAAATGAGGGGTGAGGAGGGGCTATTTATAGAGAACAAAACTGAATATGGGCCGTTGATCTTAAAAATGTGTGGCTTGATCTGGACCGTTCATTCTCTCTTTAATTAATCTTGTGGTGACAAGTGTCCTATAACATCATGCTTACCTCATCATGATAACATCATCAATCCACATGCTTTTAATCCAACCATACACGTGTCTTGCATCCAGCCATACACGTAATACCTTCTTTTCCCATCTAACCATACATTTGTCTCCTCCATATTTCATCATCATTAAGGCATTAAAATAGGAAGAAAATTAATATAAAATTCATACAAAATACAATCCTTGGGCATTCCTCCACTTATCTTGCCATTCTGCACCGTATAAGGTACTTTTTAGGGTCTTGACATTTTCGGGACCATTGAGACATGTTATGGCACCATTTTCTCACCTCAAATAAATCCACATGGCATTATATAACAAGCCCAAAGGGAGAGTGATGCTCTCCCCTTGTTCTTCCATTGAAGTAATTAAAATAATTAATAATATTTATTTTGGAGTGAACTTGACCAAATTCTTTCTACCGGTCTACAACTTCAGGAATTTGTCTCCAAATACCAATACTATTTATTCATCACAAGAAATTGCTCTAATTTTTTTAAGTCAAAAGTCAACATCTAGACATTTGACTTTGACTTTCCCTGGATAGTACATAAATAGGTTTTAAATTTCATTAAAGCCAACCTCTTCGCTTTTTAGGGACAGAATTATTTTTAAAACCTGTGATAATTCCTCAAGTATTTTTTCCCATTTTCTTCCAATTATATGAGGCCTCCCTATACTTTAAATAATTCATTTTTAGTAATATTCAAAATCAGTCAAAAGCCCGGAGAATTCTACAATTTCCTTCCAAGGGCATTTTTGTCATTTTAGCCTCATACAGGCCTTTGAACCTTATTCTTTTTTTTTTTTTTGAAAATTTTCTAAAGTGTTTAGGCCTTAAAATACCATTTCCCATTTTCTGGGATTTTTCGGGGGATTTTCGAGCATAATTTCTATCTTTACCCCTACCAGCCCGAAACTTTATAAAATTACAATTTTGCCCCTGGTTTGGCTTAACATCAAAATTCACCTCATTGAGGCCTCCAACATAACTATTGGTCTACATTCATCTTTATTTCTTATTCCTGGGGCTCGAGACTTTACTATAGTTTCTAACTTTTTCTTTTCTCAGTCCTAGAAAACTTTTCCTTTGTGATTTAGTCCCTAGGAATCCCTCTATCCTTCCAGAGAATCTCTGGGATCTCTGCCAAAAAGAGTCCGGTAGCTTGCCCAATTCAGGCTAATTTTAGTACTTCTAGATCCAAAATCCGGGATGTGACACACAACAATGGAGGCTTGTCACTTTCAACATTCTTTGCCTATTATTTTGATGAGCACACTAATCTAAATCATCCACACAACAATAGATTTTAAATATTTTCTCGTTTTAACAAATGTGAAATTTAAAATCATAATAATCTTACAAATTTATCTTATATCATTGAAAAATTAAGGTTGTCTGGTAAATCATCCAATCTACTAGCTTCCTTATCATGAGAAGCCAACATTGTTCTTCTTAATTTTTTTGACCTAGATCCTCTTTTCATTCTGGCTTCACAGCAGTCTCTATCTGAAGAGCCATGATAACTAAAGTTAACTAAAGAAAGGTAAGATATCATTATACATCAAAGATAGGTAGAAGAGAAAAAACTTTTCTGGTGGCCTCACTACAAAAAACTGGACTTTCAGCGACCACTTTCAGCGGCGACTTCCTTTGTCGCCGCTGAAAGTAGGGCCTTTCTGCAGCAACAAGTGCGTCACCGCCAAAAGTGATAGTTATGGCGGCGACTTATTATTGTCACCGCTGTAGCTGCAACTTTCAGCGGCGATAAAATTTGTCGCCGCCAAAAGTATACACTACAGTGGTGACTTGAATTGTCACCGCTATCCAAATGTTTGGAGTGTGTTTAACACACATATCCCATATCCAAATGTTTGAGAGATGGAATAGAAAAACATTATGCATGGGAGAGAAATGAGATGGAGGCATGCATGAAAAAGTATGCAAGTTTGAGTGATGGGATAAGTAATGAAGTATAGAGTGTGTGTGAGAGGTGAGAGATAGATGTAAATATTATTGGAAGAGAGATAGTGTGTGTGTGAGAGAGAGAGAAGGATATTATAATTGAAGGAGATAACATAATTAAATATATGTGAGAGATTATTATAATTAAATTAGTGTGAGCATACTTAATTGACATAATAATATTTGATGATGAACATATGTATGAGTGAGAAATAAAATTAAGGAGATAATATAATTAATTAAAAATGTGTGAGAGATATAGATAATAAAATCATGTATATAGTTAATTAAATATTATTACTACTTATATTTTTTAATTTAAAATGTGATTAATTAAATTTTGTAAAACATATACGGTTGCATATTATATATATATTTTCTATTGCTCAATGATTTCAATTAAATTCATTAGCCTGGCTGGCCATGCTTGTTTATTCCAGTGTAGAGGTCCTGTGTTCGAGTCTAACAAGTGCCCATTTTTTACACATTAATTTTGGCTCAAAAAGGTTAAAAAAATAAGGTTATAAAAAATTTAATTGTTACTTGACTGGTTCGAACAGGGGACCTGGTAATTATAATAGCTAACACTCCCCCTACAACTGAAGCCACGTGTGTTATTGGCAAGGCTGGCGCATTATTTTTATATCTAAAGTTTCTTATTTTGAAACCCAAAACAATTTAACCCACCCTAATCTTCTGAAAAGTTTACTTTTCCCTCGCTCTCACCAGACCAGCGCCGTGTAGAGAAGTTTCAAGCATCTAACTTATTCCATCGTCCATCTGTGCTTAGTCCATCACTTCCAGCGTTCTTTCTTGCTGTCATCCATGTAAGTGCACTGATCTTCTTCTTCGCTTGAAGTCTTGTAGTGCTGTATTTTTCCCCCTTTCTTGTTCTATATTTTGAGATCCATTTTTTTTTCTCCGGCATTAAATTTCACAGCTGAACACAGAAGGTTGCGAGAAGCGAGTGGATCCTCGTTGGGTGAAATCATTATTGGAGGCTTGCAAGAACAAAGATCCATTGCAACATTCTTCTAGCTGCAATCAAACCAACAAATTCTTCCCCAGTTTCTGCGTTACCTGCTTGTAATTATACTGCAAATTCATGGCCAAGGGTGATGACACTGATGCTAATAAAGAATATTATGGTGTGTTAGAGCATATTTATGAGTTATCTTACATAGAGAATAAAAAATTATACTTGTTTAAGTGTCACTGGTGGGATGTCGCTAACTATGGCAAAGGATATAAGGTGGATAAATATGGGTTCACAAGTATCAACACTCAATGTTCAATACAAACTAATGAACCATTTATTTTAGCATCTCAAGCAGAGCAAGTTTTTTATGTGGATGATATTGTTGACCCGGGTTGGATTGTTGTCAAAACGAATCCACGTGACTTGTTCAATATGCCGATTGAGAATGTTAATGTTGGTAGTGATATTAATATTGCAATGGTTGATGAAGAGCCTTATCAACAATTGGTGGTTGATTTAAATGCAAGTCTTATGCAGTATGATATCTTTATTGACTTGTGTGGAGATGATGTACAACCCCAAACTTTCATTCAAGTAGGAGAACCATCACAAAGAAGTAATATGGAGACTGGATTTATTGATGATAGTGAATCTAATTCACTAGTTCATGACGATAGTGATGAAGAAGATGTGCCTGATGGTAATGATAGTGATACTGAAGAAGAAAGTGACATTGAAGGTGAAATAGAAGATGATGATACAAGTGATAGTACCATAGAGGACTCAACAGAATGAAACTACAATCCTTATAAATGGTAGTTTTTACTAATACATTCTTGAAAAGTTAGATTTTGTAATTTTTTTAAATATATACTATCTTCATAAACAGTAGTTTTATTAACATAAAAAACAATCTAAATTTTGTACATTATTGCAGGATATGTCAGGGCTAAAGAGGGGACGGAGTTGGAGAAGCTCTTCCTTCACACGACATGGCAGCACAAGTAGTGGAGGTATTAGCTCTACCCCTACGATTAGACATATCATTTCACCTCGACCACTCCAAGTACAATTTGAGGAATTGCCTGCCGACTCTCCCCCTACTCAAAATAGTAGTGCAAGTAAATTTTCTTTACTTTTATATAATACAAGTAACTAATTAGCATCACATACTTTTGACTATATTATTTGTTCACTTGAATGATAGGCTCTTCTAATATAATTAAGAAAGGTAGAGGAGTTTATAAGTCGCTCAATGTGGACTTAATGACTAAATTTGGAGGAAAGATTGAGCTTACTTTCACAGATGACACGACAAGAGCAGTAGGGCGAGGAGCAAGAGAGCTAGCTAATTATTGTGGTTATGTTATTAGAACCATAATATCTTTGAAGGATTGTGCTGAATGGAAGAATGTTTACACAAATTATATTGATGTTATGATTTTAAAAGTGAAGGTACAATTTATGTTTAGTAAATATATATCCTAGTTTATTTATGCTTTCAAAACAAGTACTTATGCTGATATTGATTTTTATTTTAGGAAAAATTTCAACCTGCTGTTGCAACAGATGAAGAGAAGTTCCAAAAAATGATAGTGACTACATTGCAAAATGCTTTCAGAAATTGGAAGACCAACTTGCATACCCACTATAAGAAATTTGACACTGATGAAAATAGGTTGGCAAATCCACCTCAAACTGTAAGTTTTGAAGATTGGGAGTGGTTATTGACATATTTTTAGTCAGATCCATTTAAGGTATCTTACTAAATACTAACTATTTAAATGAATAATATAATCATATCATTCAACATACTTAGTAGTTACTCAAATTTGATGTAGAACAAAAGTGCTAGAAACACACAAAACCGAGCAAAACAAGTAACAAAGCATACATGTGGTCCCCGATCATTTGCGGAGGTTGAGTTCTCTATAGTAAGTTGCCTATTCACTGCACTTTATTTTTTTTATCCATTTTTTTTATTTTTCAAGATTTGTTATTTTTGTATATTATGCTTTATGGAGAGACCCTACCACTAAACAGCCTGCCCCCCCAGATTAGGGTTGGGAGATAACACATACTAGGAAGACTGCAGATGGCTAGTTAGAGTGGGTGGATCCGTGATCTGAAGAGATTCATGTATGCATAATATTTGTCCTTTATATTTAATTAAATAATTATATTTTTTTCATTAATGTAATTTGTAATTTGTAACTATAGGATCGCATGCATGAGCTCGTTCAGCAGCAATCCTTAGAGAGTGATGCTCGAATGACCTCTGATGAGATATTGACAGCTGTTCTTGGTGAGAGGTTAGGATATGTTAGAGGAAAAGGTTATGAAACAGAGCCTCAGAGGAAGAGACTTCACACTCAATCTAGTGATTCACTTGAGAACGTACGCACCCAATTGTATGAAGAGTTTGAAAGAAGATTTCAGGAGGAGCGAGAAAAGATGGAAGCAAATCTTGCTGCAGAGCGAGAGAGGATGGA
Organism: Neltuma alba; assembly: GCF_004799145.2. Taxonomy (NCBI): domain Eukaryota; kingdom Viridiplantae; phylum Streptophyta; class Magnoliopsida; order Fabales; family Fabaceae; genus Neltuma; species Neltuma alba. Next base: position 115,572 of record NW_021635289.1, read on the forward strand.
AGCAAAACGTGCAGCAGAGCGAGAAAAGATGGAAGTAGAGCGTACACAACTTGAACAAAGGATGGAGCAATTGATGGAACAGAGAATACAAGCTCAGTTCACTGCTTTCATGCAAAAGATGCAGTTAAATGCTCCTGCAGATACCCCTACTTCTAGCGTCCCTAGTATTGATCCCTCTACGTAATTTTTCTTTTGTATTATGTAATGTATCTTTTAATTGAACAATTTTTTTTTAGTTAAAGACATAAAAAATACTTTGATGGTTATAAATCTTATTATTTAATATACTATATTTGTGTGTTAATTACTTTATTTTTATTAAACCTTTTGATAATATTTATCAGGAATATAAATAAAATTTTTTGCATAATTAATATATTATAAAAATAATTAAAATGACAATCAGCGGCGACATTATGGTCGCCGCTGAAGCAGTCTTCAGCGGCGACATTAGTCGCCGCCGATTCTCATGTTTCAATGGTGACGCATCTGAGTGGCAAACTCATCAGCTTTTAGCGGCGACAAAATGTCGCCGCTGAATGTATAGTTTCAGTGGCAACTTTTTATGTCGCCGCTAATAAGTTTCAGCCACGGTCGCTACAGCAATGACCTGGTGACGACAAAATGTCACCGCTGAAGCTTTTTAGCGGCGACTTTTGGACTTTCAGCGGCGACATTGAAAGTCGAATTTTTTGTAGTGTAACTGCTCATCTCCTTGTTAACCTTGTCCATAGATAATTATTTCTAAACGTAGATAAAACTTAAAATTCAGGTTTAACCCAAAATCAGTTTTTAACCTCCATATATGAATAAGCAATTAAGCGTAGTAATTTTCCTGAACTATTTACATTATTTGATCATTCTTCAAATTAATTTCTTAATTAACTACTGAAAATAACAAACACAAATATTCAAGAATATGAAGATAACCACGTATGAACTAAAATCTTGCAACAAAGTATGAACAGATTTGCAACAACAATTTGGAAAAACAAAAGAAATCCTAGCAGTCAGCCCTCAGCAACGAATTCAGTTTCACCATCTTGCAACATAGTGTGAACAGATGCAAGAACAATTCGGAAAAATACAGATATCGTTGAACGAAGTATGAACAGATTTGCAAGAACAATTCGGGAAAACAAGAAAATCTTGGCAGTCAACCCTCAGCAACGAATACAGGTATCGTGGAATTAAAATCTTGTAACTAACTATGAACAGATTTGCAAGAACAATTTGGAAAAACAAAAGAAATCTTGGAGTCAGCCCTCAGTAACGAATACAAATGGAAAATAAAACACAGATTGGAGCGACTAAAACATTCAGCTATCGGGGGAAGTTTCAAACGTTTCGCAGATCACCTTTGCTGGCCGTAAAGGTGAATCCTCGTTTCCCTTTTCCATATGAACCCTTGGGCAACGTCCTCCTCCTTGAGGACCCTGTGATGATGGCGGCCGAGTCCCTCGCCTGCGACGGACCCCCGTCAATTCATAGATTTCCCAAAGCCAAAAAATATCATTCACACATACCATTTACATGGGATGATAGAGGTGGAAAATTTAAGTCAAGTTGTGCTTACATTTATTAAACTAAGTTTTCCAATAATATTTATTATTTTATTATTGTTAGTTGTTAGAATGCGTATGTGTACTTGTAATAAATTTATTTACAGATACTTGTAAATTTTTATAACAATTCTTATAATGTAAATTATGGTTTTAAAATTTTTATAATGGTGCTTATTTTACTATTATTGGTTATATATCTATAAATTCACCTATGAAATATAAACACTTGTTATTTTGTCATTGTTTATTGTTAAAAGTACGTATGTTAGTTGTAAATTCGCCTATAAAGTATAAACTACAGACACTTATTATTTTGTCATTAATTGTTGTCAAAATACGTATGTGTACTTGTAAATTCATCTATCAATATGAACTAATAGATATGAGCAACTTCATTTTAGTTTTGTCCAAACGTAGATTGGTCCCTCTTTCTGAAACGATTTTTTTTTTAAGTAAGAAACGATGAATAAATTTAAATACTTAATATAAATATTTAAAATTTAAAATTGATACTGTTCCTGGGACGTATAAATGTGAACTGTCTCAATGAGTTCTCTCCAAATTTATGAAAAATATAGCAATAGCCACTTCATCGCTGTCAAGGTTAATTAATAAATGTCGTATGATATACTAATATAGAATAACTATTAAACTAAATTTACCCGAAAAAAGAGGTAGAGTACAAAACGTTTTATAAAACAGCGAAAGACCAATTACTTGTGAAATAAAGATGATGGAGGGTTCAGAAATTCTCTCTAACGGCGACAAAGGAGTTTCTGGATGATGGCGATCCGACGAAGCATTGGAGGAAGAAATTTCAAAAAACACGGCAATGAAAAAGTAGGAGTCTCAAAGGAAAAGCAAAACAGCTGGTTCATTCAAGGACAAACTCATGGGTGTTGAGCCTGTAGCGTCCTCAAGCGATAGAAAAGGAAACAAGGTGTTTTGAAGACGCATGGAACGATTATCTCAAAGGCCTGAAAGGTTATTTTTGCACTGGTATGGATGGGAAGGATCAGGAACAAGTGGATAATGATGATGAAGATTGTCCCACCCTCAGAGCCACTTGTGAAGAATATGAACTTCGGTGCTCCCTTGAAGGAGATCTCTGATAATTAAACTTCTTGGCAAAACGCTCCCATTGAGAACGATAAGGATGAATCCAGAGCGTTTATGGAAAAACGAAAGAGTCTTTCACTACATGAGACTTGGATAATGGGTTTTTTGTTGTGTCGTTTGATAATAAGGAAGACATGAACCTGAGACATCAAGAGGGATCTTGGATGATAGGGGACCGGTATCTTATTATGCAACGATGGAGGCCAAACTTCAACCCCTAGAATGCTGAAGTTCAAAAGAAAATAGCGGCGTGGGCGCGAATACCCCTCCTTCCTTTGGAGTTTTTCAATACAGAGAGTCTGAGAAAGATTTGCAAACTTATGGGAAAGAACCTGAAAGTAGATGTGATTACATGTACTAGCGAGAGAGATCAGTTTGCTCGAATCTGCATAGAGTTGGATCTTCGTAAAAGACTGAAATCAACCATTAATATTTTCAAGAAACAGCGTATTTCGGACTATGAAGGTCTTCATTTGATATGCTTTCACTCTGGAAAATACGGCCGCCATAGAGAGACATACTTTAACTTAAAACAAATTCGTCTTTGTATGTTTTTAAATACTATAATAAAATATGAAGTTAGCATGTACAATATCCAGTCTGATTGTGACTAATAATAAATAAAAAAGGAAAACTTTGTTAAAAGTGCGTGTGTGTGTGTGTATTAATTTTTAACTTGTTATCTGTATATTTTTTTCTCTTTATTAAATTCTTTAATTTTTTTGTTAGTACTGTTAGCCCCTAAACAGGAACTGATGGTGTTAAAATAGCAATATTAGAGGATTATTAAAGAGAAAAAAGGTAAAGGTATCAAAGTAAAAATTTAGAGAATGTATAAGAAGAATTTTCACATTAAAATGAATTTGAAAGGATGATAATTAATAAAAAATACTAATAAAATAAACATCAGTGCTCCCAATTTTATGGCCAATGGAATAGGATCGAATAAATAGAACCAAAATTCAAAGGAAAAAAAATACTTACTTTTTATTTATTTTAAAATTTTTATTAAATTAATTGACTCGAAAATCCAAGACTAAGCACTTTTCAAGTGAAAATTATTAGAGGCAACTCTTGGCGCAATGTGAACAATTGATCTGTGTTTCTTTTGGTTTATAGAAATGAGTTCTGTAAGAATGAGAATGAAAATATAAATAATTTTAAAAAAAGGTATATGCTATAAAAATGAATTAAATACTTTTAATTTTTTATTTTAATTGGGCAATATAATGAAAATAAGAAAGAAAAGAAAATAAACATGTTGTCCTTCCCTGTTTTTTGAAGTTAAGAAATTAATATTAGGAAAAAAATTAAAGGGAACTACAATATATGTATATACGCACAAATTTTACAAAAAAGCAAGTTGAAAATGGCCCGGCAAGAGGTGGAAATTAGATAACAGAGACCCAAGTAAGTACAAGCGTTAATTAAAGTTTAATTTCTTATAGAAGTTTATAAATTGTTTTATACAGGAACTCTTTTTTAACTCTACACTCTCTAAATTTTTGTTTTATATTTTATTAGTCCTATAAAGTCAACTAACTATGTGGTCGATAAGAAATAATTCTGAAGAAATAGTTGTTAGTATTTTTAAAATTTGTAGAAAAAAATATGTGACTTTTTAATTTTATTTTCCAACTTATTGCAATTAAGAAAGGACAATTTCTTTTGTGAAAAAGACAAGAAAATACCCTTAAATTTATAAAATCCCATATCAATGCTAGCCAGATGCAAAAACCGATATCAGTACGAGAGTACTGATTTGGTATTTCCAAATGTTGGTAAAAGACAACAGTGTCCTAGATAAATTGACAAAAGAAAAAACAATACAAAAGGCATGATAGTTCAGTCTATTTATATAAAAGTGTTGTCAATTAGTATGAAAGAGTTGTCAACGCACCTAATAAGAAGATAACATGATTTGCCTACGTTTCCCAATTTGTTTTTCTTGCAATAATTTCACTATTTACTTGCTGTCCATATATATATATATATATATATATATAATTGTTGTCAATATGTTTGGAAGAGTTAGCAATGGCCATAACCAGTTGGGACCATGTGATTTGCTTAAGTTTACTAATTGATTTGCCCTGAAATGAATTTCTTTTATTACTTGTTGTCAATACATATAAAAATGTTGTTAATCTATTTGAAAAAACTGTCAATGCGCCTAACAAAATTTCAATAAATTTTTTTGATTATTTGTTGTCAATACACATAAAAGTGTTGTTAATTTTTTTTCAAAGAGTTGTCAATGCGTCTAACAAAGTTGTAATGAATTTTTTTATTACTTGTTATCAATACTTATAAAAGTGTTGTTAATATATTTGAAAGAGTTGTCAATGTACTTAACAAAATTATTAATCTATTTATGCAATGATAATTGGTGTGCCTTGTTATAAAATTTTCAGATTACTTGTCATAAATACATATAAAGGTGTTGTTAAGGCACCTAATAAACTTTTTTGCATTTCTTTTGTAAATGATAGCATAGGAAAAGAATCATTAATTACAGGGGCATAAAAATATCTCTTGCAATGTGAAAGTTCCTCTCATCTAATAATCTTCTTATTCACCCAACGCCCTAGATCTTTCCCTCATCTTCCCATTCCATTTAGTATGGACCGAAGACAACAAGAGAGTATAAAGTAAGCCTTCTATATGTCAAATTCGTAACCAATGCCAATGAATATAATGGAAGACTCATGGAATTCCTTCCGGACTTTTCCTTTCCATCATCTATGTTGTTAATAACCAATGAGAACAAATGTGATTAACTATAATTTAATAAAAAATGACAACAAATCAGCAAATCAACGACAAACAATCTGATTAAGTGGCACCCTAAACATGAACTATTTATTGCAGACTTCTTGCTATAAAGCCCAGTTTAATCTATTGTTTTCTCAATTAAAAAAAAAAAACTATCTTCTCAATTTAATGTCCTGCTATTGCTAACTTCACATTACAAACACCCCAAACATGAGCAATTTAGCATCATGTAGTGAAATTGATGCTACTCTTCCATAATTAATATAAGTAATTTCACAGCAGAAAGCATTACATGCAAGGAAATCAAAATCTCCTAGAACCAAATTAAACACGATGCCTAAGATTAATAGGGAAGGTGGGCTTGAGATAAGGAAAAATTCAAAATTTATTCATCAAGTTATACGAACTGATATAATATATCAATAAAAAAAACTCCAACCATCTGTCTTCATTACATCACAAAATTTAAAGTATCTAGCTGCCTTTGGGTCAGCTATAACCAAATGAGATGCTACAAGTAACCAATACAAAAATGAAAATGTCAATGTTTTTGGCAACAAATTCCCAAGCTTGATTATCGATCACCTCTTACTTTCTAAAGGAGATAAAAATTAATTCAGTTAGAGAGAATTAACATCAGAATTAGCAGCATGATAAATGCAAATAATAGCATATTTTCAGCTCTCATGGTCTCAGTTTTAATTGTTGCAGCACAAGAACTTGCCCAAAATAAATAAGATTCTCCAGAGTTAATAAAGCACACATCAAATGTCAAGGTCTTAAAAAGAGAATTTTTCTTTGAACGGACCACATCACAAAAACGACACTGGAGAAACAAGAGGGCGAGAATTAAGAAAAGCACCACTTGAATCAATTCATTCCCCAAAGAGGCACAAGTTGGCTCCAATAAGCTCTCAAAACTGGTGAATGATAGACCCAGTCTTTCTAATCAAAGCGCAAGTCTTAGAGGCCATACGTAGACTATGGAAGATAGAATGGAGAAGCTGGCCGGGGACGATAAGGTAACTGGCGGAGGGTGATGAGCAGCACTTTGGTGTGGGAGTGTGAAGGTCAAAGATGGGATTAGGTGGAAACTTGCTGGAGTTGAGAGAAAGGAGAAATGGGAATGGAGGTTGAAGAACAATGAAGAAGATATTGAAAACAAGCACCCCTCCCCGTTGCCCATCATTGTTGTCTTCTTCTTTGGCAAGCACCCCCTCTAACCTTTACCTTCTTCTCCAACGAGCAGTTGCGGGGATAGAGTTGGTAAGATTGTCGTCGGGGAGAGAGAGAGTGTGTGAGAAGGATGATGAAAAGGGGTGTTAGATTAAAGATAAAGGAGGGGCAGTGTTGTAATTTAACAATATTTCTAAATCCCAATATAGTACCTGAATACTGATATAGTATTTATGAAGTCTGGAGTGCTGATTTGGGATTTTTATATTTTGAAGGTATTTATGTGGAATTCTTCCTTCTTCTTTTTTTGTTTTTTTTGGGCGGGGGGAAGGTGAATTTAACCATCATGCCTTCATCCTTTCGTTGCCCTTGAAATTTGCAAACCCCTCAGGAACTTTCCAAAACACGTATTATACCCTGAAAGAAAGCACAGGGACTGAACCAGAAGCTTCCTCTTTATTTTTTGACAACTCTGTTTCAAAGAACATGAAAAATTTTCTCCAATCTTTGTCCAGTCCATCCATTAACAATCTGCATATGCAGATCCTTGAGTTTAATAGCTAGCACGGACTGGTCGTGTCATTTTCCTCCGAATAACTCTTTCTCTGAGTCTTGTATTTGGTGGCTGCACGAGCAATACAATTTCTTCACTTGTTGTCGGATTCTTTTGTCGTCTTATTTGACTAATTATTGTAGCTGTTGTATTTTCCTCCTCTTCTTTTATTTTTCTTTTCTTTCTGCTGAAATTCATCCCTTTCTGTTCCTTAAACTACCCCATGATTTTCCCAAACTAGACAAACTTGTGTGCTTGTTCTTTTCTAATGGCGTATTCTTCTCAGTGTTCTGGGATAAAATATGATGTCTTTATCAGCTTCAGAGGCACAGACACTCGCCATGGTTTTCTTAGTCATTTGAGGAAGGAATTGCGGCAGAAGCAAATTGATGCCTATGTGGACGACAGACTTGAAAGTGGAGATCCAATATCACCGGCACTTTTAAGCGCCATCAAAGAATCACTCATGTCATTGATCATATTTTCGAAGGATTATGCTTCTTCAAGGTGGTGCTTAGAAGAGCTGGTGCAGATTATTGAGTGTATGGAGAAGCAAAAACAGATTGTAATTCCCGTTTTCTATAACACAGATCCCTCAGATGTGAGGCATCAAAAAGGATCTTATGGAGATGCTTTTGTCAAACATGACAAAAATTACAAGGAAAAGGTGCCAATTTGGAAATCAGCTTTGAATAAAGCGGCTAACTTGTCTGGGTTTCATTCATCAAGTTACGAGTAAGTTCCTTTCCCTCAAGAGTTCTTGTTTCAATAAGCAGTGATGTCTCTGAATTTCATAATCTTGCTCTTTTCCTGTGGTTACAGGGACGAGGCTGAGCTTATAGAAAAAATTGCCAAGCGTTTGTCGACAAGGTTGAATATTATGTTCCAAAGTGACTTAACAGGCCTCGTTGGAATTGATGAAAGGATTGCAGATTTAGAATCACTAATGAACCAAGGCTCAAAAGATGTTCGAGTCATTGGAATTTGGGGTATGGGCGGTATGGGTAAGACAACTATCGCAACTGCAGTATTTAATCGATTCTGTTCTGAATATGAAGGATATTATTTTTTGGCAAATGTGAGAGAAGAATCAGAGAATCATGGGATTATCTATTTGAAGAATAAAATTCTTTCTATACTGCTCAAGGAAAATGATTTGCATATTGGTACACCAAATGGAATACCACCTTATGTTAAGAGAAGGCTTCTTCGAAAAAGAGTTCTTGTTGTTCTTGATGATATTAGTGATTCTGATCAACTGGAAAATTTAGTGGGAGCACTTGATTGCTTTGGATCGGGTAGCAGAATCATTATAACAACAAGGGATAGGCAAGTTCTAGCTAAAGGAGTTGATGAAATATACGAAGTTAAGCCTTTGATATTTGATGATGCTGCTCAACTTTTTATGTCAAATGCCTTTGGGAATAATTATCTTGACATGGAGTGGATTGAATTATCAAGGAAGGTGATCAGTTATGCTAAAGGCGTTCCATTGGCTTTGAAGGTTTTGGGTTCCTTTCTTTATGGCAAAAGCAAGGAAGAATGGGAGAGCCAACTTGAGAAGCTCAACAAAATGCCACATGCAAAGATTCAGGATGTGATGAGATTGAGTTATGATAAACTTGATAGGGAAGAGAAGAATATTTTCTTGTATATTGCTTGTTTCCTCAAAGGATATAAATCACGGCAAGTAATACTTTTTCTAAATGCTTGTGGTTTTTCAACAATTATTGGGTTAAAAGTCCTTGAAGACAAAGCTCTTATCACTGAAATCAAAGGATCCAACGCAGGAGCATCAAAAATCTTTATGCATGATTTGATAGAGGAAATGGGTTGGGAGATTGTTCGTGAAGAATCAATTCATGATCCTGGAAAACACAGTCGGTTATGGGATGCTAATGATATGTGTCGAGTATTGGAACATAATCTGGTAAAATTTTAACTTGATAATTGTATTCTCCCAAATTATCTTCTTGCTTTCCCCTTATATGCTTACTTTTGCTTTCCAGGGGACTAAAGCCATTCAAAGCATAACTTCGAATGTGACAAAAATTGAAGAGCTCTGCTTAACTCCCCAGGTCTTTGCCGAGATGTCTGAGCTAAAACTTCTTAGTTTTCCTATGCCTTCCTTGTGGCCTTGAATCTTTGCCGTATGAACTGCGATTTCTTCATTGCGGTTGCTGTCCTTTAAAATCCTTACCTTCCACATTCCGTCCAGAAAGTCTCGTTGAACTTAACATGACTTGGAATCGTGTGGAAAAACTTTGGGATGGAGTTCTGGTACGTATCAATCTACATCATCATAAATAAACAAACATGGTATAGTTTTTCTTACAGTGTCTCTTGTGAAAAGAAAAGCTCATACAATGTCTGCTTCTTATGAATATTGCAGCGTCTTGTGAATTTGAAGAAGATTGACCTCAGTAACTCCAAGCATCTGTTGGAACTCCCAGATTTTTCTATGGCCAGAAACCTTCAAGAAGTTGTACTCTACAACTGTAAAAGCTTGCGTAAGGTTCATCCTTCTATTTTAACCATCCACAAGCTTGTGAATTTGAACCTATCGTATTGCAAATCACTTACCAGCCTTAGAAGTGATGTACATTTGAGATCCCTGAGTAGTCTTTCTCTTGGTGAATGCTCAAGGCTCAGGGAATTCTCAGTGACATCAGAGAATATGAGGAACTTGGGTTTGGCAGGCACAGCTATCAATGAATTGCCTTCATCCATCAGGCTTCTAAACAAACTTGAAACATTCGACTTACATCGTTGCAAAAAGCTTAAGAATCTTCCAAACAAGTCAGCTAACCTAAGTTCTCTTCGAGAACTTTGGATATATGGTTGCGTGCAGATTGATGCCTCGAATTTACGCTTCCTACTTGATGGCTCAAGATTCTTAGAAACATTGGTACTGCAAGATTGTCATAATTTATTTGAACTTCCAGACACCATCAGATTCTTATCCTCATTGAAACATTTATCCCTAAATGAAACTGATATTAAGAGGTTGCCTGCAAGCATCAAGCATCTTCCACAACTTGAAAAACTTGATTTGAGTAATTGTAGGAAGCTTCAGTCTTTGCCTCATCTTCCACTAACCGTTAAAGAACTATATCTCACTAACTGCACTTCCCTGGAGAGAGTCATGTTTTCTTCAATGGCTTCTGATCATCTGAAGGGAAAAATGAGATATAGCACTAGTTTCCAGAATTGCGTGAACTTGGATGCACATTCACTCAGAGCTATAGAAGTAAATTCTCATGTCAACATTAAGAGATTGGCCATTGAACATTTATCAACTCTAGAAAAAAGTAAGATCCTAGGTGGTCCAGTTGATGTCATTTATCCAGGAAGCAATGTTCCGGAGTGGTTCACTAACAGGACAAGGCAGTCATCAGTAACTATTGACTTATCTTCTGCTCCACCTTCCATGTTCGTGGGTTTCATTTTTTGTGTGGTTGTCTGTAAGTTTCCATCAGATGACAAGAACCTTGTCGGATGTGACTGCTACATGGAAATTAATGGTAAAAGAGACAAGAATATGGGTGCTTGGACTAGCATATCTGCTTGTGAATTTATGTCTGATCATGTATGTCTGTGGTATGATGAACGATGTTGTCTGAAAACTAATGAAAGCAAGGAGGAAGATGAAAGTAATCGCAAGAAAATATCATTTGAGTTCTTTGCACAAACTGGGGATATTTGGAAGAAGAGCAAGGATATTGTGATAAAAGAGTGTGGAGTCTGCCCCATATATGCCTCAGAATATGATAAATTCATTGAGCAAATGGAGTTGGAGTTGAAATCAGAGCTTAAAGCAATTGCAATAGGAGTTAGTGGAAGCTTTGATGAAAAGAAAATTGAGGAGACAGTCCCTTTTGTTAAAAAATCCAATCGATTTATCTTTCCTCCACTTGCAAATGGAACTTGGAAGAAAGCAACACAAGGCTTAAAAGATCTCATCAAATTGTGACTACTTGAAAGGCATCAGACTCTAGACTCTTCTGAAGTTCTCTTTCTGTGAAGTTTTAAAGTGTATGACATGAGGTAATTTTCTTTTTGTTCTATTTAGATAGTGACAACCCATTCTTTGTGTAATACATAATACTTCGTAGATGTAAAGGGGACAAACTTCAGATGATGTATTCAGAAGACTCCCCGTTTTCACTTTGTCTCTCTTTTACCTTGACTTTGGATTCATTATGAACAACTTGGCTGTTATTCTTAAGCATTGAATAACACTCTTTAAAGTTCAGAATGGTAACAGAAACTTAGGATTGGAATTTCATTAATGACAGAGATCAAAAAGTTTGAGAATATATAAGGTTGCAGTGCATATGCATGGGGATCCTCTGAAGTTGAGGATCCCCTGCTTTCATTTCATTTTTTTAGCTTTTATTTAATAAGATGAAATTGAAACACAATAACATCAACTGAGGATGAAGTGATGACAAAGTAGACTTGTGCAAAATGAAAAAAAAAAAAAAAAAACTGCACACTGGTCCTCAATATGGGATCCTCTGCTATAAATGAAGGTGTGATATTTGCGCTTTGGGGAAACTGCTGCTGCGTGATTTGCGTTGTGAATGGAGTGACCAAACTACGAATAAAGGTAAAGTTTTCTCTGTTTGAGAAGGTTACAAACTTCAATGTCTCAGGTAGTGGGATATCCGATAACTTGTCTGCATCGCAACCTAGAAAACCCAATATCCCAAATTACATTCTCAAACTGGCTTGTTCTGTAAAAACATAAAAAAAAAAAAAAAAAAAAAAAAAGAAGAAGAACAGGGTGTTAGTTAAATCAAAGTATCAAACACCCTTTGTGCCAAGAAAATTAGTTAAATCAAAGTATCAAACACCCTTTTGTGCCAAGAAAATCCTTTTTGACCGGGCAATAAAACAGCAGTCTCAGACCAAAATGAAATTGAACCGTGAAAACTGTATATAATAGTTTGAAGAGACGGAAAAATAATTAAGAAGTAGGTCGAGCTGACATGGATTTATATATCAGAGGCGTATATGGACGCAATTGTAATTACAGTATAATCACCTGTTTTAAAGATAAGCATGTTTTCATCATTTTTATGTTTCTGAATCGTTACTTCTTATTGTTTTTTAATCTTATACTACCTCCGGTCCTTAATATAAGACCCTGTTTGATTTTTATTTTGGTCCTAAATATAAGACCCCAATCCACTTTGTCTATTATACTTACTCAATTTTTTCCAAGATAAACCTTCTAATAATTATAGTTCTAGTTAATACACTTGATTAGCAAGGATATTTTGGGAAAGACAACACCTATTTAGGACAAATAACTAGCTCAACTTACTTTCTTAATCTTCTCAAATTAGTCAACTGGCTCTTATAATTAGAACCGGAGGTAGTACAATCACATCTAAATATCTAAATTTATTACAGTACTTTAATGCATCTTTTTGTCTGTTACAACAAAAAGAAATTCAATAATATTATCTTTAACAGAGGCGGAGTAGTTGAATTTGTGACCAGTGTTTAACCTTTTAATTTGTTCCATTTTCTTAATTCCCGCCTAACTTCAGGTACGCTAATTGATTCCTTGTAGTCTAGTAGAATTAATCTTGGTGTTCCATTGTCGCTATTAAATTCCGTTCTTTATCAATATCTAATTCTTGCATCTTATATCAGAATTTTATTCATGTGGATCATATGCAGCATCCTAATTTTTTCTCTCTCAATCTGCTTAGTTGAATCCAATTCTTCAAGATCCAACAGAATGAAGTTGCGGCTGTAATAATATAATCGTCACTCTCTCATCATCTTAGCCTTAAACAATAAAGAAAGGTTAAAATAACCCATGCAATTTGGACTCCTAGAATAGAATTAAATCTCAATCAAAGAAGAGTCTTCAGTTAATTGTATGTACGCCAGTACAACGGAAAGAGTAACGTATCAAGGGCAGATCATTCAAAACTGAAAATCATTTATTCAAATTCAACGAAGTAAGCTGTGATATTTGCGCTTTCGAGACGGCGTTTGCATTGTATCAGAGCTAGGATGTGGATGCAATGGCAATCGAATTTGTTGAATGTAATTTTGATATTCAAGTAGTGCTGATGTGGGACATACCCCACACTCTTTGATCTCTCCTCTTATTAATGCAGCAACTGTGAATTGAATTTGAAGCAATGGGATATAAGTGTCGCTGTGAGCATCCCTTTTCTTCTCTTCAATTTTCCTTTGTAGTTCTCCACAAGAACATGCGTCGTACCAAATGACAACATGATCTGACAATAGAGGATCATAGATAAACCCACCTTCATACGTGCAAGCATATTGACCATCAATAAAGCATTTGGCGTCAACTGCTGCCATCGGTGGTGACTTCAAAATGACGACGCAGAAAATGAAACAGCCATCCCAAGGTTGTGGAATAGAACGGAGATCCACAGTTATGACAGATGACCGTATAGACCTATACATGAACCAATCTGGAACTCTTTCTCCTGGATATTCCACATAAGCCCCGCAACAAGTGGCTTTACTTATCTCGTGTACCACTTTTGCCTCGCAAGCTTTGATTGATTGTTGATCCAACTTCATGCAACTAGTGAAAGCAAAGCACAGTTTTGTTTGATCTTCTTTTTGTTCTCCATCTTCTCTCATTAAAGGTAACTGTAGGGACACAAGGGATAGGCAGTCCCTGGCAGATAGGTCTAAGATAGAGGGAGGTAGTTCTGGTAGGGACCGAAGCCTTTCGCATCTATTTACGTTAAGTTCTTTCAGGCTCGAAAGGTGTTTGATGCTTGAAGGCAATGTCTCTATATTACTCCTTGACAAACTTAACGTACGCAATGACGATAACAAGCTGATGTTATCAGGAACTTCAAATGATTCACTACAATCATTTAGATATAGAACTTCCAAAGCACGCATCTCATCAAATATGGAAAGTAGATTTGATGCTACCTTATTACATCCGTTAGCATCAAGACGTCCGAGGTTGCGCAAGTCAACCAATTTGTAGGGAAGACTTTTCACACTTTTGCATTCGTCTAGAAACAATGAACCAATTTTGCTGAGACGTCCACTTGATGAGCACAACTCGTCATTGATGGCCGTTCCCGAAAGTATCAATTCAAACCCACTGTTTTCTGAGGTCACTGAAAATTTGTTCAATCTTGAGCATTCTGTTAGGTCCAGATACTCTAGTGATTGGAGATGGGTATTGCTTGTAAGGTTGGTAAGGGCTTCACAACCTCTTAGTCTTAAATAACAAAGACTATTGAGGGATAAAATAGATGGATGAACACCCTGCAATTTTGAACAATCATTGAGATTCACTTCTGCAAGATGTATTGCCTTGGAAAAATTTGGGAGCTCAATCAAGTCTTTTGATCCATGGAGGTTAATTCCACGTAAATTCACGAGATTCTGTAAAAATATAGATTACATGGTGAGATTGGCAGCCAAATTAAAGCAAAAATGAATTATTCTCTCTGATCAGTGTGACATAAGAACTCGTTAAGTATTTTACTAGGAAAATTAGTTGACGTCAAAAAAATTACACTAAATCAATCATCTTTATAAATAAAGGTCATGGAGTTTAGTGTGATAGGGAAAGACAATTGCCATTTTTTAAAATGGGTTGTCAATGTTTCATTAAATTTTCTAAGAGATTTTGTATTAAGGACTTATGGGTAGAAACTTATAAATAAGGCTAAAAAGAGGCTCCAACAAAATAAAGATTTTCCAAATAGTGTACTAATAATATTTTCTACGAATAAAATATAAAATTTACCTGCACTCCATCCCAAAGTTTTGTCAAATTGCTATGAGGCATTATAATTTGAACAAGATTTTCAATCTCGAATTTTGCTGGCAAGGCCTTTAAAGGGTATCCCACCCAATGCAAGAGTCTGAGATTTTTTGGTAAAAACTCTATACCACAGGGAAAGTTTAACTTGTTCCTGAACTGATAATCCAAATTTCTATCAAAACATAGAAACTTTAGATTGGGCATTGAACGGAAAGCGTTTTTATTGAAGCACATCTCTTCAACTTCGGAAAGGTTCAGAATTATGCCTTCGGTAGCTGCACTTCCCTAACCAAAAAAAATAAAATAATAATAATAATAATAATAATAATAATAGTAATAAAATTATTATATAAATCAGATAGGAATTTGAAATTCAACAATTTTTTTTAAAATGCAAAAATTTCACTCTTACCATGTTTTTCTTCACTATGTCAGAATTTTTCTTGGAAATCCATAATATATTGCACCTTTTAGGATCATTTAACGATTCTTCACGAACAATTTGTTGACCCATTTCTTTTATCAAATGGTGCATACATATTTTTCTTTCATGAATTTCTCCTGATATTCTTCTTTCATGAATTTCTAAAAGAGCTTTATCTTCAAGTCTCATCAATCCAATCTCAGTTGAATAACCACATGCATCTAACAAATTTTTTATATCTTCAGCATCACAATAATTGAGGAGACATGAGATATGCAAGAAAATACTTTTCTCTTCAGAATCAAGTTCTTCAAGACTCAATTTGAGGATATCATTAATTTTTGGACAAGGTAATTTTGTAAGCTTTTCCAATTGGCTCTGCCATGCTTCTTGATTTTTGCCATACAAAAAGGAACCTAAAACTTTTAAGGCCAATGGATTTCCACCTGCATAGTGAGTAATTTTTTCTACCAGCTCTCGTATCTTTGGATCACCATCATAGTGTTTTTTGAAGGCATTTAAGGAGAAAAGTTGAAAAGCCTCATCAGAATTCAAAGCCTCAAGCTGATATATATCATCTACTTCCTTACCAAAAACTTGCTTATCTCTGGTTGTTATCAATATTTTACTACCTGGTCCAAACCAATCATGTTTTCCTGCTAATTTTTCTAATTGTTCAAGATCATCAACATCATCAAGAACAACGAAACTTTTTTTGCGGCTAAGTCTCCTCATGGCATAAGAAGATATTGCACCATCAACCATGTCAATGTGAGATTCTTTATCCCCTAATAAGTTCAAAATGAGCTTTTCCCTCAAAGCATCTATTCCACATTTCTTTGATTCTTCCCTTACATTAGCCAAAAAGTAAGACCCTTCATATCCAAAACGCAATTTGCTAAACAATGCTTTTGCAAGAGTCGTTTTGCCCATACCACCCATAGCCCAAATGCCAATAAATCGCACATCATCATTTGAATCTTTTTCTAACAATGATTCTACATCTGCCATTCTTTTCTGAATTCCGATCAAATCTTTTAGATAATCTTCACTTTGATAATTACAGCCTAACTTGTGTATAACACATTTCACTATTTCTTTAATTAGCTCCGCTTCATCCCTGCACACCATTACAAAATCAAAATTCAAAACGCACCAAACTTAATACCGCATTGATTGTCTATTCAAATTTTTGAACTATTCCTAATGAAAGGCAACTTTGAAGAGTTGGCAAAAAAAATTCTATAATAATTTTTTTGAGAAATATTACTAACATTAGATGGCTTAAACTAGATATATAAAGTTTCATCTTCATTTCATGACCATTAATGATTCGTTACGACAATAGTAAGACAGGGATTCAGATAAAAATATCGCAACAGTAAAGTTGATGGGCCTGGTAGACTAACCAACTTCCATCAGATGCCTCAAAAATTAATTTAATTCAGCCCCATGTATGGAAGAACATGATAAGAGAAAGATCAAAAGCACATTAATTGTTACCTATCGAAGCTACAATGCCAACCAGATAAATTGGCAGCATGAGTGAGAGCCTTCCTCCACATGTGTAGATGTTGGTTGTTGATGCTTTTAAGCTCATGTTCTTCAAATGCTTTCTGGTAACTCCCAGACTGCTTCCTCACATGTGAAGGATCTACTCTATAGAACACTGGCATAACAAGCTGGTGACCTTGATTTTTGGAGCAGTCTAATATTTTTGAAAGCTCCTTCAAGGTCCACGTGGAAGATGCATAGTTTTTTGAGAAGATCACAAGGAAGAGAGTTGAATCTTCGATGGCTTTCTCAAGAGATGGCCATACCTCATCTCCTTTCTCAAGTCTGTAGTCGATGTATGTATCTACATGGTTTCTACGAAGTGCTTCATGAAGGTGGCTAGTGAAATTGAAGCGGGTGTCCTCACCTCTAAAGCTAATAAAAACATCATATTTCTTTGGAGATTGAGAAGATGGAGTAGAGGAAGAAGACGAAGCCATATCAGATTGCTTTGCTTTGATACGCAAAAGAGAATTGGGACTGCTTTCAATTCAGATCTAAGTATTGAATGATTTGTAATAGGAAACAGAGCGGCCTA
The DNA here is from genome assembly GCF_004799145.2 of Neltuma alba. Lineage (NCBI taxonomy): Eukaryota > Viridiplantae > Streptophyta > Magnoliopsida > Fabales > Fabaceae > Neltuma > Neltuma alba. The sequence continues at coordinate 133,074 of NW_021635289.1, forward strand.
AGGGGAAGATAAGATTTTAGTGGAGGAGATTGGGTCAACCAAGTCAAAATGAATAATAATAATTATAAATTATAAATAAAAGTAAAGTTAACTTTTAAAGATTGAGTATGTGTTTGGATTAACAGCGGAGAAGTAACTTTTTTTTTTTAAAATAAAAGTTAGATAGTGTAATATGATTTATATTTAGATTAGTTTTTTTTTTAAATCTGACTTTTGAAAACTTGTTTAGATAATTATTCGAAAAGTAAATTTAGATGAACATGACTGAAAAGGATATAAATCTTATTCGATAATACATATACTCCTCTGGTCCTTAATGAAATATCAATTTACCTAATTTGAAAAGATTAAAAAAGCTAAATAAATTATTTAATTATAATATACATGACAGGATCTTTCTAAAATATTTTTGTGTAACTGTATCAGTTTAAAAGTTCAGCAAATTAGTTTGAGAAAAAATTATAAATGTGAAACATAAAATGAAAAACATCTCTCATTGAGGATCAAAATCCACTTTCAAATTAGGCCTTATATTTAAAACTGGATAAGTATATTATATGTATATATTGTGATGTTTAAGAGAAATATTAAAATTTAAATTATAAAAAATAAACATTTTAAAAGAGCATTAAGTATGGTCACAGTACACATCAATCCAAATCATGGACAAAAGCTGGAAATTTCAGCTTACAATTTAAGCTGCTTTTATTCCAAAAGTTAAATAGGCAAAAAAAGAAGAAGAAGAAAAGCTTATTCAAACATGTCAAAATCCTCCAACGTACGTTTTCCCCTTTTGAATGTGTGATTAGCCACCAAATCGCTGTTCCAAACGAAGCCTCTCAAATTTGAAAGAAAGGCGGTCCTACCAATTTGGAATTTTCATGTGCTATTAGTGTGCGGAAAAGACAGCACTAAATGAAAAACATATAATAGTCCATAGGGAAAGTAAGTCAATGGCGTGTGAAATTGAAGCGGGTGTCCCCACCGCTAGAGCTAATGAAAACATCGCATTTCTTTAGCAATTAACTTTTACAAAAGTTAAATAAATTAGATAAAAATTAGATAGTGTAATATAATTTATATTTAAATTAGTTTTTAAAAAAATCATTTTGATAAAAATTTGTTTAAATGAAGATTTAAAATAAAGAAAAAAGAAGTGAAAATGAAGAAGTTAAAAATTAAAAGCGAGAAGCAATTACATCTTACAACAAAAGTATGAGATTGATTAATGCAGAAGTCCATCAAAGTTAATTAATGCAGAGAAATCGGGCGATGCTAGAGTTTGATCTACTGAAAAATTTCTTCTCCTCTCTCTATTTCTCACCTACATCTCCAAACAAAAACATGAAGCTCTCACTAGTAAAAATAGCTTTAATCAGTGTCTTTGTGAAGTATGTTTGGGAACTACGATATTAATTGACAGGGCCGGCCACGTGTAAATAACCCTAATTTTCTACCAGAGACTGATTGATTTAAGCTGGATAAGCTTCCAGAATTACATTGCCCCAAATTACCTAAAAACCCTTGGTATTATTATACACGTATGTTAACGTGAACATCGCTGCACATCAAAACTTCGTTTGCGATATTAATGGGTGTTGTTGGCCATTGTCATTGCGAAGTTCTGTTGCATATTCAAACGATATGTGAAACTGATAATATTTTTGGAAATGATTTGAAAGGTTTACAAGTTTTTTCTTTTATATTATCAATAATAATAGAAATAAGTTAAAAGTTGCCAGCCACATTTTATTCCTGATTCTTGAAGCTGCTAATTTATCTGGATTTCATTCATCAAAGTGTGGGTAATTTCTTCTCTTTGCCAAGTTTACCTTCTACATTCAACTCAAGAAATGAGAAGTTCTTAAGGAGAAAACACACAATCTTCTTCATTTTCTTCCTAATAATATCACTTAATAACAAGTTAATCGACGTGGAAATTTCACTAGTATTCGTCAGTCAGATCGCTTATTAAATGGCCTTGTTGCAGTATGGTTATCATAATCAATATTAATTTATCAATAATCAACAAATGCTACTGAAAGTTATACTGTTCATGAAACTGTAAAACATTGTGGCTTCTCATTTCAGTGAAATGCAAGGGCTGAGATCTATTTATATCCAGACAACTAATTCCAATAATAGTGCGAATGCCAGTTACCTTTTGAGTTTCTCCATTCACTCCCAAGTTCCCGTCCATAGGACCTATTTTACAAACGTAGCTGCACAGAACTATTTCTTCTATGCTAATCTGAGGCAATATTACTAGATTTTTTCAAATAACAGGAGGGAATAGAGAATTTAATTCAACTAATAATCTAAATTTGAACCTCAAAGCATGCACCTTACATCCTGGCAAGAGGCAAGTACTAGTTGGAACCAGAGAAAAGGAAAATTCACATTATACTATGCGTCCCCTGTGCTACTAAATATATAGATATATATATATATATCTGAGTATTTACTCATCAGGTTCAGAAAAATTCAATGCCTATACAGTTAAGGGAAATGGTTTACTTGGTGGGGAAGAATCTCATAACATCACGACTAATTTACTAAGGGAATGGCTAATGTTCAAAATAGGACAGCTTAAAAGCTTATATTGTAAGACGCATGCAAGTAATGGGCTGCACTATAACTAAGACGCCCAAAGACTAGAACCAATGAATATACTTAAAATTGCACGATGAGGAGCAAAACGCAAACCCAGAAGCAGGAGAAAATTGGGTATAAGTAAAAGGCCGGCTGTAAACAGTTCATCTCCCAATTCTTTCTCGTGTTTACTTTCTATCCATACAGGAAAAGATCGATGCAAATAGAAAATGATGGCTAAAGAATTTAAAGGCAGTAAAAATGGAATCCAATTCTAGGAAGTCAACGCAATACAGAATGAGGAGTGAATGGATTCATAAAATGATATGAAGCGATTCCTTTATTATTAATAAAGGAAACTTTTCAAGAATAACAGACACCCTAGCATCACTTTCAAAATGACCACACTTGGAAAGGTTGAAGTATGCAGGAAACTATGAATAAATAGTTTAACAACATTGAGAAAAAGAATCTAATTGAAGTATTCCATGACAAGAAACTAATTGCGGGGATCCAAAGAAATGGAGAGTTGTAGATTAACCATGGGGAGTGAACAAATTGATATAAAGTAAAACCCTTTCCCCAAAACTCAATTCCTTAATCCTTATAGGGAAATTTAATCTCCCGTTAGAATTGCAACATTTCAAGATTTGCCATTCATTGAAATATTGTAATGTAATTATATACCTTTATGGCCCCCGTAATGATAAGCTGTGTCCCTAAAACTGGTCTCATAAACCGCCTTAGCTGAGTCTTTTTTGTTGGCTGAAGATGCTTCCAAGGCTAAGGCTTTCAGATCTTTTCCACAGCCTCACCTACACTGTTTCAAAATTTAAACTATCATGAGTGAAACCGACATAAAAAACTAATCTAAAACTTGAACGCTATCACAGACATCTAAACCATACATTGTCGGAGAAGATAAAAACAAAGAGATTAAGCCAGCATTGTCAAAGAAGTAGTGGGGAATTGAAATCTAGACCATACGTACCTGAAGACCAACATAGCAAAAGCGAAGGTTCGGTGAAGCATTAACATTTGAAATCTGGTCGGAATTCACGCTAAAGATGAGGCACAATTTCACCTTGCTCGCCTGATTTACATTCGCAGATTTCAACCAGAAAGAAGCAAGACTGAAGAAGAAAAGAAGTCAAGAAAACAAGAGACGATGAAGCAACAAAAACTACACATGACAACCCACGTTCCATAGCTCCACTACCAAAAGCATGCACATATATAACCGCACACAAACTCACGGCTGCCAATATGGCCTAAGAAGGTGCACCACAAGCTTAAAACTACGTGCTGCCAGGAACCCTTATAAAATATCATTAACAATATTATTAATAATTAATAATTAATAATTAATAATATTATTAAATGGAGACCATGCTGATGTGGCGCGCAGTGGATCTAGCTTTTTAAGCCCTACCCCCTACTTTACATTCATATATTACTAAAAGGAAATTTTGACTCTTATTTATTTTTTTAATTTTATTAAGCTAAAAAAATCACGCCAAAGAAAAAATAAAACAATAAAAGCGAGATCTTAAGAATGGAATGTGGAATGGAGAAGTTCGGCTTGAGTTCTTTGCACAAAGTGGGAACATTTGGGAGAAGAAAAGGGATATTGTAATAAAAGAGTGTGGAGTCTACCCCATACATCACTACCAAAAAACATGTGATTAGCGACGGAATTTACTGACAAAATTAGCGACGGATTAGTGACGAATTAGTGATAGAATCATATTACTGACAGAATTAGCGACGGAATTGGTTCTGTCGCTAATTTTTCCATCACTAATTGAATTACCAATGGAATTAAAATTCCGTCAGTAATTACTGACAGAATTGAAATTCCGTCGCCAATTACTGACAGAATTTTTTCGTCTCTAATTACCGACGAAATCCCAATTCTGTTGCCAATTCCATCAGTAATTACCGACGGAATTTAAATTGTGTTGCTAATATATTTTTTAAAAAAAAATTAAAAAGCCACCTCACCTTCGCTGCCACATGTTACCTCACTTTCACTGCTATGTGTCGCTGCCACATCAGCTCCGCTGCCACATGTCCTTGCCACCTCACTTCTGCCACCACGTGTCGCTATCTCACATGCCACCTTGTATTGTTACATGTCGCCATCATAATAATTCCTCTTCAAAGTGAATTCTCCATGGCTCGAACCAAAGACTTCGTTTGTGCACACACACGACTTTATCAATTGAGTAGCAATGAACTTACTAACTTATTATACAAAATTATATATATATAATATTCTCTTACACAAATAATTATATATACACATATATATTATTAGAAACTAAAAATAAATTATATGATAATTTTAATCATAATTATTTTTGTAACAAAATAATTTTTAGATATTTGTTTTACTATTTATTTTATAATGCTTTATTTTTTTAAAAAATTATTTTAAATATAATATTAATTTCCAATGACACTAATTTTGAATTTTAAATAGTAAATAATTTTTTCATAAATATATTTTTTAAATTTAATTCTTTTAGTTAACATTCATAAGATATATAATTTAATTATTATATTTATTATATTATTATATATTATATTATATTATATATTATATTTTAGCCACGGAAATTAGTGATGGAATAATTTTTCATCGCTAATTCCGTGGCTAAATTAGTCATGGACAAGTATTCCATCGTAAATCTTAATTATAAAATTTTAGCCATGAAATTAGTCATGAAAATTAGAGATGAAATAGTTTTCCATTGCTAATTCCATGGCTAATAGTATTCCATTGCAAATCTTAATTATAAAATTTTAGCCACGAAATTTACTGACGGAAAAAATTTCGTGACTAATTAGCTACAGAATTTTTGTGGGTAATCCGTCAGAAATTAGTGACGGAAATTATTCCGTCACTAATTCTGTCGGTAATTAGCTTTTTTTTTTTGTAGTGCATGCCTCAGAACATGACAAATTCACTGAGTAAATGAAGTTGGAGTTGAAGTCACAGCTTAAAGCAATTGAAATGGGAGTTAGTGGAAGCTTTGATGAGAAGAAAATTGAGGAGACAGTCCTTTTAGCTTAAAAATCCAATCAAACTTGTCTGCATCACAACCTAGAAAACCAAATATCCCAAGTTACATTCTCAAACTGGCTTGTTCTGTGACAACGAAAAAGAGGGTCTTAGTTAAATCAAACACCCCTTGTGCCAAGAAAATCCTTATTGACAGAGTAATGCAAGCAAAAACACCAGTGTTGCAGAGCAAAATGAAGTTGAACCTTGAAAACTTTACATAATAATTTGAAGAGACAGGAAAAATAATTAAGAACTAGGTGGAGCTGACATAGATTTGTATCATATAGGCGTATATGGACGCGATTGCAACAACAATATAACCATGGGTTTTAAAGGTGAGCATGCTTTCATCTATCATATTCTAATTTTTATGTTTTACAATCGTTACTTATTATTATTTCTTAATCTTGTACAATCACATCTAAATTTCTTAACGCATCTTAATGCGAGAACTTGTTCTCTGTTACAACAAAATAATTTCAAAGATATTATCTATACAGTGGCGCTATACTTGAATTTGTTACCATTGTAAAAACCTTTTAATTTGTTCATTTATCTTAATTCCCTCCTAACTTTTGGTATGGTAATTGATTTCTAGTAGTCTAGAAGAATTAATCTTGTGTGTTTCATTGTTGCTATTGAATTCCCTTCTTTATCAATGTCCAATTCTTGCTTCTTATACCCGAAAGTTATTCATTTGGATCATACGCACCCTAATTTTTTTCATAGCCAAACGGTAAAAGATTTTAGGATATTCCTAATTGCCGACTTGCAAATATTTTCAAAACTTTATTCAAACGAGGATGATCGGATGACTTGAACTAGATCAGACTTTTAGGCGGATATTATAAGTTTATGACTTTAATGAATGCAGCCTTGTGAATAAACGAGAGAAAGACAGACTCGTGAATTATAGTGAAAGCATAAGTGGGTTTGCCTGCCTGCACTTGGTGAACCTGTTGCTTCTTGTTCTGTTCATATACATTCTTCAGATGCTTTCTAGTGATTATATTCTCAGACTGCTTCTTCACATGCATGTGTAGATAGATGAACTTGTTCTTATATTTGCAAGCTCCTTCAACGCCTTCCTCTGCCTCAAGCTCGTTATATTTCTTTGATCATCGGAGAAGATGCAGCAATAAGGTAAATGGAGAAAAAATACATATAGATGGGAGGAAAATTCACATTCATTGATTCACACACACACACACACACCAAACATCCTTTTCTATCTCAATCTGCTTAGTTAATTTCCCGTAATTATGAAATATCAGAAGTAAGAAATAATCACCTTAGCGTCCACTTGAATCCCATTCTTCAAGATCGAGCAGAATGAAGTTGTGGCTATAATATTATAATCGTCCCTCTTCACCATCTTAGCTTTAAACAATAAAGAAAGGGTAAAATAAGCAATGCAATTTGGACTCCCTAAGAATCGAATTAAATCTCTATAAAAACAAATCTTAAAGTAATTGTATGCATGCCGAAACAACATAAGGACGTGGTAATTATAGTACCTACAAACAAAAAAAAGAAAAAGCATGTCCATCGCTATTAATTAAAACTAGAGCATACCATTTTGAGGTGGAGGCGTGAGAGTCATGTATCAAGTTGAAAAGGGCACATCATTCAAACTCAAAATCATTTATTCAAACTTCATCGAAGTAAGCTGTGATATTTGAGCTTTCGAGAGGTTGCAATAGAGTTAGGATGTGGAGGAAATGGCAATTGAATTTGTTGGAAGTAATTTTGATATTCAAGGGTTGATGTCGTGCAATACTCCCCTAGTTGAAGCTCCAAGCTCAAGCTACTCCTTCATCTTCAAGAAGCACAAGGAAATTAGCCTCTCATAGCTCTAGAAGAATCCACAATATATTTGAAGCAATGAGAATCTATGGAGACTACGATGAGAGAATGGGTGTGAAGAATTGATAGCAAAGAAATAAAGAGAACAACGAAAAGGCAGAACACCGTGGTGATGATGAACTGGGAAGAATGATTTGCGGATGATGTCAATGAAGTAGTGGCTGCGTGTTGCTCCCTCAAGGGTGAAATCGGATGGAAATTGGAGGGGGTGTTGGCGGCGTGTGGTATATAGTTATGAGGAAGGGAGGAAGGTCGTGTGAATGTGTCATGGCTCGGCAGTACATATAGGAAAGGAATGGAGGGAGGCAACCGTGATACTACGTGAAGGAGGGAATATAATATATATCCAAATCAAATCTAAAGGATTGGGGTGTGGATAATTTCCGTGTCCTCTTTTTGAATCCATAAAAATATAGATAATATCATAATCTGATGTCATCCAAGCTTTGTCTCCGATTTCCCTTTTCTTTTATTTTTTATTTCCTTCCTTTCAGCTTTCTCATTATCTTTATTTTCTTTTTTTTTTAAGTCCTACAAAAGATAAATTGAGATACTATCACAAAATTCAAAATCAATTATTTAAAAAGAGATAAAAATGTGATAAGATCTCCTATTAAATCTCTATTTCATGCAATCAGTATTTGATTCAAAATACCCACAATCAATGCAATTTATCAGATAAAGGATAGTATCTCAATTTATCTTTTACAGGCCTTAAAAAATATGAATTGATAAATATCTCTAAAAAGATATCAAATAATATATTAAAATAAGGATTTATTAACAATTGAGACACGTGTAAAGTAAAACACAAAGGATTGAAGAGCATTTCTTTTTAGTTTACGTTATGGTTTGCTTTTGGACTTTGTTTAGATGTTGGGCTTCAATACGAATTGATCAGGCCTGATAATAATCAAAAAAGACGATGGGTATATGTGTAATTTGAGGTAATCTCAAAAATTAAAAATAAGGACTTGTACCCAAAAAATAAAAAATAAGGAAAACAACAGAAATTGAAGGATATCTCATTGAACTTGAGCAGAAGCAGAGCAATGCGAGATGTGGACAAGAATGTAATTGGATCGAGAAGGATTTGACAGCCATAATGAGCGGCAGGTGTGTTGGGACGCAGAAGCCACGCATTTGCATAGAAATTAGGAAGCCTTGTTCATATCTCTTTCCGGGGAAGCTCCAAGAAATTTCCACCATAAACAGTCTTCCCTTGTTTTCATTATAAGGTTGTTATTTTATTGGTCTCTTTCCTTTGCAGAGCCATTAAAAGATTTCAAAAGCTACGCCATCATTTTCACCTAGTTATTTAATTTCATTTCATGGGTTTTTATGAGATTTATTAGGCTTAGGGGGTGTTTGGCAACCTCCAAACTATGGTTTCAGAAACACTTTTTCACAAAACGAGACAAATTCCTCCACATATTTACTTCGTAAATCGTAAAAACATTTCTGAAACCATGATTTGGTTTTTATCCAAATACCCTCTTAATTGCATGACTGAATGTTAACTTGTGGTAATTTGGGGAGTAAGGTGATTCTTGCAAATTGGTTGTTGTAAAGGGCAAAATTGTTATTATTCTATTGATTTAATTTAGTTGAGTTAATTTTGAGAATATAGGACATTGCGGTTGTTTAGAATTACACTCCCCCTCCGTAAAAGTGGCTCTCTCTCTCTCTCTCGGCTTTCACAGCAGACCACACGGCCACACTGCTTCAATGAATATTACTTTCTATAATTAAAAATTTGACTAAAATATATTTTTAGTGTTTTAATTTTATACTAGTTTCAATTTGATTCATTAACTTTAAAAAATATATTTTAACCCTTTAATCCTAAAATTATTAATAAAAATGATGATATTGAGATATTGAATATTGATAAAACATTTTCAAATGTTAACATATTAAGTTTAGTTTGCAAAACAATTATAATTGTTTTAAAATATATCATTTAAGATTAACAATTTTAGGGTTAAAGAATTAAAAGTATACATTTTAGAGTTAACTGAAACTTTATATGAAGTTAAACAACTAAATATATGCTTTAACCTGAAAATTTTCATTCATTCAACAATAAAATTCAAAATTACTTAAATGGATCTGTATGACCAAAATTTTATCAATAGTTAAATTATTCTAATGTATTTATTGCCAATATTTAAAATCATTATTATACAATTTCCCTGCATACGAATGATTACATGATAACCATGTTTTCATGAAAAAATCCAAGCGTTTTTGTTAAATTGTTTTTTTTTTAAAGAAAAACACCTTGCATATATATGAATATGGGAAAATTTTCCATGAAAAATTGTGACCATAAGGCTATGTTTCGAAAGCCCAGGAAAATTCAATAAATATTGAAGGCATGTTGCAAAATCCTGAGAATCTAAAGAATCTTAAAGCTAGATTGCAGATATTTTTATTGAAAACCTTCAAATTAGATTGCAGAATCCAAGCTAAGAAAAGATAGGAAAAGGTCAACATGCAATGAAGAAAGGGGCCTACATAGGCTGTCTCTCATTTTATCTATTTTTTATCTCTTGCTTTTCAAAAGAAGAAGTAGAATTCCAAATTAACAAACAAAAGTGTTAAAGGGGGAGTTTGGTTTAGAAAAGAATTTTTACCTAAGTCGAGACAAGATTGTTTTTACATACTTACCTTGTGTGTTGTTAAATTAATTTAAGATGCTAATCCAAACACCTCCCAAGTCTGATATTCTACAACACGCACCTAAAGAAATTATAGAAGTATATATATAAAAGTAAAAACATTCAGTATTTTGATCTTATTTTTCAAGTACACCCACTGCTATAATCTTATTTTTTTTGGTACATTTAGTAGCTCAGTTTTATTTATAGTATATCTAGCATCTTAAAGATTAGGGTGTTAGATGTAATTAAAAAAATAATATCAAAGTACTAAATATATCAGAAAAATAGCATCAACGCAATAGTTGCACCTAAAGAATAAGATTAGAATGTTGGATAGATAGTGATTAGTTTTTGGCAGAATTACAATGAGGTCCTAAAAAAATTAATTACTACTCTTCCAGTCCTAAATATAAGATCCTTATGCTAGTGCGTATAAGTTATCATTTTCTTCCTTGGGCCTCATTATAATTCTTCCTTAGTTTTCTTGATAAACACCTTAATCCATTTCAATATATAGAATCATTAAAATCTTGAAACCTCAAATTTAATTTTATTAGGTGTTGATATTCATTTGAAAATCCTTTAATTCTTAGTGAGCTTCGAAAAATCATAATTAATTTTAAAAAAATCGAAATCGAATATTTCAAGTTTATAATATTTGATATGTTATTGATAGATAATAATAACTTAGTATTAAAAAAATTAGCCCGGGAAAATTTTAATTCCAATGGAGACCTTGGTCTGTTCTTTTTTTTTTTGTTTTTGAAATTTTTGAAAACTTGTGATCCTTAATATATGTCCTCAAACGTCATTTCCACTAAATGACATAATAGTTATAACGTGAAATGTGGGATCGTGCGACTAATTATTGTCTTTATTCCTTTGGTGTTTCTACACGGAAGGTAATATGAACATATATAGGACTAAATATTCACAAAATTTAAAATGACAAGAAGTTAATATGAACATATATAGGACTAAATTATGGGCGAGGCAATTGAAGAGAAGCTTCAAATGCATTATATATTTGGAATTCATTATAAATAAGAAAAGTATGCCTCAGCTGAATATGATTTGTATTAAGTGACAATTCAATATTCCCAGTGGACGGCAACATGACTGAAAGCAACATGACAGAAGTATGGAAGGGCAAAATGGTATGTTAATTAGTGTCCTTTTTAAATTATTAATAAATATTTTAAATATTCGGTATTATTCAATCAAATCGCTAAACTAATATGGGTACCTTTTACCTGTTGTTGTATATCTCAAGTGTCGTCTTTTATCACTCGAGTACTATAGATGATTATATATACACTCTTGTATATTTTCGCATTCACAGATGCCCCCTAAGTTGAGAAAAATGAATCTATGTGATTGAGCGCATTAGAGGACGAACTTACTTAGAAGGAGGCTTTTACTTATTTATTATTTATTTAAAGGTGATTGAGCGGGTGGAGAGTCACTTAGTAAGCAACTTTGATTCCATTCAATCCTATTTTTCAATTAAGAAATGAAGACCATTATTACACAATTAATTAGCGTAATAAAAATGTTCTAATTTATTATTTTTCCTAGAAAGGACTAGGAAGCTTTATATTGCATGATTTCAATAAATGTAGTTTTTAGCATAATTTTTTGGGAAAATGACAAGAAAATGACTGTTGAATTCTGAAATGACAAATGGGCATGTAAATTACTGAAATGACAAAATGGGTATGGGGTATCAATCTGGAATTTGGATAATTTGCCAAAAAGACTGAAATGCCCTCAATTTTTTCGGGAATCAGAGGGCGGGATATTGTGCAACGGAACTAGAGTTTGGTTGATGATTCTCCACTTGGCGAAACTGCATAGACCATAGGGTTCTCTGAACTCTCTCATTGCACTCGGCGAAACTGCATATGGTTCTCACGTCTCACATTGCCATAGTTGAGGATACTGTGAACGAGGAATGTGAATAGCGTCCGGCTTCTTCATCTTTTTAGTGGGTCTCAGTGAGAAGCAATAAACCAGTGACAAGCTTCAATCTTCAGAAGGGAGAAGGGGTGGCTAGAGAGAGAGATTTCGAGGGAGAGCACCTGTAAGGTCGTCGCCGGTTGAGGAAGAAGTCGATATTCATTCCGACCCCGGTAAGCCACCTAAATCTCTCCATCTTGTACTTGTCTGATTGGAGTGTTTTGATTTGGGGAAAACGGTGAATGTTGGTTGTAAAGTGGAGGAAGCAATGGTAAAGGCTTAAAATGGAATGTAAAGGTAGATTAGATTAAAACTCGGTGCTTTTGTCTGTGACGGAATTACAGAAGTTGTGTGCTTGCTTTGATTCATATAACTCGGTCCATGTTTGACGAGATATCTCTCTGATTGTTGTTGTTTGATTGCTGTGTTGTTGTAATGTTGGGCATAATATACGTGTGAATTCTGACGAAACCTCATGTGGTGGCTAGTGAATCATGAGCTTAATTCAAGACGTGATAAAGCATTAAGCTTGCTTTCATCAACCCAAGCCACCACACTGACCAAAAGACGGCATCTATAATAGCAGGAAACATTATGTAGATTAGGCATATAGTACTTGTGAAAGCAGTGCTAGTTTTTTGTGAACATATTTGACTTATGGTTGGAGGTAGTAAGTGGCTGCCATTTGTTAGCCTAATTGCAATCCTTTTTGGAATAATTTGAGTAAAAAAGTTATGGTATTTACAACATGCCATGTGACTTCCGTGATGATAATCACAAGTTGATTATTTGTGCCCCAAATTAGGACCTAGGTTCACTACACAAGTAATAGGATTAACAACTTTCGTATTGAGAATTGCAACGTTTGTAATGATAGTTACCACATCACTGTTGCCATTTGCATCTGAAGTCTTTCAAGCCCAAATCACGTTTTTTTAATCCATTTTCACTACCCCAGTAATGATAATGACAACGTTCGTACTGATAATTGCAACCTGTGTAATGATAGTTACAATCTTCCCATTGCCTTTTGCAACTCTGCATGTTCATACCCAAGTAACACTTTTTTAACGGAAATCCACTACCCCGGTAATGATAATCACAACATTCGTAATGAAAATTGCAACTTTTGTAATGATTGTTACCACCGCGCTATTGCTTTTTGCAACTGCATGTTCGTACCCACATATAAATTTTGTCACAGAATTTCACTACCTGGGTAATGAAAATCACAACATTGTTAATGTAAATTGCAACTATAGTAATGAGATTTACCATTACGGTTTCCCTATTTGCATCCCCATGTTCTAAACCCATGTATGAAATTGTAAATCTTAATTGCAACTTCAGTAATGATATTTACCAGTCTTGTTTTCCCATTCCTGGTTCCTTTAATTCAAACCCACACATCAAATTGTTCAAGAAATTTCACTACCCCCGTAATGATAATGACAACATTGAAAATATTAATTGCAACTTCAATAATGATATTTACCAGTTTGATTTTCCCATTTCCAGTTCCCTTGATTCAAACCCGCGCATCAACTTGTTCACGAAATTTCACTACCCCCGTAACGATAATAACAACATTGGAAATATTAATTGCAACTTTAGTGATGATATTTACCACTCTGCTTTTTCCTTTTCCACCTTAATTTCAAACCCACGCATCAAATTGTTCAAGGAATCCCCGTAATCATAATGACAACATTTTGAAGTCTTAATTGCAACTTCACTAATGCGATTTACCACTCTGCTTTTCCCATTTCTGGTTCCTTTAATTCAAACCCACGCATCAAATTGTTCACGTAATTTCACTACCCTTGTAATGATAATGACAACATTGGAAATCTTAAATGCAACTTTAGTGATGATATTTACCACTATGCTTTTTCCACTTCCACTTCCTTTATTTCAAAGTCAAGTAACACATATTTTCAGGGAGTTTCACTAGCCCGGAAATGATAATAACAACATTGGTAATGTGAATAACAACATCGTTGATGACATTAACCACTCCAGTCATACCCATTGGCAACTTCCACCATCTCCCTCGAGGGCATTAAACAAAAAGTCATCTATGTTGACAAAATAGCATAGAAGTACACCTGAAGAGCATCACAGGATGTTTACATTAATATTCAAACTTTACTACATGTGTAATGGAATTGACCACTGAAGTGACAATATTTACCAAAAACCAGTAGGCCCATCATAGAAGCTGCATAACTTATATTCAAATGACAAGTTAACATTAAGATTAATCCACCACCTAATGTTTCCTTGTCATTCAGATTATAAAACATATCCTACCCAGTAAATATCATTTACAAAAGGGATAGCCTACCCATCATAGGATTTTTACATTAACATTCAGACTTTACTACATCTATAAAGGAATTGACCACTGAAGTGATAATATTTACCAAAAACCAGTAGGCCTATGACAGAAGCTACATAACTGATATCCAAATGACAAGTTAACATTAGGATTAACCCACCGCCTAATATTTTCTTGTCATTCAGATTACAGAACATATCCTACCTAGTTAACATCATTTACAAAAAAGATAGCCTACCTATCAATCCTTCTCCCAAAAAAATTAAAAAGGGTTCAAGAGTCATTCCATTCCTATAAAAAAAAATTACCCCTGTTGGTATTGACATCAAATCTTAAGTTGGGTTTGGATTCTTGCATGTTCTTCTTGTGTGGCCAACTTGTTGGCATGCACTACAATGGTACACCTTTTTGTTTTGAAATTGCGACTCTTGCCTATTTATCCTAGGCCTTTCTGGCGGTCGACTAGTCAAAGGTGGTGCCAAAAACACTTGACTTGCTATATCTTGCAGCCGATAGTTATTAGGATTTGGCATGCCGATTATCACCACTAGAGTCATTATCCTACCATAAATCTTTTATTAGGACGTAATCTTGTAGCATTCTTCAATAAAATCATACACATTGCAATTTAAGGCCTTGATAGCTACACATGCATGCGGGCATGGGATGCCTGACATTTGCCAAGCTACACAGCTACATTCACCTTTTTCAAGATCAACATTAATGGTTCCTTTTGCTGTATGGACACACACCCTCCCCTTTCCGTAAGGAACACTTAACATCCGTGCAGATCTCGTCATATTTTCCATCAATGTTGCATTTGTATTTGGGCTTGCATCATTCTTCCATTTGCTCATTGCCATGCTTACTGCATACATCTTCTTGGCCACTTTTTCACGATGCTCATGTATAAGTTGGGCAACATTATATCTTCTCTCCTTCAACATCCACGTATTGAATGACTCCGCAAGATTTGTTGTTATGTTGTCCCATCGTTTAAAAGGGAACTTGCTTAAGACCCCCTTGTGAATATCACCATGATTGACAAGCCATTCAAATAATTGGGAATTGAAGTGTCTCATGTTATCCATTGCTTGATCAAACTTTGTGTCAAGCCTTGCATATGCAATGGCATCTAGGAAATGCAGTCCATCCTCTCTTGTGTTGCCACTTGTCTTCCTTTTTCCTCTATTTAACTTGATCATTTGTGTATTGAAATTCTCCTTAACATGTCTGTAACAGTACGCATGTCACTCACCTCCGAATATTGCTTGCACAATGCCTATAATTACATTTTTTCTATCTAAAATAATTGTTAATTACATTGACCCAACTATCTCCTTAATCATATGTAAGAACCATGTCCAATCCTCAAGTGTCTCTTCCTTCACAATCGCAATGGCAAAAGGTAATAATTCATTGTCCCCATCATAAGCCGACGCTGAAAGTAATGTCCCCTTATACGGTCCACTTAAATGACTTCCATCAATATACAGTACATTTCTAGCACCAGCAATAAAACCCTCTATGCAAAACCCATAGGCTATGAATACACGCTTAAATCTGTTGTTCCTTGCAGCCACCCATTTTGCCACTGTTTTGTCATTTGTTTCCTTCAACCGATCACATATCCATGGAATAAGCATGTAAGTTTGATCAGGTCTGCCATGTATGTCCTCTAATGCTTTTTCCTTGGCCCTGTATACTTGCTTGTATGTCAACTTCACACCATAATCTCTTTCCAACCTCTTTTTTATATCATTTGGACACATGTCTATGTGATCCCTAACCTCTTCAATTATAATTGATGATGTCAAGCTAGCTGATCCACCATGTGTCACGTGAAGATTGTCTTGGGCATTATGAACATGCTCATTTTTTAATGTTGTTACACGTAAAAATGCTAGAGTACTCTTTCCAGCTGCTCTCGCATTGATCCTCCATGGACAGCCTTCAACATTGCATTTGACATACATATGGGCATTAGAATTCTTCACATAGTTATACTCAAATTTGTTTGCAATGCTGAATTTGTGTAGTTTCTTCTTGAAATCATCCGCATCTAGAAAAGTCTACCTCAATCCTAATAATACTGTCTTCCATTTCAGGGAATTCATCCCTGGCAAAGGAGTTGGTGCACTCTCTACTGCATATGACAGGATAAGAACATTTTCAGCTACTATGTAATTCACACATTCGACAGCATCCTGAATCATTGGCTCATCATTTTGCTGTGACAGTCCCGACAATTTCGACATGCTGCATGTATAATTACAACATTTGTTATGATATTGACAACAACATTATGGCAATTAACAACTTCCATAACCAGAAACTTGTGACTTACCTGTTTCGATCAGCCACTTCTTCCTCCGTATTCTCATTACCTTTAGATGTTACGTAAACATGTGCATTACTATCATTATACTCAAATAGGTTGTCAACTTCATCATCATCAATAAGATCTATTAATATCTTATCATTAAAGCCCAATGTGTATTTAATGTCGCAACCATTACTATCTACACCAAACCATTCTCCTATCATAACCCTCAAATCTTCAAGTCTTATACCCTTCTTTATCACTCTTACCCTGACAGTTCCACCATAGTACTTAACTTCACCATCACCATTTTCTGCAAAGTTCCCACCCATATGAAAGTAACAAGCAAGATGCTTTGAAGATGTTGACCCAATGTTAGATGTCATCAAAGCTACCTAACCTGCACCAAAGAAGCATAAATCAATATTTTAGTTCCCCAATAATCAATTTCATTTATCAAGATTTCAAAACTTTTCTTAGGATTTCACAAAAAATACAACACCCAAAAAATGCACACACACAATTGCTGCATTGACAACTTAAATATGGGATTTCACAATTCCAATAATGAATTTAACAACACTGACCACCTCATGCTTACTGTTAGCCCTCAAACTTCATGCCCACGTTATCAGTTCCCACTATTTTTCCATTTCCGATGTATCACTCTCTCATCCTGGTCAGGTTCTTCATTTAAACCATCTATACTCATAAACCCATCCCCATTAGACCATACACCAGTAAACCGACTTGAAAACTGAAACCCATCGTTAAGCTCCACTTTCTTATGTAATACCCACGTTCAACCTCTCTCTCTCACTGCAAACCAAGTTGTCCACAAAGCAATTCCACCGTAATAAATCAGATTTGTGGAATGGTGAAAGTTGGAGGAGTAGATAAGAGCATTTTAGGAGAAATTTCCCTTACCTTTTTCGTCTTCTCAGCGTTCGACTCTACTCCAGCTGCGTTTTCAGCTTCTAAGCTCTCTCTCTTCTGTTATTACGTGTCATGTATTCGTTCTTCATGTCTTCAGACTGGTTCAGGAGCATTTTAGTCTTTTTGACGAATTATCCAAATTCCAGATTAATACCCCATGCCATTTTGTTATTTCAGTAATTTACATGCCCATTTTGTCATTTCAAAATTCAACAGTCATTTTCTTGTCATTTTCCCTAATTTTTTCAAGGATTATCTGCAACCCAAGTGGCTGTAGACCAATCGAAGAAAAACTGAACAAGTACTCCATAAAAAATAAGTGAATAAATAACAAAAATCGTTAGAAATTAATTATTGAAGGAGCATGCTAGTTGTGTCTGGTCTCTGTCAACTTCTTGCCTACCTCACAATGAAAAGGAGAAAGAGTATAAGCAGTTAACAAAATTCTTTATTTTCAATTCTTATCAAAGGTGCGCACTAAAAGAAACAACAATTTGGAACTTCTTCGTATCCCTCTCGGCGCCAACCTCCCGGAAATTTCCTCCTTAACAATACACTTTTCATTTTATTTTCGGCTTCTAATTTTGTTTCTCTTTTCCATTCGCTCATCTTCCAGAGCTAAGTGAGCAAATTGTGACTCCACTCTATCCAGCTTAATTCCCATTGAGAAACGCGACCGATCATGAAAGTGATGGGGGAGAGTTTCGTTACTAGACCATCATCATCATCAAGGCCGATCCAAGTTTATCTAAGTATCAAAGGAGATGACGAAACTTGCAAATTCACAGATAGGCTTTGGGCATCTCTTGAGACTGACGATTTGAATACCTTTTGGGATGATGAGAAGCTTGAACCAGGTGATTCCATCTGTCTTCCTCGTCATTTTCTTAAACCAATTTGACAATCCAATATTTCCATCATTGTCTTCTCCAAAAACTATGGTTCTTCTATAAGGTGCCTTGAGGAGCTCTCAGAGATCGCTGTTCGTGTTCATGAATCGCGATATACTGTTTTCCCAATTTTCTATGGTGTTGACCCATCTGAGGTTCAAAACCAGTGTAACTCTTTTGAAAAAGCTTTTGCTCAACATGAACAAAGGTTCCCAACAAATTTACGCAAGGGACACATTTGGAGATCAGCAATAACTCAAGTGGCCAATCTCTCTGAAAGTTGGGATGTACCATATGAGTAAGTAAATTTACTCTTGCCTTTTTTCTCTATCAATTATAGTGTAACGGGGTATTGAATAAGTTACTAATTGGGTGCTTTTGTTTCTGGTTTTACTTCAGCCCATGCCCACAAGTTACTGATGACATTGTTAGAGAGGTCAAGAAAAAAGTACGTCAACTGGAATATGTTGATGCAGATTTAGTAGGAATGCCATCTCGAGTGAGAGATGTAGAAAAGCTTCTAGAGCTGGGTATGAATGATGAAGTTCCTGTGTTGGGCATTTGTGGTATGGGTGGGGTAGGGAAGACAACTCTTGCTAGAGTTCTACATGATAGGATCTCTCACCATTTTTATGCTTCTCATTTCATACTCAATGCATCTGAATTTCACAAGGTTGCAAGTCGAAAATATCTCAAAAATAATATTCTAGAAAATATTCTCCTGTTTATTGATGGCATTCGTCTTCCCTTATGTAAATCGGATGATCTGGTTTGTAAATTCTAACATGTTAGGTGGAGGGAGTAGAATCATCATAGTAGCTAGAGATGAAGGAGACCTTAAATGGCTTGGGAAGCATTATATTTATAGGGTTAAACTATTGACCAAGGACGGAGCTCTTCAATTGTTCTGTAGAGAAGCTTTCAAATATGATTTTCCATTGAGAGGTTATGAGGAGCAAAAATAGATAGTGTACTCCAATATGCTAGTGGCCTGCCATTAGCTATTGTTGTACTGGGCCATTTCTTGTATAACAGAAGAGCTTCAGAATGGAGTAGTGCCTTGGTTGAACTTAAAAAGGTCGCTAATTCTATGATAATGAAGGTCCTCAAAAATAGTTTTGATGAAATGGACCGTGACTGCAAGGAAATATTTTTAGACATGGCATGTTTTTTAAATGGGAAGGATATTAAATTCGTGGCAGGAATTTTGGATAGCGTTCATACCAGTGAAGTACGATGTACAAGTTGTGACTGAGAAGTCACTCATGGCCATTGTAGATCAGAAAATTCAAATGCATAGTTTAGTGCAAGAAATGGGAAGAGAAATTGTTCGACATAAATTTCCTTCTAAGCCAGAAGAGTGGAGCAAATTGTGGGATTTTGATGATATTTTTGGTGTTATGCAAAATGACATGGTAAGTTTTCATAATGTTCTTTTGGTTGAAACATTTAACACATAATGTACTAAAATTGAAGACTTTGCATCATTTTTATGTAAATGTTTTTATTATCAGGCTACTCTTGAAGTTAAAGCAATAGTCTTGGAATTAGAAGATTCACAAGGGCCTACATTGAGAGCCGAAAGTCTATCACGCATGAGAAACCTTAGATTACTCATATTTCGCATTGTAAAATTTTCTGGAGTCTTAAAGTATCTTCCCTTGTGGCTCCAATATATTTCATGGCACCAATATCCATTCACTTCTTTGCCATCAAGTTTTCGCCCCTTTTTTCTTGCCGAATTGATTTTGCCTAATAGCCGTGTCACAAGTATATGGGATGATGAAGAAGAAAAGGTAACGTTAATTGTGCCTATATATGCCCTTGTAGATATTGTTTAATTGTTTGGTTTTTTTTTTTTAATCCACAGATGTTCTTTCTCTTGAAGAACATGAATCTTAGTGGGTCTAAAGATTTAATAAAGCTGCCAAATTTCAAATCCCTACCAATTCTTCGGAGGCTAGAGCTTGAAGGATGCAGTAAATTATCACAGCTTGATTCATCAATGGCTTCTCTTTCAACACTCGAATTCTTAAATTTGAGGAATTGTAGTAATCTAGTTAGTATTCCTAATGATTTATTTTCTCTATCCTCTTTAAGAATGTTAAATTTGGCTGGTTGCTCTAAATTTGCATATTGTTTGAACTTTCTTCCTTTTGATCTGGCGCTTGGTGGGAGGAAAAGCATTTACCCCCGTTTGGATGGGGAGAAAAAGAGAGAGGAAAGAAAACTAGAGAAGAAAATGGGGAGAGAAGTGTGTTTTCTTCTATTTGGATGGGAGAGGAACAATGAGAGGAAAGAAAAGTTGGAAAGAAAATAAGGTGTGGGACCCACCCAATTTTTCTCTCCACATATGGAGAGAAAATGGGAAGAAAACTTATTTTTTCATACTTGCCCTTTTTCCTTCGCATGTTCCTTTTTTCTTCTTTTTTTTCTATTCTGAAAATTTGCACACGTACCTAGCCGTGCCTCCCATCCTGAACTCCACTCAAAATCATTCTTCTTAATACAGATGCAAGGATAAGGTCCATAACACCATCATAGCTCCATCATTGCTTCGACTATCAGGTGAATATTTCCTTTTATCCCTGCTCCATCTTTTCCCTTTTATTTTCTACTCTTTTTCCTTTCAACCATTCTAATTCATGGACCATGTCCCTCATGATTTCACATTTGAGTTAGGAGAAAAAATAATTCCTTTGTACTACTGCTATTGAAATTTCATGGTTTTCTTGCAATTCTGATTGAGTTGGTGGAATTGGGAGATAATTTTGGTTCCCTGATATTGACTTGATGCTTTTGCTTTCTCTCTCTTCAAGATTGATTCTTATCCATGTCTATTATTGGGGAAATGTTTTTGCTATGGTTCTGTTTTGGATTTGGAATGACATTGGTTTCGAAAATATTGGATCATGTTTAATTTATATACTTCTTTTAATTATATTTCATTTTAAAAATTATCCAATTTGTAACCTTCAAAAATAATATTTTTCTCTAAAATTATTTGGTTTAAAATAGAAAATTATGAAATTATATGTTTATCAAATTATTTGATTATAAATTTTTTGATCATGTTAACGTTAATATCATTTTGTTATTCTAATATTAATTTTGATTTTAAATATGATATATTCTTATATGTAAGGATATTTTGGTCATTCATGTTTTTGCTTATTTCTCTCTATTTTCTTTCGTCTATCCAAACAAAAGAGGTGATAACATTTTCTCTCCAGTTTTCTCTTCTCTCCACTTTCTCTCCTTCCGTTTTCTTTCCTCCTAACTTTTCTCTCCATCCAAACGGAGCATTAGCAATCATTTCTTCCTTGCAAGCGAAAGAAGCTATGTAGACAAAAATCTATTTAAGTGTATTATATTTGATATTCAGAAATGCTATTTTACACATTTAATTTATTAGTTATGTTTGTTTCTCAGACGCACCTATCTCTTTTAAAATTTAATAACTTTTTAACTTTACATTTAATATATATTATATATATCTTATGAAAATAAAGTCAACACAATACATAATAAATGAAGGATAAAATTATATATCCATATAAAAAATTTCTCTCACTTCCCATAAATAATTAAACATTCATGAAAATTTATTAGCATTGTTGAGATACATTTAATCCAAAATTTATTAAGTGAGGCTCCAAAAAAAAAAAAGGTCAAATTCCCCATCGGATACTTTAATCTAGAAGCTGATTGGGCTTCTATCATACGTAACGGATGAAAAGCCTTGACTGTCATAAATCTAGTTGTCCTGGCATCATTTTTCCTCAGTCGATGATCCCTTACTAATAACATCCGCGGAAAAAATTCAAAAATAAATTATGTATAAGTCTCAAATGAGAAATTTTTTATAATTAAATCTCCATAAAAATACAGCCGCAAATATCTTAAGACCTGGTTAATTATAATTTTCAGTGGATGTGAAAGTGCCACTTGGTCTCCTTCAACTTTAGGGTTGTAAATTACGAAAATTTTAGTTGTAAATTTATATCGATTAGTTGTTAAATGTACATATGAGAGAAGGAGTTCTTAAGATCAAGAGGTACTTTTTAAGACGGGACAAAACTTGTTTGGATTAACTTATTTGAAGTTATTTTATAAGGAGTTTTGTCTCAAATTGGATAGAAGCGCCTATTCCTATTTAAGTGTATTTGGGGATTTCCCAGAGAAACTAGATAGCTGTAACTAATGAGAATTTGCGGGGGTAAAATTGAAAGGCATCATGTAAAAGGACAAAATTTTGGTTAAGTTACTTATATTTATTAAGCCAAGTTTTTTAATTACACATGTTATTTTGTCATTGTTAGTTGTTAAAATACATATGTACACTTTTAAATTGACATACGAACACTTGTAAAGTTTTGTATTAGTTATTATAATGAAAATTAGAATTTGTAAATTTTTGTAAGATGCCTGTTATATTGTTATTGTTAGTGATTAAAATGCATGTGTATCTGTGAGCTCTTACAAATTTACCTATAAAATATGAACACTTGTTATTTTATTTTTTCTAATTATTAAAATGTGTATGTGTAATTATAAATCCACTTGTGCAAATAATTGTTAGAAATTAATTACCTGAAATTTACAACTAATTATCACGAATTTACAATTAAGTTTCGTAATTTACAAGTGAATATGTCCGAAGTTGAAGGGGACAATGTGATCCTTTCGCCGACCCGTAACAATTTGGCTAGCTAGCTAGGCGTGTAGATAAGTTTTCTTTTATAACAAGACAAAGTGATATTAATAAATCAAAGGATATTTCTATTGGTTAAGCAGAAAAACGACGTGGAAAAAAAGGCGGTGGCATTTTTGTGAATAAGTTGAATGAGTTTTGATTTTCCACGGTGGTTGTAAACAACCGCTGTTAAAAATTCTTTCCACGGCGGTTTTCTTAACAACCGCCGTGGAAAGTTTTCAATAACCCTATGGCGCCTTCGTATTCTATCATTTCTCTTTTGTTTCATCAGTGCGACGTGGTCCCCCTCTGTCCCACCACCGAAAAACTTCTATTACTGGCCATTCCCCCAACTCCCTCACCTTTAAACTCCTCCATTTAGCTTGTGGTGTCTTGCCGCTGTCCGCCGCCATTCGAACGCCCCTTATTTCACATTTGAATCATCTCTACTCTGTGAGTATCCTCTTCTTTCATTCTTTTCAATTTTTCTTGGTTTGTGAATGTTTTGACCATGAAAATCTGTTGCATTTCAAATGGGTTTGTTAGTTTTACATTGTGGTTGGCTTGTATTATTCATTTTGTGTTTTTTATGTGCTTGAACCGTTGATTGGTGGGCATTTGGTGTGAGAAAACCTCAATTCCTTTCTATATACAGTATTAGAAACATGTTTAAACGTTTGAAGTTGATTAGTTGTGAAGTTTTTGATTTTTTTATAATTTTTTGATATTTATTTTGAATTTTTGGTAGTTTTTTTGTAATAAATTTGAGAATTTAGTAATAAATAATCTGTTTGTTATTTTGTATTTTTTTTCGTTATGAACTTTGATTGATAGTAAAGTGTTGTTTAGAATTTCACTGCAAATGGATATCATTTGTGTTCCCGTTTTGGATTCAGAAGTTTTAGCTTTAAGAATCTTTATTAATTGAATTGGTTTGAAATTAAAATTTTATTTTTGCTTTATTTGTTATATTTCTTCAAATTTATCATGTTGAAATATGTTATGAAGAATAGTTTTTTTTATTAAAATAACTTTTTTTAACTATTTCACCATTGAAATATGTTATTTTTACTTTTGTTTTATTTGTTATATTTTTGGATTCATGTTGATTAAAAATTTTGAGTTTTTTTTTTCTAATTTGGTGTTTACTTTGTACATAGTTGTTAAGGGGAAATTTTGTCAAATTTTGTATTTTTAAAAAAGAGACATTCTCTTTAATTTGTAATTAAGTGTTAGTCAATTTTAATTTATTGACTAACATTTAATGATTTTATTATTTCAATATCTGAATTAAGGAATTAGAATTGAGCTTGACAACTATATTCATAGACTCTGTAGAACAATGGATCGTAGTTGGATAAAAGCTAAGAGAATTGGTAAGGAATATGAGGATGGGGTTGAAAGGTATCTTGAATTTGCTCAGA
Organism: Neltuma alba; assembly: GCF_004799145.2. NCBI lineage: Eukaryota > Viridiplantae > Streptophyta > Magnoliopsida > Fabales > Fabaceae > Neltuma > Neltuma alba. The sequence goes on from NW_021635289.1 coordinate 157,837, forward strand.
GAAATGCTCCTAGAAAAAGAGATGGATTGTACTATTGTCCTTGTGTCAAATGTCTAAACCATAGTCGACGGAGTATTTCTGAGATAAAAGAGCATCTTATCTATGATGGAATAAATTTGAGGTATACAAATTGAATATGGCATGGAGAAATTAGAAAGACTACACTATCTGCAAAAGAGAAGGTTGTGAATGAAGACTTTGGTGATAGAATTTTAGATATATTTCGTGATATAAGGTCTGAATCCTCTACACAATTCTCTCCCACCTTTGAAACTTTGTGTAGTAATGCAGAGACGCCTTTATACCCAGGGTGCAAAAATGATTACACAAGGTTGACAACCATGTTGAAACTGATGAACTTGAAGGCAAGAAATGGTTGGACCAATGCTAGTTTTATAGAATTGCTTAAATTGCTAAGTGATATTCTTCCAAAAGGGGATTCACTTCTAAAACGAATGTATGAGGCAAAGAAAATTTTGTGTCCGATGGGTTTGGAATATGAGAAGATACATGCGTGTCCTAATGACCGCATATTATTCAGAAATGATTATAAAGGGTTGAATAAGTGCCCTAAATGTGGGGCTTCAAGATACAAAATGAAGAAAGATGATGGTGATTATAATGAGATAACCAAAGGTTCTCCTTTTGAAGGTTCTGTGGTATCTTCTAATAATACCACGATTTAAGCGTATATTTGCTAATGCCATAGATTCAAAGAACTTGAGATGGCATTTCGATGAGAAAATATGTGATGGGAAGCTTTGTCACCTGACATATTCTCCTCAATAGAAAACAATAGATAAAAAATTTCCTCAATTTGGTGGCAAGCCAATAAACCTTTGGCTAGGGCTTTGTACGGACGGAATTAACCTATATGGTAATCTTAGTAGCGCACACAGTGCTTGGCCAGTGCTCCTCGTAATTTACAACTTGCCTCCTTGGTTATTCATGAAAAGAAAGTATATCATGCTATCTTTGATGATCTTAGGGCCAAAATAGTCGGGAAACGATATCAATGTGTATTTGGCACTTTTGATTGAGGATCTAAAGAAATTATGGGAGGAAGGTGTTGATGTGTTTGATGCATATAAACAAGAGACCTTCAATTTACGTGCCATGATCTTCACCATGATAAATGACTTTCCGGCATATGGAAATTTGTTAGGATACAATGTTAAGGAGCATAAAAAATACCAATACGCGAAGAAGGCACCCACTATATGCAACTTAAACATGGCAGGAAGACGGTATACCTTAGTCACAGAAGGTTTCTTAGTTGGTATCACCCTTACCGTAGATTGAAAAAGGCATTTAATGGCTCACAAGAATATGAAATGGCTCCAAGACCATTAACTGGAGAAGAAGTTTATCAGGGATGGAGGGAATTAATGTGGTCTTTGGTAAAAAGAAGAAGACTACCGGTGAGAGGAATATATGGAAAAAAGATCTATCTTTTTTTATTTTCTATATTGGCAAAGTCTTGATGTGAGGCATAGTCTAGATGTGATGCATGTGGAGAAGAATGTGTGTGAGAGCCTTGTTGGTACACTTTTGCATATAAGTGGAAAGACTAAGGATGGAATCAATGCAAGACGAGACTTAGTCAAAATTGGAATAAGAAATGTCCTCCACCCACAAGAAAGACATGGTAAGAGGGCTTATTTACATCCAGCTGCACACACATTATCAAAAGAAGAGAAAAGAAGTTTCTGTGGTTTTGTCAATAGTATTAAGGTGCCACAAGGTTATTATTCTAATTTAAGCAAACTTATTTCAATACAAGATTTGAAGATAACGAGAATGAAGTTTCATGATTGTCATGTGTTGATGCAATAAGTACTTCCACTTGCTATTCGAGACATTATGAAAACCAATGTGAGAAATACTATTACAAGTCATTGATCCTGCTGAGTTGGATGAATTAGAAAATGAAGGTTATGTGATCCTCTCCCAATTGGAAATGCATTTTCCTCCATCATATTTTGATATTATGGTCCCCTTGACAGCTCATCTTGTGTGAGAGATAAGACTTTGTGGTCCTGTGTGTTTATGATGGATGTACCCTTTTGATAGATACATGAAAATTCTAAAAAGATACTCTAAGAATCCTTATTGGCCTGAGGCATCAATTGTTGAGAGATATGTAGCTGAGGAGGCAATTGAGTTTTGTAACGCATATCTTGATAGGGTAAAGGCAATTGGTCTTCCTCAATCTCGACATGATTAGGGGAGAAGAAGAGAGGGAACACGGGGTGTCAAGAGAAGTTGTAATGCAGGCACATTTATACATTTTAAACAACACGATGAAGTTTTTCCTTACTTGAATACTCACAAGAATATGCTAAAGAACTTGAATCCAAGAAAGAACGATGTGCAACTAGCTAATGAACATAATAAGTCATTTGCAGAGTGGTTCAAGCAAGAAGTGTTATAATTGCTTATTTACTTTATAACTCTATGCTATTATTGTATTGCAGGTGACATTTGATATTCCCGCCACTAAGCAAATGAGAACCGTCTGTTTAAGCAACTTGATGAACAGTAGAGGGATTTTAAAGCCACGCTTACAAAATGTTATATTCGTCGAAAAAGAAAGGGTGAGCATCCTAAGGAACAATATTCGTTTATTAGTGACGAGGCATGGGAGAGTTTTGTGAAGCAACGTGAAGACCCTGTATTTCAAGTTTGGTTTCTTCAAACTTAGTTTTTAATCAGGTCATATTTTGTTTAACTAAACTAACTTTGTCGAATTTGTTTCATTGTTATAGACATTGAGTCAGAAGAACAAACAAATATCTAAGCAGAATGTGTACCCACATACCATGTCTCGTGTAGGGTTTGGTGGGTTGGAAAAAAGTGTGATGGAGGAACGGATGAAGAATGCACAGATGGCTGCTGCTTTAGATCCTACTGGCTACATTTCCACCATTGATCGTCCTTCTTGCCAAGAAAAATGGAAGGCGGTGAAGATTAAAAAGGGTCAATACATTACTCCACAGTCTACTACTGTTGCTGAGAGGATTGTAAGTAATATTTAAGAATTATGCTTTATTAATTGCTTTTTTCAATTATCTTAAATTGAATTTGTTGCTTTAATGTTATAGGATACACTTGAGGAGCAATTATCCCAAGGTACATTCATCCCTCAAGGATGGATGGATATCTTGGCCATTGTTATTAGAAAGGCTGACCATCCCGGCAGAGTCAGAGGGACCCCTGAAGGGATTGGTATTAAAGAATTTTTTGGCTCTGCTTCACGAAGAAGCACTAGATCATCCTTCCCTAACATGGTATCTAAAGAGGAGCTCGACCAATGACTACAGGAAGAAACATAGAGAGTTCGAGCTGAAGTCAGTCAACAACACATGGCAAGATGCAAAAGATATGTGACGAATTCGATGCCAAGTTTCAACAAACTCTAATGATGATGGGCACAAGCGGATTCCAAATGCCTCGAGTATCTGAACCTTCCCAGGTAATAATCACACATCTTTTCAAATCTTCTAGAGATTCATTTGATCTATTTAAACTTATTTAATGTGCCTTAACTAATTTCATATTATCTTTCAGGGTTCACTTGTGATAAAAAGCGAGAAGAGCAGTAATAATCAGACACATCAACTGATAGTGTCTGATCTTGACCCTAGCCCTAACCTTGTCAAAGACAATGGGATGCTGTGTACTTTCTATGTGGATTATAAAAATTCACCTGTTCATGTCGCTAGTAGTCAAGCATTCATGGGCACAACAATTCACTGCAACAAAATTTTGAGCGATCAAGCAAGGTGACAGTGGAGAGGATTGTTCTTGGTCAGGGGGGTACAGCAGTGCCCAATCCTACTGATGATGTTCAACTCTTAGCCCAAGCTAAAGGACATTGCATTTTGTGGCCAAAGAGACTTATTACAAAGCCAATCGTGAAGAAGGCGGTAGCGAAGAAGGCAACAACGAGCGCATCATCAGATCCTGTACTCTTGCCTCTTCCTGGTGATGTTGCGCTTATATATTCCAGTTTGGAGGTTCTTCATTCTGTAGTGCCAAACATGGATAAGCCTGTTACTTTCAAGATGCCGGTGAGGATTGTAGGTTCAAATATAACATACGACTTCACTATTGACAAGAGGGACCTCGTTCAGTTCCTCAACTTTGAGGAGCTTGATATAGTCTTCATGCAGCTCGCTATTTTGTAAGCTACAATATTATTTTCTTATTTCATGTTATACTTTATGCATGTCCTAATGTTTCTCATTTGAACAACAGGCACTTTACTCAAATCTGTTGGAACGGAGGACTTGAAGGAACATATGGTTTTATGTGTCCTCAAAGGGTGCAAAAAGAGCTTAATACTGTGGAAGCGAGGTCAATCTACATGATGACTACAATGACTCTGACTAGAAAGCCAATATATTTTGTACCTTACGTGGAAAGGTAAGTGTATTATTGTATTTGAGATACATATACAACTTGTGTATTTGAGATACACAAGTTGTATGTATAGGATTATAATTAACATAGTTTGTCTTTTACAGTTATCATTGGACTCTAATTGTTTGTGCCCCTTTTGATAACAAAGTTTATTGGTTTGATTCACTCTATGGAAGTCCATTCAAAAAAACCAAAGATGTCATCGACACGTTAGTTTATGTTTATATATTTATTACTTGTGAAGTTTATAAAAGCATGCTCTAATATCATTTTCTTTTATACTGTTGATAGGGCTTTTCAGGGTTTAATGTTATGGCGATTAAATAAAATAGACAACTACCAACATGGATTCTCCCAAAGGTATGTTGTTTTAAACTAACTTTTAAACCTTTTTAGATGAATTAAATTGAATGTTTATAATCAACAATGTCTAATATTCAATTTTATATTTCATTTTGTTAGTACCGTTGTCAACAAGAACATATTGAATGTAGATATTATGTCATCCACTACATGAATGACATCATTGAGATAGGAGTGACTGAGAAATTAGACGAGCTAAAGATAAGTTACGTTGCATAACATTTTTCAATTCATTTCACATTTTTGATTAAGTTTACTATATTATTTTTGATTAACAGGTATTTCAAAATATTGTGCCATATCCCATGGATGACATCAACTTGATGAGGGTCAATAACATTGGTACAAAATATTGAAACTTTCAAATAGTTAGGTCATTCCTCAAAAAATTCATTGTTAGATATTTTCTCTTGGTTCCCTCTTATACATGTTCACGATTTCTATTGTACAGACAGAAGTAGTTACTTTTCTTTTCCCTCCTGAATTGCTGGTTCTCTTGGTTCCTATATGTGTTCTTTGGTCTTAGGTTCCCCTTAGTTCTATTGGTTTCTCTATTTTTGCTTTGTGTAAAAGAAATTTCAATACTTATTGCATATATTAACTAACTAATTGATTTCTTGTTCATATGGTCTTGTTCTACGTATTATGCACTACCTACATTTATTTGGAACTGTAAACTGCAGAGTGGTAAAAATGAAAATCGAACAGAATTAAAAAAAAATTAACGGCGGTTATATAAATAACCACCGTTAAAATACTTTTCCACGGCGGTTACATAAAAAATCACCGTTGAAAGTTTACTTTCCACGGCGGTTTTTTATGTAACTGTTGTGGAAATATAGCTTTCCACGGCGCTTTCTTATGCAACCACCGTAGAATTTTAATTTTTCACGGTCGTTGTTTACAAAACAAAACATGGCGGTTGAAAACCGCCATGGATATTTGATTTTCCACGACGGTTGTTTACTTAACCGCCATGGAAAATCAAATATCCATAGCGGTTTTTAACCGCCATGTTTTGTTTACCTTTCAACATCGACTGTATCAACTTCGTCGTCAAAACCGCCATAAAAAACCACTATTAATCGCCGTTAAAAACCTTTTTTCTGGTAGTGCACGTCTCTTAAGTGTGTCTTTCTTTTATACTCTCGAGGTTCAAAAGAGTTATTAGTGTTTCTCTCATACTCTTAATCATTATCAAGTTTCTACAGATGTCACCTTTCAGGAATCGATTCTATACTTTTCTCCTTCCACATCACTTGTACCATCTGTGGAAGAGGATGACCTTTTGGTATACTCCGTTATCTCACCACCAACTCCAACACATCCAGCTCTAGCTCCTGCTCAAGCACCTGTGCTGCCACCCTTGTCTCATGTTTACACAAGACATTCAAAGGAGACCAATGTCACTACCCCAGATTCTGATCCTCCATTATCTGCTTTGTCATCAAATCCTGAGTTGAGCATCTCTCATCCTAAGCCTGTACCTCTCTCCAACTCTGAGACACCTCCTGTTCCTGATCCAGACTCCTCAATTGACTTGCCCATTACTCTTTGCAAAGGTAAACATACTTGCGCTCATCCTATCTCTTCTGTTTCATATAACTGCCTCTCCCCTGCCTCTCGTGCCTTTTGTTTTTTCTTTAGTTCCTATTTCTATGCCTAAGACCCCTCATGAAGCTCTAGCTCACTCAAGTTGGCATGCTGCTATGGAGGAGAAGATGGCGGCCCTTGACTAGGGTGATACTTAGACCTTAGTGGATTTATTGGTAGGGAAGAAGGCTATTGGGTATAAGTGGGTATTAACCCCTAAAACTCGAGCAGATGGTGCCATTGATTGTCTTAAGGCTCACTTGATTGCTAAAGGCTATGCCCAAACGTATGGTGTTGATTACTTTGAAAATTGCTCCCCCATTGTGAAACTTTTCTCCATTCATCTTTTCATCTCTATGGCAGTGACCTATGGCTAGGATCTTCATCAGTTGGATATCAAAAATGCCTTCTTGCATGGTGATCTCCTTCAAGAAGTTTACATGGAGCAATTACTAAGCTTTGTTGCTCAGGGAGAGCGTGGGAAAGTATATCACCTCAAGAGATCCCTATATGGCCTGAAGTAGAGTCCATGTGCATGGTTTGACAAATTTAGTACTGTTATGCAAAAGTTTGGCATGTATCAAAGTAAGTGTGACCACTCTGTGTTCTATCACAGAACAAACATTGGCATGATTCTATTGGTTGTGTATGTAGATGACATTGTGATTACAGGAAGTAATACCTCAGGGATCTCCTCGCTCAAGTCCTTTCTTAATTCTCACTTTCAAAGGAAAGATCTGGGTTTGTTGAAGTACTTTCTCAATTTATTGAAGTACTTCCTCAAAATTGAAGTCTTGAGAAGGAAGAAAGGCATTTTATTGACTCAGAGAAAGAATGTTCTTGACCTGTTAAAGGAAACTAGAAAACTAAGGGCTACGCTAAACAGTTTTCCTATAGTTTATAATCCACTACTTGATACTAATGGAAGCATACCATTTGAGAATCCCGGTGATGCTACTAAGAGCAAACTATTTTGAGAATCCAGAGAGGTACAAGAGATTGATTGGATAATTGAATTGTTTTATCATGACCCGTCTTGATATCACCTATCCAGTTAGTGTACTTAGCTAGTTTATGGCCTCGCCTATTATCAGATAATGGGAAGCTTTCGAGCATGTATTTCATTATCTAAAGGGGTCTCCAGGCCATGAGATATTATACAGAGATCATGGTCACATAGATATTGAGTGTTTTTGTGATGTTGATCATGATGGTTCAAAAGCCACCAAAAGATCCATGATAGGATATTGTGTTTTTGTGGGAGGAAATTTGGTGTCTAGGAGGAGCAAGAAGAAAAATGTAGTGTCAAGGTCAAGTGCAAAGGGGGCGCAATCGGTGTGCGAGATAGTCTGGATACATCAGTTACTGAAGGAGGTTGGTCTTAAAATCTCGTTACCCGCAAAACTGTGGTGCAACAATAAAGCAGCCTTACACATAGCTTCTAATTTGGTGTTCCATGAATGCACAAAACACATTGAGATTGACCGTCATTTTGTTCATCATAAGATCAAGGAAAATGTTATCTCAACGAGACACGTGAGATCTAGTAATTAGCTAGGTGATCTCCTTACTAAAGCTTTGAATAGGGTTTGGGTTGACTATCTTTGTAACAAGTTGGGCATGATTGACATCTAAACTCTAATTTGAGAGGGAGTGTAAAAATATGTAAATATATTACAATTAGTATAGGATTAAATCAGATACGATAGGATATTATCTCCTAATAATGAGGCCTCTTGGCTTAATTAGGAATTTATATAAAGTGCATGCCCGATCTTGAATTTTAATATTTTAACTTGATTTAATTGGGATTCTCCCTAAAATATATATTATATAATAAAATTCCCATCCTTTTTTTATCATTTTACAATTAAACTTAGTTTTTTAATAATAATCCAAACAACTCTATTTTTATAAACTGACTTATTTACAAAAGCTAATCTAAACATAAACCACATCACTTTATATAACTTTTATCCAATCTAATTTTTTCAAAAACTAAATTAAAAATAAGTTATATTTTTTACCGCTAGTCCAAATGAGCACTGACAATATTATCAAATAAAGAAGGGGGGAGTGAAAACAAAAGGCATGCATTTCTCCAAACAACATTCAACCTGTTTGGCAAGGCATTTTGGGGGGGAAAATTCACTTATAGGTATGATAAGTTAGTTTTGGGAGTTGTTTGTCACAGCTTTTAACCAATATGACTTATAGGTCAAAAACTGCTTTTTTAAAACATGATTGCAAAAGTACTTAAAACTTACTTATAACTTATGTAAAAGTTACTTTTTAGAATTAAAAGACATTTTTACCCTTATGTTTATGTTGCTCTTATGCTTTTCTCTACATATTCTTTGTACTTCCCAATTTGTTTTTAGCTATTTATTTTTAATATTATCTTAAATGAAAATAATTTTAATACTTTTTATAATATTTTAAATTTTTAAGATTATTTCCATTTTATATTTACATAAATTATGCAGAGTACATCATCCAATTAATTATGCAATATTATTTGGTTTAAAAATTTTCACATTACTGTGATTTCTAATTTAAATATATTTTATTCATTAAATATAAAATTTTCCTATTATAATAATTTTTAAATTATTATATTTTTTAAATCATATTTTTAATTATTTTTTATTATTTAATAAAAATTATACCCATTTTGGTCTCCCTACAAACTAAAATTATTTACTCGATCATAATCCAAACAACTTTTTTATTTTACAAACTAACTTTTACAAAAGTCAATCCAAATATAAATCATATTACCAAATCTAACTTTTATTGAAAATAAGTTTTTTTTTTTTTAGTGCTAATCCAAATGGATCCATTATTGTTTGAGAAAGCGGATGGGATCAAGTTGGCAAAAAGAGAGAGGGGAGTGGATGGGATCAATCCTTCTTTTGTTAATGCAGAAAAATTTTCAAATTGTTCCCAAAAATAATATTAGATCTTTTCTATTATAAATGCAGCAAAGACTTGCCTAAAAGCATAGTAGTGCAAAAGAATTAGTGGATCTAGACCTCTTTTTTCACCAATAATGACATAGCAAGTGACTATCTCAACAAAGAAGAATATAACATGAATGATCCTTATTCTTTTTGTATTTGTCCATTCATGTCATGATAAGAGATTTTAACAGTGATATTATGAGTCGGAAGAAATAGAGGCTTGGGAGACTGGTGGGTGCGGTTAAGAAAGCGAAGAATGAGAAGTCAAGAGTACCCTTAATTTTGTTAATTAATAAACCTCTACATAATTTTCCCAAAATCTTATAGTAGTTTGAAGTCACATATTTTCTTCATATTCTGTAAAAATTATAATCTCAAACTGATAAATAATTAGAAGCTCTGCTAGCGTATACCAAGGATTAATATAGCAGTTGGTTCCTCAAATTTGTTTTGATTTTGGTTTTGACTCCATAAGTTTCAAACTATAATTTTTGGTCCTTGAAGTATTTTTTATTTAAAACATTAGTCTCTGTAACTCATAATAACTATGATTATTTTGTCTCTTGAGAAACTAAAACCGATAGTTCGAAATTTGAAAGACTAAAATCAAAAGAAGGACAAATTTGAGGAAGCAAAAGTTAAATTGATCCACATACCAAAGATAAAAAACACCGACTGCTGAATTCTTACAAAGATAGAAGTTCACGAACCAGGTCCATACATAACCATTCACCAATCTTCACTTTCTTTGCCAATCATCAGATTATAGAGCTCCTCGCAATCAATCTCCAATGTAGAATTTACAGAGCAAAATCTGTTCACAGCTGATACACCTTCCTTCAGAGCAAACCACCCAGCCATAAAAGGAGAAGTCCTTATTTTCTTTCCCAGTCCATCTAAGAAATCTCCTTGACCATTTCTACAGATCACATCACGCCTCCACCATCTGCTTTTAGAGCACTGATAAAAGACTATCAATGCAATTTCTATCAGCTGGGTCTCGTCTTTGTCGGCTTTTTACCTTCTTATTAAAGCAACGTAACGATGCCATTTCTATCCGCTTTGCTCTGTTTTGCTCCGATTCACCCAATGCCGCTATTTTGCCTACCCGAAAACATGTATTAGTCTAGTTTCATTCCTTGTACACTGGTTTTCTATAACACGAAAAATATATCATTTTGTAATCCTCAGCTTAAATAAAACCCGACCATGATGAGAAGAACGAAACAGGGGAATCATGGGGCGTTGGTGTTTTTGGTGGAATCAATTTGCTCACATACTATTCAGTTTTGTTTGATCATATTTGTCCCGAGAGTCACAATAAGCAATTTATAGGGATTTTTATTAGCGTAACTGTTTGATGAATTAGTAAGATACATTAGACCGTCAAAATGTATAAATTAGTTAGTAGCTGTGCTTATCCTCTTACACGCTAGGAACAAATCTGATTCATTTAGTGCTTTCCAAACTGGAAATCTTGTATTTATTGGTAGGAATTGTAAATTTTGAGCCTTCTACGTATATGAGTCGAATTGATCAGGCCTGATAATATACAATAAAGACGATGGGCATGTATGAATTGGGGTGATGTCAAAAATTAAAAATAAGGGAAACAACAGAAATTGAAGGATATCTCATTGAACTTGAGCACAAGCAGAGCAATTAAGATATGGAAAAGAATGTAATTGGGTCAGGAAGGATTTGACAGCCATAATGAGTTGTAGGTGTGTTGGAATGCAGAAGCCGCACACTTGCGTAGAAATTAGAAAGCCTTGCTCATATCTCCTTCAGGGCATGCTCCAAGAAATTTCCACGATAACAATCCTCCCTTTTTTTCATTGTAAGGTTCTTATTTTATTGGTCCCTTTGCTTTGCAGAGCCATTAAAAGATTTCAAAAGCTACGCGATCATTTTCACCTTAACGTCATTTCATGACTTTTTATGAGATTTATTGAGCTTAAATACATGATTTCATGAGTAAGGTAATTCTTGCAAGTTTGTTGTTGTAAAGGACAAAATTGTCATTATTTCATTGACTTAATTTGATCGAGTCAATTTTGAAAATATGGAATATTACAATGGTCTAAAATTGCACTCTCCCTCCATAAAAGGGGCTCTTCCCCAGCTTTCACAGCGAATCACACCGTTTCGATGAATATTGAGTACTTTTTATAATTAAAAACTTGACTTTAACTTTGTATTACGTTTTGGTTTGGTCTATTAATTTTAAAAATCATATTTTACCCCTTTAATCGTAAAATCATTAATAAAAATAATGATATTAAGATCTTGAATGTTGATAAAACATTCTTAAATGTTACTCCCTCCGTTCCTTATTATAAGAGACAAATAACCGAAGTACGTTAATCAAAAAAACAGTTAAAATTAGTTAAGAACAATTAATATGTAAAAAGTATAATTTTTTTTCCAAAAATGCCCTCATTAATAAGGAGAGAGAGCATGAGAGAGAACAATTAAATTATTAAAAGAAAGAGAAGTGGGAGGGAGAGAGAGTGTGAGTTGGAGGTAATAAATATGGGTAAAATAGTAAATCAACACAAAAAAGTAGAGACAACTTGTAAGTGTCTCTTATATATAGGAACATGCCATAAACATCAAATGTCTCTTATAATAAGGAACGGAGGGAGTAACATATTAAGTTTAGTTCGCAAAACAACTATAATTGTTTTTAAAAAAAAATCATCATTTAATACTAATAACTTTAGGGTTAAAAGTCTACAGGTATATTTTTTAAAGTTAACTGAAACTTTATATAAAGTTAAACAACTAAATATATACTTTAGTCTAAAAATTTATTCATTCAACAATAAAATCCAAAATTTCTTAAACGGATCTGTATGACCAAATTTTATCAATAATTAAATTATTCTAATTTATTTATTGCCAATATTTAAAATCATTACTATACTATTTCCCTGTGTACGAATGATTATATTGTAAACATGTTTTCATGGAAAAACTGAAGCATTTTTGTTTAAGAGAAGCTTTGAAAAAACACGCATTAGAGGACGAACTTACTTAGAAAGAGGCCTTTATTTATTTATTTAAAGGTGATTGAGCGGGTGGAGGGTCACTTAGTAAGGAACTTTGATTCCATTCAATCCTATTTTTCAATTAAGAAATGAAGACCATTATTACATAATTAATTAGAGTTTCTTCACAGTTGATCATATTTGTCGGTCAGTAAAAGGTGTAATAAAAATTTTATAATTTAAATTTGTTATTTTTCCTAGAAAGGACTAGGAAACTTTATATTGCATGATTACAATAAATGTTGTTTTTTAGCATAATTTTTCCAAGAATTATCTGCAACCCCAGTGGCTATAGACAGTCGAAGAAAAACTGAACAAGTACTCCACAAAAAATAAACGAATAAATTAGCATTATTTATTGAAGGAGCATGCTAGTTGTGCCTCGTCTCTGTCAACTTTTTGCCTACCTCGCGATGAAAAGAAGAAAAAGTATAAGCAGTTAACAAAATCCTTTATTTTAATTCTTATCAAAGGTGCGAACGTAAAGAAACAACAATTTGGAAATCCTTCTTCGCATCTCTTTCAGCGCCAAGCTCCCAGAAATTTCCACCCTGACAACTTTCTCTTCTTCATTTCATTTTCGGCTTCTAACTTTGTTGCTCGTTTCCATTCGCACATCTTCCAAAGCTAAGTTAGAAATCGTGACTCCACTCTATCCAGCTTAATTCCCACCGAGAAACACGACCGATCATGAAAGTGATAGAGGAGAGTTTCATTATTTGACCATCATCATCATCAAGACCAATTCATCTTTATCTAAGTTTCAAAAAGGCACAGATAGAAAAAGGAAAACGAAAAGAAAGAAGAAAGGAAAAATATGATAGTAAAAAAAAGTATGAAAAAAAAAGGGAGAAAAAGAGTATATGAGTTTGGCTTCTCGAAATTCCTTCATTATTCTTTGTGTTTTGATTGAAAAGCTTAGCACTTATTAAAGTTTTTCTCTATTTATCATTTTCATTTCATTATCCTACTGTAATTCGTTACAACCCTTGAGAGGCCCTTTTGATTTGTGTGTGCAATTGGATAATATAGTGGAGATTAAGATGATAAACAAGCTTATGGTAGATGGATTGCAATAAATGGAATTGAGTGAAACACAAGCCCTTAATTCTTATGAGAGATGAATGTAAACACTTGACTAGTGAGAGAGTTACTATTGTGATTTATCTTTACCAAGTTAATTGCTTTGCTACTTGTATTTTTGGAAGATGGAAAAGCATTCTTTGAAAACTTAATTTTTGAAAGTTTGAATTGTTTCTAAGTTGGTGATGTTTGCTTTAAAATTTTGCTTATTTTGCTTTGTTTTAGTTGTTTTGTAAATAAAAATCATGAGGACAAGATTTGAGGCAAATGTAGGGGAGTTTGATAACTCTCGTTTTTAAAAAATATATTTAAAGAATATTTTGAGTGATTTTTGAAGAGTTATCAGTGCATTTTAGGAGATTTCTAAAAGTTAATTGGAAGATTTGATTTTGAGCATTATTTGGAGATTTTATTATAAATATCTTAATTTTAAATAAATAAAAACAATTAATATTAAGTTTAAGAGTTGATTTTATCCCGTGTTATTTCAATTTCCTATAGTTTTTTTTTCTTTTATTTTATCTGCCTTTTCATTTCAGCTTTTCTTTTTATTTGTTGGCTCAAGCATATATTTGGTCTTTTAATTTTGTACAATATTTTAATTTAGTCCTTTGACTTTAAAAAGTATATTTTCAGTCCTTTAATCCTAAAATTTTTTTAAAAATTAATGACATTAAGATCTTAAATATTAATAAAATATTTTTAAATGTTAACATATTACGTTTAATTTCCAAAACATTTATGATTTTTACAAAAAATATCATTAAAGCCTAATGATTTTAGAGCTAAATGACCAAATGTTTGCTTTTTAAAGTTAAGGATCCAAATCAAAATTTTATACAAAGTTAAAAAACCAAATGTATACTTTTATCTTATTTGTTTTATTTTTCTTATCCCCTCTTTCACCAGCTTACACGTGCTGGACAAGGGGAGTATGGGGAGCAAGAGATCAAACGCACCGTTTGCACATTAGTAGAGAGGTGTTAAACTGTTGATTGGAAGGTTAGAAAGATCATGATCTGAGAGGCGGAAGTTTGGGGTTAGGCGCGATTGCTCGTCTTCTTCCATCATCATAATCTAGGCTGTTCTTGGAGAGAAAACTGGAAGTGAGAGGAGGCTGCGTTTCGGACTGTGAAATATCTCCTTCAATCTTCATCTTCTAGTCTGCGTTTCAAGCAGGACGTTGATGCTCTGCTGCTCTAGTTTTGGGGCTGTGTCGACGGGTTCAGCAGAGGTGGTCGCCACTCCTGGTTCTGGACTAGAGGGGTGCAGTTGCAGAGATCGGAGCTGAGGAGGAAGAGTTCGACAGAGCTGGAGACGAGATACTGGGCACGGTGATTTTCTGATCTGAAAACAGAGAGGCGCGTTGGTTACCGGTTGAGGAAGAAGAGCGACTGTTGATCATTTCAATCTGGAAACACTCGAGCTATAGCTACGCAATATTTTGATTCCCTGTTTCTCTGTTTCGGTTCCTCCTTCCTTCACTTCTGATTTTCACTATTGTTTACGAACTTGAGATTATTGCTTTAGAGCCGAGACTGATTATATTCATGTGTAGCTAATTTTCTTTTCAACCTAGAGGAATTATGAACTTGCTGGCGGATTAAATTTTGTTTTTACTGAATTGAGGATGCTTAATGTTAAATTTTGGTTACTTAATCTTGTTCTTTATGGTCTATTTGATGACTTACCACCATTAAGTGTGAACTTGGGAATTAGAATTTATCTTGACAAAAGTGATTTTAATTGAGCTTTTAGATTAAGTAATATGGAATTGGATGATAATTTAATTTGTGATTAGGATAAAAATATACCTAATTGCCCAATATAATTATGGATGAGTGAGACCGAATTATTTAAGCTCTTAGATAATTGTGTAAGAGATTATATGATTAATTTTAAAAAGGTTGACTAGATTGATAGTGACAGGCATTTATGACTAATTATACTCTAAATTAACAAAACTAATATTAAAGCTAACTTGAGAAAGCTTTTTTTTGTTTTCATTTTAATTTCTTTTCACTCAATTTTATTAAATCTTGATTTTCTCAATTTAAACAAAAAAAGAATTTATATTCCTTAATCACTATTAATTGAGTTCTTCGTGAGATCAGCCTTGATTTGTCACTATCTATTTTTACGGCTCATACACTTGCGGAGTCTCTTAACATTTGATAGCATCAAGTTTTTGGCCCGCACTTCACATGAAGCAAAGCTAGACAACAAAAATTTGGCACCAGAGACTTGGACACCCCTTGGAGGAGAAGCTTAAAAGCAACAACTTGTTTTCTAGTTCTTTTAAATCAAGACATTGTAAATCTTGCAAACGAGTGAAAAGACTAGACTCAGTTTTCCTTTTAGTTCACTAGAGACTTCTTCTTTTTTTGAGTTAATACATTGTGACATTTGGGGTGATTTTGAAATAAGAAATGGATTATGAAATGCTCATGTAATAAGAGTAGGAATTGATAAACTAAGTAATTAACTTTTTAAAGTCCTATTCTAGGGAAGGAACTGAGGTTTAGATGTATATATAGGGAAAGCCGTGTGCAATAAAAAATGCAAGTACGGCTCATATTTATGGTCTTAATGAGGTAATGGCAGGTAAATTAGTAGAATTTGAAGAGGATACGATAGGCATTGCTTTGAATTTAGAATCAAATAATGTTGATGTTGTAGTAATGGGTGACGGTTTGATGATATAAGAGGGAAGTTTGGTAAAAGCAACAGGAAGAATTGCTCAGATACCTTGACTAGTGCACATTATTTTTTATCCATTGTGGATGATTATAGTAGGGCCACTTGGGTCTATTTGATGAAACATGAATCCAATGCAGGAAAGAACTTAATTGCCTTCTTAATTATGGTGGAAACACATTTCCACAAATGAGTCTAAGGGGGTGTTTGGCTATCTCTCCAAACCATGATTTAGGAAAAAATCAACCAAACACCCACTTTTATTTTGAAACCATGGTTTCATGGCTATCTCTCTTAGGTTTTGGCCATGGAAACCATGGTTTTGAAATAAGTTACCTAACACTAGCTTTTGAGCAATAAAAAATGTTGTTAGAGTAATAATTACTCCTCAGTGGCTCCAAACGGTCAAAAAAATTTTGGGATTTCATGTTTAAAATTTTTAAGAAATCATAATATTTTTTATTGGCAAAATAAATAATTTTTCTATAAACATATTTAATTATTTTATAAATATATATACACACATTAATTATTAATTATTTATATTATTTATGTCTTATTTATTGTGTTGCCAAAATATATATTATTAACAAATTTATTATTTCAAATTAACATATATTGTGAAATATATCTTATATGTAATTATCATTTAAACTTATGTTCTTTTTAGTAATTTCTACATATAAAAAAGTACTTCTGACAACAACTATCCAAACACTTTCACTTTATCAGAATCACTTTTTTCAAAAAATCTATTTTTTTAAAATCTATTCTTCCCAGAATCTATTCTCCAGAAGTTATTCTCCAAACTATGGTTTGGATTTATCCAAACACCCCCTAAAAGATTAGAGCAGACAGTAGTCTCAAATTCACATTTGAACGCATGATTCAACATTATTCTGATAAAGAGATCCTATTAAAGACAAGTTATCCCTACACGCCGTAACAAAATGGAATCGTTTAGTCAAAGCACAGGCACATCCTTGAAGTTGCTCAAGCATTGCGATTCCAAGCAAATCTACCAATTACTTTTTGGGATGAGTGCGTCCTTACAGCAATATATTTAATACAATCTCGAGTTGTGGGACAAAAGACACCATATGAAGTCCTCCTTGCAAGGAAACCAGATTACCATCACATGAATTTTTTTGGCTGTCTAGTCTATGCGCATAACAAGAACAAGACAAATTTGATGAGAGAGGTAAGCCTTACATTTTCTTAGGCTACCCAACTGGTCAAAAGGGTTATTATGTATATGATATTCGTGATTGAAGTATGCACGATGCTCTATTCTTTGAGGATCAATTCCCCATACCACACAACAATTGAGCAATAAACCATTGGTGAGAGAACCTCAATCTTGTCAGCGTGATATCAGTGATGCTCCCTTAGTTGAGGGGGAGCCCATAGGTCATTTCACAATATAGATTTTGCTCGAAATGGAGGAACACGGGTTTGCAGACGACTTAAGTCCTTACACGGGCTCTGACAAGCATCACGAAATTGGAATGAGAAGTTCACCACGTCGTTGATAATTTTGGGTTTCAGGCAATCTCAGGCTGACTACTCACTATTCACTTATCGACATGATGGTACATACACCATGGCCCTAATATGTGTGTTGATGATGTTATTTTCGCTAGCACAAGTAGTGATCATATCAGCACTGTGAATCCCTCACATGCGTGCACTTGAGCATGTTCTTCGGTATGTCGAAATACATAAACACTATCCAAAATTCCTTCTACGTCTAAAAATGTTTCCTTGCAATTGTGGTCCAGTTCATCAAAACTATGTTTGACGTGTGTGATGGCTACCTTAAATAAAAACCTCACCACCTAAATCCCATAGAAAAGTCTTTTAATGATGAATATGAGATCACAAAATTGGAGTATTTCTCTACCTTTTTCACTTGCCTCCTTTCACTCAGAAGTTCTTGTCTATCTTTCTTCAACCCTTATTCTCATATTTATAGGTTTCATCTGGGATTTTTCATTTTTACTTTATTTTTTTTTATTTTCTCCCGCTAATTATTTGTAACCATTTAATTTCCTGTTTAAGTACCGATCATCATCAATTTGTGATTTTTTTTTATTTTTATATTTTTGCTTTTTTACAATAACTCTTAAAGATGCTTCCAATTATGAACCCAACATCTTAAATGAGAAATTTTTATGTTTTGTTTTTCTCATTTTTCTTATTCTTCTTTTTAATGATTCCACCCCATATTTTCTAATTTAGAAGTCAGTTAGCTTTTAATCATATTTTTTATTTTATTGCCATTTATTATGGGGGAATTTTTTTTTCTTATTTTCCTTTTTTAATTGTGACAAGATGGACTTTTCAAACTTGGCCTCGAAGGAAGGATCAATAGGGATTTTTTTATTTTGTTCTTTTATTGTTTTCTTATTTATTTTGCTTATTATTTATTGTAGGTCCGGACAAAATGAGGTGTACGCAAGCATAAAGTAATAATTGGCATATTTTATTTTATTAAGATGAAGGTTATAAATATAAAAAAACGAGGGGTAAAATTACCCACTCGTATGATATATCCAAGTAGAGATAAAGTCTGTCTCCGCCTTTGACGTACCGGTAAAATCTCAATATGTATATAGGAATCACAGTGGATGATTGCCTTAGTATTCAATAGCAAGTAAAATGTTTATATAGCATGTTTGGTAACATGTCCTTATCAAAGTGTGGTTTTGGTGGAAACAACTCTTTTCTCTCTCGTTCCTTCTGCCAAAACAAGGCTTTTGAACATGCTAGCTGATAGAGTGTTAGCATAGAAACAAATATGAAGGGAGTTGAGAAAGTAAGAGAGAGAGAGAGAGAGAGTGACAGAGAGTAGATGCATGAAAAACAAAGAGGATTAATAAATGATACAGCATTGCTAAGTACCAATTACTCAAACAGATTTTTGTCTACATAGCTTCTGTCTCCTCTCTGATGAAATGATAGCTGGATATTTTCTTTTAATTTTTGTCTTTTCGCCAAGCTCCTCATAGGGGGAAAAGTTCAAGCAAGTGGCAAGCTTGGAGCAACAAGCCAGGTTTAGCATTTCTAAAGAGGGCAATGAAAATAACAAATTGGGAATACTAACAAGATTAGTACAACTTCTCAAATTTAAGAATTTGAGATCTAGTGGAACAAAAGATGGATCAAGTTGTGATAATTTAGCGCATCCTTCAAGATCTAGCCTCTCAAGACTTGGAAATACTCCAAAATTTGGCATCCTCCTTAAGTCTTTGGAGCCACTAAGATTCATGTTTCTCAAGTGAGGCAAATAAATTTTGTTTTCCCAATCAGGTAACTTCTCTTCATCCCATATACTAGTGATGCAGCTATCAGGAAAAATCAAATCCCTAAGATAATATGGCTCATAAATTGAAGGCAAAGAAGTGAAAGGATATTTGTGCCACAAAATATATCAGAGACTTGATGGAAGATGCTTCAGGGTTCCAAAAAATTTCACGTTGCGAAATATGAGTGATTTAAGATTACTCATGCGTGATAAACCTTCAACCCTCAAACTACTCCCTTGTGACTCTTCTAGCTCCAAGACTATTGCTTCAGCTTTAAGAGTAGCCTATAAATAAACACATTTATATCAAAATGATGCAAAGTGAAATTACTTCAATATGAGGACATTATAATATTAATGTTTCAATCAAACAAAAAAATGTTAGCAAACTTACTGTGTCATTTTGCATAACACCATAAGTATCATCAAAATCCCATAATCTAGTCCACTCTTCTGGCTTAGAAGGGAACTCATGCCGAACAATTTCTCTTCCCATTTCTTGCAGTAAACCATGCATTTGTATCTTTTGATCTATGATGGCCATGAGTGATTTTTCAATCAAAAGTAGCATATCGTACTTCACTGGATGGCCTCTGTAACATCTCGAATTTTCTAACTCAGGATGAGCAAAAAAGAGAGAGTTCATTAAAATTATTTAATAGCTCAATCACAATTGGGGAAAATTATGGAATATTGATTTTTCAAGGTTTAGAAATATTTTGGAAAATTTCAAAAAAATAGTCAGGAATGGACTTTTGACCTAAAATTCTTAGGAAAATTATTTTTATGGGTCAAAGAAGCTAATGGATAAGAAAAATCCATTTATGATATTTTGGTTTAATTTCTGGATATATCTTATATTTCAGAAAAATAGGAGAAGGAATAGGATTGGAGGAATAATTATTTAGAAGGGCAAAATGGTCAAGAATGCTGTAAACACGTGCTGCCTTCTCCTCAAGACGTCTGAATCATTTTTCCATTCAACAGCTGGTCATCCATGCGTCTGATTCACTCCTCCATGTAACAACTGGTCCTCCACGCGTTTAGCTTCAGCTCATACGGTGGCAAAAAGGAAAGAGAGAAGGAGAACGAAAGAAAGACAGAGACGGAGAGCGAGAGAGGGAGAGCATGGGAGAAATAGAGTCGGTGGAGCTGGAGGAGTGACCGGAGGTGGTATCCAGTGCATACAAACCGATCAAACAATCGAGGTGAGCTCCACGGGTCCATTGCTGTCTTCATTTTCTGGTTTGGGTTCATGTTTCCAGTGAAGTTGAGGAGAGAAAGAGATGAGCTTAGAGAGAGAAAGTCAGGGAAACGGATGATATATGTAAGGAGGATTGTAGATTGAATCTTGTGTGGTTGAAAGGTGGTGTTGCATGTTGATAAATTTGGTTGCATGTGGATTTCTTCCTCTGTTTTTCAAGACCGAAACAGAGGCTAAAGGTTTGGGGGAGTGGCGTTTTGTTTGGGTAATGTTGCTGGTTTAACGTGAAGCTTTGCTGTTGAATGAATGAAAAATTTCTCTGTATATGATTACGAAACAGGGTCTGTGATTTCTTGGTTTAATGGTCTCGGCTTCTGAGACATTAAAAGGAAAACAAAATACTGATATATATATATATATATATATGATGAGACTACATGTGACATCATTAGTTTAGTGCTGCAGTGATGATTTTGAAACTCCCAAGCTCTATTTTAATTCAACAGCATTAGGTTCTCTGTTTCAGGTGTTATAAGCTTCGGTCACTAGAAAGTAAAAGAGAACGAAATATTTAAACGAAGTACTACTGTAGGTATATGTTGATACGTATGAACATGTGTGTGTGTGTATATAGGATGTGTGTGTGCTTTGTTGCTGTTAGAACTTGGGAGATACATTCATATATATGTCGTCGTTGCTGGAAGATTTGGGATTGCATTTTCTGAGGTTCATATTGAGGAAGCTGGAAATGGTTTGAAAATGAGTATTCCATGTTTTCAAGAGCTGTACACTAATTTCAGATGGTTAAATAATGGGTAGGAATTATTCTTGAACTTGGAAGCTTGAGGGATACAAGTATATGCAGGGCAATGCGTTATGGAGAGAGCATTCTTTAATATTCTAGAGGTTGAGCAATGATTTTGGATTACTGAATTAAATTTGAATGCCTTAAGTCAATGATGGAGTTAATAAGTAATTATAAAGTCTAAATTAAATTAGTTAAATGTGAGAATTATAAAGGTAGCTAAGAACATGGGGAATTGGACTTGAATTAGAACATGTAGTTACAGTAAATCTGAAAAATTTTCAGACATAAAATAAAGGGGTACAAAGGTTTGAAGTAATAGGATAATGATTTAAAGAATGTTTAAATGTGGTCTTAATAGATGAATGGCCATTGGGTTATATAATTATAATTTGAAAATTTTAATAGTTTATTTGTGGCCGTTTGAAGTGAGAATTTTGGGGGTTATATAAGCGAATATATATAAACTTGATTGTCGTCTGTTTTGACCGTGGAAGTTGGGGATGGAAAATATTGAATATGGAATTGTTTTCCAGGAGGAGGTTAGGCTGCGAGGTTTATGGAATGGGTGATTAAAACATAATTGATATATTATATATGTTTGCTACATGTGTGTATTGATTGGAGATATATAGAAGTCTAGAAGTTTTAGATTGGGAAGTATTTGAGCATTATTGAAAGCTAATGATAGTTAGGAATTTAGGTGTTAATAAAGTCATTGAGAATGTTACTAAGTAAAGAAACTGTATGGATTGAGATAAGGAAGGAAACCCTCCATAGTTTGAATAAGAAAAATTGTCCAGGATGATCAACTGCTACGTAAGGGTAGAGATTAAAGAAGATTTGGGATTTAAAGAGTTATTTAATTTATGAGATACAGTTGGATGAAGTATTGATCTACCTTACTAATATGATAGGTTTTTATATCTGCTCAAGCCCACCAAGAAATAGAAAGAAAGGAGAATGGTAAGGTTTGATTTGGAGGGATGCGGACCAGGTAGTAGTTTTTTCCTACCTTACACTTGTGTAAGATTACTGCATGTTTGTTTGTGCCATATTGCTATTTAAAGCATGAGAACATGTAATCCTTAATTCCTTGCATGGATTTTTAGTCGTGATCACGTGTAGTTGATAGACATGGGGCAGTGATTGCCAATTATTTGCGCATTATTTATTCAGCTTGTCTAATAGACATGGGGCAGTGATTGCCAATTATTTGCGCATTATTTATTCAGCTTGTCTATCTGTCATTGCGCATAAATGTTTAATTGCATTAGCTTGCAAAGTTATGTTCCACTTTGGCTTGTTTTGCATGCTTTATGTAATCTGCACATTTGTTTGATGGAAATTACTACTACGGGGATTCTTTAGAATCTCACCCTCCCATTCATGATGAACAGCGAAGGCTAGTAACTCGAAGGATAAGGAGGATGTTTAAGAAGAAGGTGAGCTGATTGAAGAGTAGAGATACCTGTTATAATTCTATAAATTGTATAGCAAAATATTTGGGCAAGTAACTTTACTTGCTTTATGTAAATATTATTTTGTATCCAACATAATGAGGAGAGCACTGCCAGGTGCAGGCATGTACTATTAACCAAGATGGTTACTATATTTTCAACATAATAGAGATTGAACAGTATGAAATCATTTTAGGTGATAATAGATTAAGGTGAATATAGGGTTGAGTGTGGATCACTCTTCAATTACTCTAAAAGGTTTGAAATTTAATCAACGGATTCCAATGTTAAAGGGAAAAAAAAAATTTCCCTGTCTTTTCCCAAAACGGAAACCTGGCGTTAGTGATTCACAGACGTTAAAATGATCCTATTAGTATATAAAAGTGAGGTGTTGCAGCCTCTATTAGAAGAAAATGTATCAATACTATCTAAAATTCCTTCTACAAATTTAAACTCCTTCCCTATAAAACAAACATGTAATATCTAAAAATGTTTCCTTGCAATTTAGGTTCAGTTCATCAAAACTCTTTTTGAGGATCTTCATTATCATAGAATTAGCGACCCTTTTGAATTCAATCAAGGCACTACTCCATTTGTACAAGAATTGGCATAGTACTACAATTGCTAATGGAAGGCCATTAGCATATTTAAGTACGCTATCTATTTGCTCTTCATATCCTCTCAATGGAAAGTCACAATTGAAAGCTTTTCTACAAAATAATTGAAGAGCTTCATCCTTGGTCAATAGTTTAACCCTAAAGATATCATGCTTCTCAAACGGTTTAATCACTCCTTCATATCTGGTTGTAATGATTATTCTACTCCCTTTACCTAACCGGTTACGTTTTACAATCCGGGTCATTAGTATTAGATGTTGGCGAAGATCAATGCCATCAATAACCACGAGAATTTTCTTGAGAGAATGTCTTCGGATTTTGATCTTATGAAGTTCAGATACATTAAACACCAAATAAGAAGCATCAAATTGTGAGAGATGATCTATATATAAAACTTAGCAAGAGTTGTCTTCACTACTCCACCTACCACAAATACCCATACCACAAATTCCCACAACTCGAGTTTCATCATTTGAACCCAAATTCAAAAGCTTTTCTACTTCTCGCACTCGCGATTGCATCCTAGTAGGTCTGCCTCAGCGTAGACTAATTGACGCATTTTCCTCTTGACCTCCTTAATCATGTCATCAATAACTTGGGGCTCTGGCCTAA
Source organism: Neltuma alba (assembly GCF_004799145.2). Classification (NCBI taxonomy): domain Eukaryota; kingdom Viridiplantae; phylum Streptophyta; class Magnoliopsida; order Fabales; family Fabaceae; genus Neltuma; species Neltuma alba. The sequence goes on from NW_021635289.1 coordinate 182,019, forward strand.
ATAAAATAAAAACAAAATTATGGCACCAAATTAATCATAGTCAATACTTTGTTTCGTTAATTGATAAATAGTTCTCTACTAAAAGATATGTCTCTCTACTACTCCACCCATACCACAAATTCCCACAACCGAGTTTCATCATTTGAACCCAAATTCAAAAGCTTTTCTACTTCTCGCACTCGCGATTGCATCCCTAGTAGGTCTGCCTCAGCGTAGACTAATTGACGCATTTTCCTCTTGACCTCCTTAATCATGTCATCAATAACTTGGGGCTCTGGCCTAAATAAAATAAAAACAAAATTATGGCACCAAATTAATCATAGTCAATACTTTGTTTCGTTAATTGATAAATAGTTCTCTACTAAAAGATATGTCTCTCTAATTGAGACTTGCAAGTTATGATCAAGGGAAAAAAAAACCAAGAGTAAATTACTTACTCGAGTGGCACGCGCCAACTAGAGAGATTGGCCACCTTTTTACTGCTAACCTCCAGTTGTGTACCTTGCGTAAATTACTGTGAACCTTTGTTCATGATCAGCAAAAGCTTTTTCAAAAGACTTACTCTGGTTTTGAACCTCAGATGCATTTACATCATAGAAAATTGGGAAAACAATATATCTCGGTTCATGATGCGTGCAGCAATCTCTGAGAGCTCCTCAAGACACCATATAGAAGAAGCATAGTTTTTGGAGAAGACAACAATGGAAATGTTGGATTGTCGAATTGCTTTAAGAAAGTAACGAGGAAGAAAAATAGAGTCGCCTGGGTCGAGCTTCTTATCATCCCAAAAGGTATTCAGATCATTACTTTCAAGGAGCTATGGTTATTAAGGTGGAAACTTCTGGGAGCTTGCCCTGGAAGAGATACGAAGAAGAGCTTATGAATTCTAGTCTCTATGCAAGCGAGCTTGCCTTTGATCAGAATTTAAAATTATTTTTTTAATTTCGTATACTTTTAATAAAGTTGTTGAATTGTAAAAAAGATGAAAAGTTGGCAAAGGCAAGACCCAGCAAGCATGCCCCTTTCACGCTTCCAAAATTTTCAAGTTGCACTCTCTAAAAAAACAAGCAAAATTGATACGCACTAATCCCGTTATTTAACGCAATAAAAATTTACGACTTTTACTTTCATTATTATTTAACACTCATAGTTCCAGAATTTACAAGTTGCATTGATTCTACCTCAAGCAAATTGTACAAGTAAATTTACAACACTAATTTTTATTTCTTGTTATAATGAGAAGTAGATAGCAACAAGACAAAGCTAGCATGCCCCTTTGATAATTAATTCTTGACTATTTTTCTTCTGTTTTTTTTATTTTTGACCATATAATACTTTATGATTATGGCCGGGGTTGATTTGATGTGATCAATAACTTGTGGCTCAGACCTGGGCAAAGGAAAAATAAAAGCACCAGTTTAATCACATGGCTAGTCACCAGTTTGTTTTACTAATTGATCAACAACGATTTGAAATTCTTCATACTTTGCCCAGTGAGACTTGAAAATTTTGATCAAGAATAACAAGTAATTACTGTCTAAACTTTTCTCACTGAGACAAGATTTTGAAGACCTTTAATGGCTCTGCGTATCATCAAAAGCATAATAGGAATCATAGAAAAAAAAAGAAGAGGATCGGCAGGGAGGAAATTTCTTGGAGCTTGATTTGAAAAATATCTCTAGAGGAGGTTCTATATTTTAATAATTTATTCGAGCAAAGTGGAAACCAGAGTAAAGTGGCTCTTATTCACCTTTAAATAAACAAATAAATAAAATGCCTCTTGCTTTAAATAAATAAATAAATCCCTTTTATGATAAGTTCGTCCACTTTCCAATTGATGCATGTAGGTCTGTCGCTGAAAGTGGCGGTCGCTTTAACTGAGCATTTACATATCCGATGTGAAATTTAGTTTGAACAGAATAAAGAAAATGAAGTTGCTTTTCATTTCAGTTTGAACAGAATAAATTTACATCTGTTACTTTGTAAAGAAAAATAGAAAACACAGAATAAAAATGTTCTACTTTTTAAGTGGCTCTTATTCACCTTTAAATAAACAAATAAATAAAATGCCTCTTGCTTTAAATAAATAAATAATAAAATCCCTTTTTATGATAAGTTCGTCCACTTTCCAATTGATAGGTCTGTCGCTGAAAGTGGCGGTCGCTTTAACTGAGCATTTACATATCCGATGTGAAATTTAGTTTGAACAGAATAAAAAAATGAAGTTGCTTTTCATTTCAGTTTGAACAGAATAAATTTACATCTGTTACTTTGTAAAGAAAAATAGAAAACACAGAATAAAATGTTCTACTTTTTAACAAATAATTTTTAAATTAAAATATATATATGTCCAAATCAAATTCATTTTCTTCAAATTTTTCACAATTTCCTTTTTTGGGGGGGGCGGGGGGCTAAATTTCACAATAAACTTAATTAAAATCCTGTTTTTTGGCCGAACAGCTATGATCTCCCCTGAAGAATCATCAATCGTTAACTTAAAATGGCGGTGTTCAGTTTAATGGGCCACTATGTCGTTCCCAAACGTGTAGAAAATAGCGGTGTTCATGTCAAAATGAATTGTCAACGTTAATGTGTGGAGCCGAAAGCAATTTCTAATGCACTCCTCTGATACTTAATTTAAAAATTATTTAATTAGATTTAAAATTTTAGATAAATTAATTATTTTTTTCTGGTCCTTAATACAAGACTTAATTAGAGACTCAATCTTAATCTTAAATATAAGATCTGTTTCTCATATTTATTAATTCTTTCTCAAATTACTCCTACTAAATAATTAAATACTACATTAGTGATAATTTAATAACGCACCTATATATTTTATAAAGTGAGTAATACTTATTACTTATTAATTTCACACATACATCAATTCTATTGTTTTATATTTTTAATAAAATAACTTGAAATGGTTTCATACAAATACTCATTCAAAGTGATCGGATTTTTTTACCTCCGAAGAATAGCACAATAAAATATGAATCATATCATCTATTTTCTTTGTGGCTAGAAAAATTTAGTCTTCGAGTTACATTTTACCCAATCAAATAGAAAAAATTCCTCCCAGAAGACAAAAGATTAATTCTTTTTTTTTTTTAATAAACAGAGAAATTGAAAACGAACAGCGAAACAAATGGTTATTTAACCAAGGATATTTTGCGGACGACATTGGACTGGAACGTCACAGGCGATTTTAACCAGAATCTTTTTTTTTTTTGGAATAATTAATATCCAGGTCCCTATAGTTTCAGCTGGTTTTTCATCAGGTCTCTATAATTTTTTTTTCTTTCCATCAGGTTTTTATACTTTCAAATGTTTTTAATTAGGTCTTTATAATTTTTTTCTTTGTATCATGTCCTTATTGTTTTACATTATTTTTAATTAAGTCCTTGTAGTTTTTATTCTTTATTCTATAAATAATAAATTATTACAACAATCTTATGTTAATATTCTTTTAAATTTTTAGTTGAACATATATATTATTTATTTTTCAATTCTAAGTTTTATAATTATAAAATTCAAATTATAATAATAAAATTTTTTAAAATTAGAATATAATTATAAATAATTTATAGTTAAGTATAATTGATTATTCCAATTAATTATTAATTACTAAATGATTATATTAATTATTTTGTCCAGTTATATAATTATTAATTTTAAAGAATAAAGTTAATAAATAATTTTTTAAAAACTACAAAGGACCTAATTAAAAAATAAGTGAAACTATAATGATCTGATAAACAAAATTTTATAGAAACCTAATTAAAAATCAGATGAAACTATAAGGATCTGGAGATTAATTATCTTTTTTTTTATTTGAAATGTCAGTTTCTGAAAGAAGTTTTAATTGAGGGTATTTAAAAAAACAAAGCCATATTTATGGTTATTATCTAGTTTAACTAACTTTTTTAATTTCAAAGTAGTTAAATAGGTCCTACACTAAGGACCAAGAGAGTAATAAATATGACATGTTGTATTTAGGAATTGATTTTGCCTAATAGCTGCATCAAAGGCATATGGGATGAACAAAGGGTAATGTTAAGGAAAATTGCATTAAGGTTCCATTCAAGAGAATAAAGTTAATAAATAATTTTTTAAAAACTACAAAGGACCTAATTAAAAAATATAAAGATCTGATAAAAAAATTTTTATAGAAACCTAATTAAAAATCAGATGAAACTATAAGGATCTGGAGATTAATTATCTTTTTTTTTATTTGAAATGTCAGTTTCTGAAAGAAGTTTTAATTGAGGGTATTTTTTTAAAAAAATGCCATGTTTATGGTTATTATCTAGTTTAACTAACTTTTTTAATTTCAAAGTAGTTAAATAGGTCCTACACTAAGGACTAAGAGAGTAATAAATATGACATGTTGTATTTAGGAATTGATTTTGCCAAATAGCTGCATCAAAGGCATATGGGATGAACAAAGGGTAATGTTAAGGAAAATTGCATTAAGGTTCCATTCAAGAGAATTAAATGTAAAAAAATCTCTTAAAATCATCAAATTAATCTGAAGTCTCAATGGACCTCATTGCAAGAGATTTCACTTATTTAATTACTAAATTGCCCTCATCTTTATTTTTAAGGTCCGCATTGATAACTAAAATGATAATAATTAACAACTTAAAGTACAATGATTAATAACTATCCAAATAAGTATTAACAATATATTTTCTTGTCGCATTAAAAAGATTCAATGTATAGGTTGTTAATAACAACCACGAGAGCTATTAATTGTTGCAATTTAAGTTATTAATGATTGTGTTTTTAATTGTCAATGCATATTTTAAAAAAAAAAAAAGATGAGGGTAATTTAGTAATTGAATAAGTAAAATCTCTTTCAATGAGGTCCCTTAGTACTTCAAATTAATTTGATGATTTCAAGATATTGTTTTACATTTAATTCTCTTAGGTGGGACCTTAGTGCAAGCTTCCCTAATGTCAATTGTGCCTACGCCCTTCTGACCTACATATGTTGTTTAGCTAATTGTTTCTCTCACATACCAACATTTTTACTTACTATTTCTTCTATTCTTAACGTAAGACTTAATTAACTAATTTGAGTAAATTAAATATTTAGTTAAATTAGTTAATATGATATGTTTTTTCTAAATAACCCTAATTATCTTTATTAATTCTCTCCCTCCCTCTCCTACTTAATTATTATTGAGAGAATATAAATAGGGTTAATTTAGAAAAAGTTTGATAAACATGTAAAATATGCAACACCTAACTTTTATATACTAATAGGGTCATGATAATGTCTGTAAATCACAAACACCAGGTTTTGGTCCTGGGAAAGACGGGAATTTTTTTTCTTCAATATTAGAATCCGTCGATCAAACATTTCAAACCTTCAGAATAATTGAAGAATGATCCACAATCAACCATGATTTCAATTTAATCTTTTTTTTTTTGGTGAAAAGATTTCAATTTAATCTATTATCACCTAAAATGAATTCATACTGTGCAATCACATAATAATATATTAAAAATATAGCAACCATCTTAGTTGGCAGCACATACCTGCCAACTAATAATATCTACATAAAGCAAGTAATAGTTACTTGCCCATATAACATATATAATAAAATAAATATTAACTTAACAAGATATTTTGCTACATATTTACAGAATATAATAGGCATCTCTGCTCTTCAACCAGCTCACCTTCTTTTTAAACAATATCCTTATCCTCCGAGCTACTAGCATTCGCTGTTCATCATAAATGGAAGGGTGAGATTCCAAAGAATCCTTGTAGTAGTAATTTCTAGCAATCACTAATATAGATTACATAAAACATGTAAAACAAGCCAAAATAGAACATAACCTTGCAAGCTATGCATATAAAGCATTTAAATGCAATGACAAATAGTCAAATAAATGAACTAAATGCGCAATCAACGGCATATAAGGCCGGACATACAATGGCACATAAAACCATGCAAATAATGGCTCATAAGGCCCCATATCTTTCAGCTGCACGTGATCACAGCTAATAACTCATGCAAGAAATTAAGTACTACATGTTCTCATGCTTTAAAAAAGCAATATGGCACAAACAGACACACAACAATCATACACAAGTGTAAGGTAGGAAAGAACTACTACCTGGTCCGATTCCCTCCAAATCAAACCTTACAAATTTCTTCTTCTTTCACTTTCTTTGTGGGCTTGAGCAGATACCAAAACCTATCATATTCGTAAGGGTAAATCAACGCTTGATCCAACTGTAATTCATAAATTAAATATCTCACTTAATGTCCCAGATCTTCTTCAATCTCTACCCTTACTTAGTAGTTGGTTATCCTGGATAATTTTTCTTATTTGAACTATTATCTTTGGAACACTTCTTTCGTTATCTCAACCCATAATATTACTTTACTTAGTAACAAGTCATCTTAGTCAAATATATTATCTATACTTATTGCATTTAAGGGTAACACTGTCTTCCCAATTCCAATTCCAATTTCACTATTAAGTGGTTGGTCGTCATGAAAAATTAAATAATATATATACATATATACACACACATATGTATATTTCTAATTAATATTTTAAAACTCCATACTTGAATTTCAATCAGTCTCACATATCCTACATCACTTTCATTTTCACCATCCTATCACAACCTTTAAGTTAAATCTAGAAATTTTCCAAATCCGATTAAAACAATTCACCTTCTTGTTTTTCCTTAAACATTTCCGCAACACCTATTCCATTTGTTTCCATTTTAAGTATTTTAATTAATAAGCTGCCTATAACATTAAATGACTTAATCTTCCCTCCAACATAATTCCTCAAACGACCTTTCTAAATAAATTTTTAAAACTCAATCAATCTTATCCTTAATACTTAAACCTTCTCATCTAGTTCCCAACATTGAAAACATCAACCAATAATTTTCTAATCCAATATCTACTCTATATATACAAGTTTAGCACTCAAAATCCAACAAGACCCAAAGTATATTTACATCCAAGTTCATCCATTTTCCAGCTCCATCACTATTAATCTATCTATCATCTTTGAATCCTCAAACACATTTTTAACAATAAATTTAAATAAACTCCTCTACCTTCCTTAATCCTTCGGCCAACGTCATCCAAAATCTCAAACCTAAATTTTAATTCAACATTTAATTTGTCTTTCAAACCTCAACACGCATATAGTATTCATATTATTAAATTCTTCTAATATCAAAATTCTATAACCTTATTTAGTTAATCTTGATCTCTTTGTAACTTCTATTTTTCAATCAATCCTATCTTCAAAACTTGAACCCCAAACTTCAAACGCCCTTTTCAATTCCAAACTTTAAATCTAAAAATTCTCACATCAAGAACAATATTTAGATAACTAGCTTAGAACCTTCAAATTTTCTTAACTATTTCAAACATCTATAAACCTATATATCACATCTCCAATAACTTCAAACCAATGACTTTCTGACCCCCCCTTTAATTTATAACTTCATTTAACAATTCCCCCTTCTCTCAATGAACCATTCGGACACACATATATACACATATGTGCACCACATTACTACCTCATTCTCTTCTACCCTCATAGAGACCGAATCCTATAACCACAAAAACCAAGAACCTGAAGCTAAGGACATGCAAAACAACAACCATTGTAATTCTGAAAATTTCAATTACAGAGTTACAGCTCACGCCATTAACAAACATATACACATCAATTTAAATCCCCAACACTGCACACCCAAGCTTTCGGTCATATACACACATTTATGCTCTTCATTTTCTCATTAAGCTAGAGCCATTTCCTTGAACCATTAATCCCTGTTTCAGCCTTGGAAAACAGAGGAAGAAAATCCACATAAAAACTAAGTAAATCCTCTAGTCTCAATTAGCAATTAAATTTTGAAGAAAATTAAACAGTTTCCTTTCTTCCTTATTTCTATATATCAGACGCCATTCAGACCCCGTGTGTGTGTGTGTGTAATGATTTCCATTTAATTCCCAGCACTACACACTAACGGCACATATATATGTGTGTGTGTAACTTCCTTCTTCCCTTTTAAATTTCAGTAACTTGATTCTTAAAACTTCTCTCCCACTGAACCTGATGGACATCCCATAAACTAAAACGCACAAGCTCTGTTTCGGCAGCCATGAACAGGGGTGAAACAAGCAAATGCATCACTACATTTCACTCGTTGAAGCTTCCAACTACATCTTCCATCCACTATTTCTTTTGGTTCATAGCTTTCTTTAACAACCCAGATTTTAATCTATCATAATCTCCTCCATAATGTACAAAACAAAAGAAATAAGGGTAGGAGAGTGTTAATCAGTCTTACCTTAGTCAGAAAACACTATTGCATGTGAACTTCTCTCCTCCGATCACCACTTCGCCGGCAACGCCCTTCTCTCTGCCTCCCCCGTTTTCTCTCCGTCGCTCTCTGATTTCTCCTCAGTTTGCAGATGACAAATGAGAAGGAAGAAGGCGTGATGGCAGTTTATATGGGTGAGGAAAGAACAATTTTGCCCTTCTAAGTCTTCTTTGTTTTCACTTTCGTCCTTCCTCTATTTTTTTTTCTTAAATTAAAGAATGAATCCAGAAATTTTCCCAAAATGTTTTGTTTGGATTTTCCTTCTCCATTATCTTCTTTGACTCATAAAATAATTTCTCCAAAAGGTTTGAGTCAGAAATCAACTCATAACTATTTTTCTTGATTCCAAGAAAATAGTTCTTAATTTCAGAAATTAATCCTTAACCCATTTTAAGGATTTTATGCCTCAATTATCTTCTTTACTATCTTACATGATCATCTTAAAATTTTTAGATTAAATATAAATCTCTAAATATTTTTCCATAATTTTATGAGAAAATAAGTCATTTTCCTCTTAAAATTATCTATTAAAATTATTTAAGCCATTTTTGGGGAAATAACTTTTCTAAAATATCTCTAAACCCTGGAAATCAATATTCTATAATTTTTCCCAATTTTATATGGCTATTAAATAATTTTAATGAATTTTCTCTTTTATACTCATCATAAGTCATAAAGTTTGGGGTGTTACAAAATAAGTGTTACATATAGGATTAACATCAATTTACAAATTAGATCCTACATTAAGGAGTGGAAAATGAGTATTAAACGTAGACAATTACAATGATAGTGATTGAGGATTGCTGATAAAAATAATGAAACATATATAAAAGTTTATTAACATCAATAATTAGTTCAAAATTTATCGAGTTAGGCGCATTTTGACATCATATTGATGTGCTAGTGGTCATTTTATCATACACTTACTGACCATTTAATAGCAACAACAAAGAGTTCAGATTCATACATTTTAATATGGTTTTAAATTTTCAATTTTCTGATGAGGATTTTTTTTATTAAAACGATATCATATTCAACGACATTATTTTTTTTCCCCCAAAAGCATACATATAAAAATAAACAAATTCGGAAATTATTTTCAGTCCCACACAGAACGTCACAGCAACGTTGAAAAGTCATTTAGACATGGGCACCGCCATTTAATTTTCACACGTTTAAGATAGAATAGTGACCCACCAAAATGAACAGTAAATAATTTATTATTCTTTCAAGAGATACTGGCAGGGTTCGCGACACGCTATTTAAGAACTTGTCAAACTTAACACAATAAAAAAAAATGTCAACATTATTATCATGATAATTTAAAAAAAATTTTTAGAAAAAGTATTTGGAATATAGAAAATTTCAGATTGGGTCCTGAAATTTTAAAAATAACAGTAAAGGTCAATATTCCCAATGGACGGCAACCTGACTGCAAGCAACATGACAGAAGGATGGAAGGGCAAAATGGTATGTTAATTAGTGTCCTTTTTTAATTATTAATAACTATTTTAAATATTCGGTATTATTCAATCAAATCGGTAAACTACTATAGGGGCCTTTTACCTGTTGTTATATATCTCAGTGTCGTTTTTTATCACTCAACGACTATAGATGATTATATATACACTCTTGTATATTTTCTCATTCACAGATGCTCCCTAAGTTGTGAAAAAATGAATCTATGTGATTCCAAAACTTTGACAAAGACGCCAGATTTTGGTGGGGTTCCGAATCTTGAGAGTAGGGGTGGAAACAGGCCAGGTCAGGCCAGGCCTCACCCTTAACAGGCCTGGCCTGTGGTGAGGCCTGTTGGCCTGAGCCTGGCCTGTGGCCTGTGAAAGGCCTTTTAATCGGCCTGAGCCTGGCCTGTAATCAGGCCTGGCCTGGCCTATGGCCTGTTAAGAGGCCTGTTTTTTTAATAAATTTTAAATACACATAAATCAATTCAAAATTATAATAATTCAACCTAATTAATCTAAAATACAAACAAAAAATATGAAATTATCAAATTAACACAATTTGTAAAACATGTCCCCTTAGGTCCAAAAAAAAATCTAATATGAAAAATTATTAGAAAACATAATTTCATTTTGATATAAAAATATCACTTCATCCTATCTTTAGTATAAAAATTAGTTGATGACTAGATCTAGTTTAAAATATGAAACATCCTTAATCCCTTTTATATTTTAAATTTATCATTTATTCAGACTAATTTACTAACAAAATGATATTTGATCTTGTTGTTACACATGGTTTTTTTTTAAAAAATATTACAGTTATTATAATTTATTTATTTATTTATTCAAATTAATTAAGTAACTATTATAACAAGAATTAGATTGAGCACACATATACACGGTCTAAAACATAATAGGTCAATTCTCTCTATATATATATATTCTATAAGCATGGATCAAATAAATGAATGATGTTTTTTTTTTTAAATGCACTTATGTTTTCTTTCTCTGTTTAAATATGTGTCATTATACATATATCAATTATTTTTATTATAGAGAATGGAAATGAAATGTCGCATGCAATAGGCTCTAGATAACACGTTTATGTGGATGAAGTTTTCTCAATTAACCAATTAGAATAACAAAATCCCTCCTATCAATTTATAATTTTAACATAAAAAAAAAAAAGATAACAGGCCCAGGCCGCCTGACAGGCCTAACAGGCTTACTGTCAGGCCTGAGCCTGGCCTGATAAAGCAAACAGGCCTTTTTACAGGCCTGAGCCTGGTCTAATATCTAAATAGGCCAGGCCAGGCCAGGCCATTTACAGGCCAGGCCACAGGCCCCTAACAGGCCGCCTGGCCTATTTCCACCCTTACTTGAGAGCCTAGAGCTTGAAGGATGCGCTGGATTGTTGCAACTTGATCCATCTATTGCTAAACTTTCAAAGCTCAAATTCTTGAACTTGAGAAATTGCGTCAATCTTGTTAGTATACCTAATGCCTTGTTTTCTATGGACTCGTTGCAAGTCTTAAATCTAGCTGGCTGCTCTAAACTTGCATGTTGCTTGAAGTTTTCTCCTATGAGGAGCTTGGTACAAGCAAAACTGCCTAGCATTCGGTTTAGTTATCATGAGTTTGTTTGTTGTTGTCTTGTTTACTTGATTTGTATTTGTGAAGTCAAATAAACATAAAGCTACCAATTTGGGAATAGTATAATGTGATTGTCTTTTTGTCAGTTATCTCTTTTTCTTTTTTTTATCATCTTAGCCTCAAGGGTAAGATTGAAGATTGTACTTCATTAATGCAACTTCTTAAATTATATATATATATATGCCTGTTTATTAATTGTATTAATCACAAAGATAAGCCTTATACTGTAATAAGATAATAAAAGAGCTTCGCAAACTTCCTAGAATGGCTTGGTTCCTCAACCAACCTCACTCTACAACAACAATTAAACCAGAAAATGATACCTAGAGCCAACACCAAAATATGTACAAGTAAAATAATCATGTGCAATCCAAAAACAAAATCCACATATTCCTATCTTCACTACAAAAAAAACATGGTTTTAGCGACGGAATTTTGCATTTAGCGACGGATTAGCGACGGATTTTCCGTCACTAATTACCGACGGAATTTTTCCGTCGCTAACTCAATTTTTTAAAAAATAAAATAAAATGCCACGTGACACCTCTACCAATTGCCACATCATCATTGAGAACACCTCCACGTGTCGCTGCCACCTCACATCTACTGCCATGTGTGCGCCACGTGTCACACCTCTGCCTGTCACGTGTGCCTACCACCTCACCTCTGCCTGCCACGTGTGCACCACGTGTCACCACCACATAATTCCCTTTTCAAAGTGACTTCTCCATGGCTTGAACCCAGGACCTCCTCTGTGCGCATGTGCGGCTTTACTAGTTGAGCTGCAATGAACCTGTTGACTTATTATATAAAATTAAATATATATTATATTATTTTACACAAACAATTATATATACATATATATTATTAAAAACTAAAAATATACTATATGATAATTTTAATAATAACTATTTTAATGAAAAAATAATTTTTAAATGTTTGTTTTACTACTTTTATAATTTTTTATTTTTTAAAAATCTTTTTAATATAATTTTAATTTCTAATGACACTAATTTTGAATTTTACATCATAAATAATTTTTCATAAATAATTTTTAAATTTATTTTTAATTAACATTGATAAGATATACAATTTAATTATATATATATTATATTACATTATATTATATATGTATATGTGGTTTATATATTTGAAAAAAATCATTTACAATTAGTCAAAAAATCTTGTTATTCAAAAAATTCAAAAAATAACTACTATAATAAAATCTAATAAATTATTTTATATAAAAAATTAAATGATTTAAATAGATTATGATAAACAGTATTTTTCTACTTGTATATATATCCTATGTAATTTATTTTCTTAAACTTTGCGACGAAAACAAATTCCGTCGCAAATTTCTGACGGAATTGCGACGGAATTTCCATCGCTAATTTTTTTGACGGATTAGCGACGGAATTAGAGACGGAATTGTCTGACAGGAAAAGATTCCATCGCTAAATACGGATTAGCGACGGAATTTAGCGACGGACAGAAATTCCGTCGCTAATCTGTCAAAAAAATTAGCGACGGAATTTCCGTCGCTGATTCCGTTGCTAATTTGCGACGGAATTTGTTTCCGTCGCAAATTCCGTCGCTAATTCGCTGTTTTTTTGTAGTGCTTGAGTATTTAGAGAATATACAAATATGGCAGTTGTATCAAAAACAAAAACAAAAAAAGTGTTGAAATGACACTATATCCTCGAAGTTAACAAGTAGCTATATGATTGTACAAAATCTAAGAGTAATAAATTGGATTGTGGAATCTGATTGGTTTGGCGGTCGAAGTAGAATTATGTTAACAACTAAAGATGAACGAGAGCTTCAACTACTTGAATTTTCCTGCTTTTGATGATCTTGATGAAACTGAAATTACTCATCAGCAACCATTTTCTTGCATGACAAAGAAATTACGTGAACAAAAATCTATTTTAACTGCTCTATTTCTCATCCCCCGCTTTATATGTGTGCTTACAACATATCTTTTGTTTCTTATGTGTATGTATCCTTTAGGGAGAATTGCAATGAAATTCCAAATATAGAACATGATTGCTCAAAAGTCATAATGACAAATGGGTAATTATAATTTACTATTCTAAAGCTTGTTATTACAAGCTGTTTTGTTGTCACTAGAACTTTTAGTAATTATGTTTCTTACTTGTGATCTCATTGCAATTCTCCATTTATTGATAGAAGCGAATCCGTTGTGTTTCTTACAGTCTCGTCATTTTGATACTCTGTCCAAGCCAGAACACTCTGCTTTGCTCTGTTTTGCTCCAATTCACCCAATGCCTCTATTTTGCTACCCAAAAACATTTTTCTTGTGTCATTTCTTTCAGCATTGCTCCAATATATTTCATGGCACCAATATCCTTCCACTTCTTTGTCTTCAATTTTTAGACCATATTGTCTTTGGGAACTGATTTTGCCTAATGATAAGTATGTGTGTGCAAGCGCTTCTAACTTATAGATATTGTTTAGCTAATGTGCGGTACACTATTTTCCATTGACATATTTTCTTTTGATTGAGAGACAAGAATCTTTGTGGGTCCAGAGTTTTAACGAAAATGCCAGATTTCAAAGAACTTCCATATCTTGAGAGCCTAGAGCTTGAAGGATGCACTAAATTATCACAGCTTGATCCATCAATTAGAAAGAGGACGAACATATCATAAAGAGGCATTTTTGTTTAATTGTTCATTTATTTATTTATATTTAAAGGTGAATAAAAGGCACTTTATTATTTAGTGTCATTTTGCCTTTTCGTAAAGGATAAAAGGAGAATTACAATCAAGTCCCATAGAAGAGAAATAATTACTAAAAGGTCCCAATAACAATCTGAACAGCCTGTAATAACAAGTCCTACAGTGAAGAATAACAACATCTGGGACTTGTTTTATATTTTTTTCTTTTATGAGACTTGATTGTAATTTTCTAAAAAAAAAGAATAAGAATCACTTTACTTTGCATCCCCACTTTGCTCAAAGAAATTATAAAGATAGAGACTCCTCTTTAGGATCTTTTTAAAGGCAGGCTCCGAGAAATTTCCTCCTTGGCGGCCCTTTTCCTTTTTCTTTTTATGCTTCCACTTTTATCCGTGTACGCACATCTTTTATAATTTGCAGAGCGATTAAAGATCTTCAAAATCTTGTCTCACTAAAAAAAATTAAAAAAAAGCTTTGGACGGTGCTTAGTTTTTCTCTATCAAAAATTTCAAGTCTCATATTCTCAAACGGCAAATTATAAAGAATTTCAAATAACTGTTGACCAATTAGTGAAACAATCCGGTGACTACGTGATTAAATTGGTGCTTTTAGGTCTGAATTCCACCAATGATATTGTAACCTAGTGAGATAGATGCTCATATGTAAATGAGAGATCACAAAGTTGATGCCCCTTATAATCCAGGTCATCTATTAAAATAGCTAAACAATCACCAAAAAAATCCGAATATGTATTCTATGAAAATAATAAGTGAATGGGTTAATAATATTTATGAAAATGCTTGACAGTTTTAATAATGAAATCATCAAGTATTGTGACAAAATTTATTGTCTTTTGGTACCTAATAATTGACTGTTATTAATATAAAACCTACTTTTTAGTATAATTTATGCTGCAAAACAAGCCTTACATTAAGAATCGAATCGAGTACTTTTTTCGCCCCAAGCTACAAGCTATTCATGACATAGTCGGACTAGTCCGATCCCCTTGTACAGTGATAAACAAATAAATAAATCGCTAGTAATTAATTATCAAAGGGGCATGCTTGCGGTTTGTTTCTTGCCGCTGTCTACTGCTCATTATTATAATAAAAATTAAAAATTAGTGTTGTAACACACACTTGCATAGAAACTAACAAAAATTTTAATTTTCAATTCTTATCAGACGCGCAAACACTTGCATAGAAACGAGATTTTACCTACCCTTCTTCGCACCTCATAGGGCAAGCTCCAAGAAATTTCCACCTTAGCGACCCCTCTCTTCTTCGTTTCACGTTAAGGTTCTTATTTTATTGATCTATTTCCATTCCCTGAGCCATTAATAGATCTTCGAAAGCTAGGGGATCGAGCAATTGTGACTCCACTATATCTATAGCTTAATTCCCATTGAGAAAGGCGACCGATCATGAAAGTGACGAAGGAGAATTTCATAAGCGGACCGCCATCATCATCAAGGCCAATCCATGTGTATCTAAGTTTCATCGGAGATGATGAAACTTGCAGATTTACAGATAGACTTTGGGCTGCTCTTGAAAGTAATGATTTGATTACTTTTTGGGATGACAAGAAGCTTGACCCAGGTAACTCCATCATTCTTCCACATCAATTCCTCGAAGCAATTCGAAAATCCAACATCGCCATTGTTGTCTTCTCCAAAAGCTATGCTTCTTCTATATGGTGCCTCGAGGAGCTCTCAGAGATTGCTGCACGCATTCATGAGCCACGATATACTGTTTTCCCCATTTTCTATGATGTCGATTCATCTGAGGTTCAAAAGCAGAGTAATTCTTTTGAAAAGGCTTTTGCTGAACATGAACAAAGGTTTACAACAAATTTACGCATGGTACGCAATTGGAGGTTAGCAATAAAACAAGTGGCCAACCTCCCTGCAGGTTGGCATGTACAACGAGAGTAAGTAATTAGTTTTTCTACATCAAAACTTTAGAAGTCTTGATAGGCAAATTATTGATCTTCAAGTAACTGTTGATCAATTAATGAAATAGAGTATTGACGAAGTGATTTATTTGGTGCTTTCATTTTGGTTTTCCTTTATTTAGGCCAGAGCCACAAGTTATTGATGACATCATTAAGGAGCTCAAGAGAAAAATGCGTGAATTAGTCTATGCTGATGTAGATCTAGTAGGGATGGAATCTCGAGTGAGAGAAGTTGTAGAGCTTCTAGATTTGGGTTCAAATGATGAAGTTCGAGTTGTGGGCATCTGTGGTATGGGCGGAATAGGCAAGTCAGCTCTGGCAAGAGTTATCTACGAAAGGATATCTCACCATTTTGATGCATCTTATTTGGTACTCAATGCACATGAATTTCGTAAGATCATAGGGCTAAGACATCTCATCGAGAGAACTCTCATAGTTTTTGATTGTGTTGATATTTCTTATATTAAAATATTACTGTTCCTTGCTGTAAGAGATAACCAATTAGGTGGAGGGAGTAGAATCATCATGGCAACTAGAGATGAAGGAGTGGTTAAAGGGTCTTGGACGCATGATATTTATAGGGTTAAGCTATTGACTAAGGATGAAGCTCTTCAATTAGTTTGTAGAAAAGCTTTCAAATGTGATTTTCCATTGAGAGGTTATGAGGAACAAATTGATAATGTACTCCAATATGCTAGCGGCCTTCCATTAGCAATTGTAGTACTGAGCCAATTCTTATATAATAGAAGGCCTTCTGAATGGAGCAGTAACTTGGTTGTATTCAAAAAGTTCGCTGATTCAGTGATAATGGAGGTCCTTAAAAAGAGTTTTGATGAACTGGACCGCGGTTACAAGGAACTATTTCTAGACATGGCATGTTTTTTTACAGGGAAGGAGATTAAGTTTGTACAAGGAATTTTGAACAGTACAGGAACGTGTCAAAATACGAATGTTTTGATTGAAAAATCACTCATGGCCATTGTAGATCAAAAAATACAAATTCATCGTTTATTGCAAGAAATGGGAAGAAACATTGTTCGGGGTAAATTCCCTTGTGAGCCAGAAAAGTGGAGTAGATTATGGGATTTTGATGATATTTTTAGAGTTATGCAAAATGACACCGTAAGTTCTTATAACATTTTTGTTTGGTTCAATTGAAGTAATCTCACTTTTCATCATTTTTATATAAATGTGTGTCTTGTCAGGCTACTTTTAATGTTGAAGCAATAGTCTTGGAGCTGGAAGATTCACAAGGGACTACGTTGAGGGTCGAAGGTTTATCACGCATGAACAAGCTTAGAATACTCATATTTCGTAATGTTAAATTTTCTGGAGTCCTAAAACATCTTTCGAACTCTCTCCAATATATTTCATGGCACCAATATCCTTTCACTTCTTTGCCGTCAAGCTTTAAACCACCTCATCTTGGAGAATTGATTTTGCCTGATAGCTGCATAACAAGCTTATGGGATGAAGAAAAGGTATATGATAATTGCATCACAAGTAAATGGAAACCACTTGCTTATGAGCAATAATCAAAATGTTTATATCAACTAATATATATAATTTCTGTTATATATTTTTATTTTTATTTGTGCATGTTTATATGTGTCAAGTGTTTGTGTGTGAACTTTTCTATGAAAAGCTTCAACTTTCTTTCTTACGTTTCTTTTAGGAATCACTTGAGTATGAAGCAACGTTTTTTAATATCCGACGATTCCCTTCTTTGAGAGGCATGAATCTTAGTGGCTGCAAAGATTTAACCAGGGCGCCAAATTTTCAGGAATGTCCAAGACTTAACAGGTTAGATCTTGAAGGATGCATTAAGTTGTCGCAGCTTGATCCATCTATTACTTATCCTTGGGAGCTCAAATTCTTAAATTTGAGAAATTGTACTAATCTTGTTAGTATTCCCAATCGTCTATTTTGTCTACCCGATTTAGAAATGTTAAATTTGGCTGGTTGCTCCAAGTTTGCCAATTGCCCGAACTTTTCAAAGAACCCATTCAGCACTCATTTTCTCGAAGAGAACAGAAACGATGTAGACAAAAATCTATGCAAGCGTACTATTTGTTGAGAATTTGTTACTCGTAATTGTTGTATCATTTAATTTATTAGTCCGTTTTGTTTTCCATGCCTCTCCTCTCTCTTATTCTTCTCTCCCTTCCTATCTCAACGATCCCTTCTTATTTTTTAAATTTGAATTTCCTATTATAAGAAATTACTGTAATATTATTAGCTAGGTTGGTGCTTATGTAATCAAAGTGCCTCTGAATGGAGAAGGGCCTTGTATAACGTATCATGTGCCGCCTCAAAACAAAAATTATTAATTACTGGATAATGACGCCAATGTGTTGGAAAACAAAGAAATTGAAGACCATTTAGGCCATGGAGTATTTTTATAGAAATCGGAATAAAAAACAAAAATGAGAATGACGTTTTAATAAAATAAGTATATTTGGTATGTTATGGATAAATCAGTTAAACCTTAATATAAAAAAAGTTAGCCTAGAAAAATTTTAATTCCAATGAAAATGACATTTTAATATTTGGTACTTGGTCTTCGTTTTTTTTTTAATTTTTAAAATTGGCAGTCCATGGTTATAACTAATGATATATTAAGAGTTCATCAAACGTCATTTCCCCTGAATGACATAATGGTGTGAAATGTGGCATCATGTGAACAAGTTGATAATAAGATCTGATAATAAAAAAAATTCACACACAAAATAACAAGAAGTTGAATATTAACACATATAGGACTACATTAGGGATGACGCAGTTGAAGGGAAGCCTTAAAAAAAAAAAAAACACGCGTTAGAGGGACGAACTTGCTCAGAAAAAGGCTTTTATATGTTAATTTATTTAAAGGTGATTGAAAAACAAATAGAAATCAACATCAGTTTTATTTTTTACAAAATAAAAAAATAAAAGTTCCCACAACTTTCGACCCCAAAAACCCTTTTCCTGTTATGGTGATTACTTTATTTGTCTTTTTAATTTGCACAACTTTTCAAATTAGACTTTGTTTGGATTGGCCTAGTAGAGGGTCACTTTGTAAGGACCAAGGAACTTTAATTCCATTCAATCCTATTTTTAATTAAGAAAGTCCATCCATAATGAAGACCATCATTATAACAAATAAATTGTGCAATTATTAATAGACATCATAACTATACAAATCAATACATATAGTCTAACTAACAATAATTATTCAATTATTTTTAAAAACTTAAATAATTATGCAAATCAATATTAAAATAATTAGACGTTTATAAAAAATTGTATAAACAATACATTTATACAAAAAAATATTATATGAACAAATATAAACAATTGATGGTCAAAAAAATATAAACAATTAACGAATAAATATATAAATGTTTATCAAAAATCGTTTATATAAACGTTTATAAAGAATTATAAACTATTATATCTACATAAAAACAAGCATATAAACAAGTAACGATTAAATGAATATGTAACAAATAAATTATAATTAACATTATATCAACAATCAATATGAACTATTACATTAATAATTTCTGGTCAAAAAAATACATTAATAATTTAATTTTTAATTAATAGACAATATAATAACTACTACTTCCACAAACAAATAACAAATTACCATGAATAATTACAAACTATCCAAAATTTCCACCAAAAAAAAAATAACTATGCAGCCTCAGTTAAGCACATATTTAAATAACAACAAATAAATTCTAACTACTTCAAACAACAAAATTAAAAATAAATATTTTGAATTGAATAAATAAAAATTTTCATCACTTAACATTAAAAATACTGACTTCAAGAGAAGGAGAGAACTGGAGAGATAGATGCTTAAGCAGGCTGCAAATCGACGTCGTTTTTTTTCCAGCGGCGTTTTAAAATTAACCCCTGCTTTTTTTAGTTGTGGGTCCCACCTAGTGTCAAATGTCAACAAAATATGGGCTCTCACCCTATGTGCTCTCATCATGATCAACTCTCCCTTATCCCGCTCTCCCCCCCCCCCAGTAGCAGCTTCGTAGGCGGCGTCAGGCGTTATATATATACACACACGTCTTTTTATTTCTAAATATAAAATCCATTTAGAATCAGACGGAGCACATTTTTTTACTGAAAAAAATATTATGGTGCCAGCTGCACATTTATCAAAAATTTATTTTTAAATTTGCACTTTTATCCTAGGTGATCTAACATTTCTTTCTTTTTTTTTTTAGGTAAATGAATTTATTATTAGGGCACTATTTAAAGAGTTGAAGCTAGTCTTAATTTTGGAAGACGATGCAAGAATTACATTGAGAATTGAAGCTTTATCACACTCAGCTGCAACTTCATCCATCTATTGCTGAAATGTCAAGGCTCAAACTCCAAAATTTGAAAAGTTATAGTAATGTTATTGGTAGCATTTCCAATGCATATGTTTTGTCTAAGCAAATTGGAGATTCTAAATAGGGTTTGCTGCTCAAAACTTGCTTATTGTTTGCGAATTTTCGCCCTTTTGAAGAGCTTGATAAAAATGAACTTACTCATCAGGAACCATTTTCTTGTAGGAGACAGCAATTACGTAGAGAAAAATCTGTTTAAGTGCTTTGGCCTTCGGGAATGCATATCATTTTCCAACCATCTTTGTTTCTCATACCTCACTTTCTTTTCCTCTACTTCTATCTCTTTCCTTCTAAACTCTCTGTTTGTGTTTGTCCCTGTTTCGTTTGTCTATTGACCCAAATCCCTTTGTATATTCAGGTAACATTATTCATAATATTCTCAAGCCGTAAAATCCACTTTGTACTACCTAATCAAACCTGATGCTGCTCTTATCTGCATTAATTATTTGAATTTTTCTTATATTGCAGAGGTCGGTCTTGCTAATACTTGCTTTTCGTTCCAAGTCACAACACTCTGCTTTGCTCTGTTTCCCTCCGATTCATCCATTGGCCAATGTCAATATTTTTCCTACCCGAAAGTGATTATTTTTGGCCATCCACGTGCATTATCCTTGCTTAATTTGCTTTACACATATTTTATGCAATAAAATAAATATCATATCATTGTTGACAGTCACTTTTTTTTTTGCCGAAAAAAAAATTAAATGAAACCAAGCCAAGATGTGGGGATGATGAGAAGAACTAAACAGGGGAATCACTTCCACCTTGCCTTCCGAAATTTGATTCATCCTCTTACACGTTAGGAATAAATTTGATTCATATAATTCTTCTGAAATTGAAGATTTTTATTATTTATAGGTGGAAATTTCAATTTTTATTCTGCGGAAATTGAAATTAAACTTCTGATTGAAAAATCACTTGGGGTGGTTCTAGATTATTAATTATAATATCTCATTAAACTCAAGCGCAAGCAGTGGTGTAAGGTATGGATGAGAATGTAGTCGGGTCAAGAAGAAGTTGACAGCCATAAACGAGAGGTGGGTGAGGTGCAGATGCCACACACTAGCGTAGAAATTAGAAAGCCCCGTTCATATCTCTTTCAGGGCAAGTTCCAAGAAATTTCCACATTAAAAATCCTCCCTTGCTTCCATTTTATTGTTCTCTTTTGTCTGTAGAGCCATTAAGAGATGTTCAGAAGCTCAGTGAGAGACATCGACTCAGAAATGGACGTGGACTATTCACATATGATTTTTTATTATTTTTTAATGTTAATAATATATATATGTATGTATGTAGCATTGATATTTAAAAAATAAGAAGCTAGTACCTATATTCATGATTGGTCCCGCCCGCAATTCAGAAAAGTCAAGCGTTAGAGGACGAACTTGCGAAGAAAGAGGTATCTTTATTTAATTTTTTAATTTATTACTTAAAGTTAAATAACACTATAAGAGGCATCATTTTGCTGTGGCTTTCCACTTTGCTCAAACATTGAAAACTAAATAGCAATTATTCAACATCAATCTCAGTGAGGAACTGTGACTCTATTTAATCCCCCACTTTTCAATTAAGAAAGTCTTCCAATCGTCAAGACCGAAAGGTTACAGCCATGGAGAGTTTCATAAACAACTCATTATCGAGGCCGATTCATGTGTATCTAAGTTTCAAAGGAGATGATGAAAGCTGCAAATTCACAGATAGGCTTTGGGCTTCTCTTGAAACTGACGATTTAAATACCTTTTGGGATGACAAGAAACTCGAGACAGGTTTTTCTAGCATTCCGCATCACTTTCTCAAAGCAATTCAACAGTCATGTGTTTCCATCGTCGTCTTCTCCAGAAACTATGCCTCTTCTATATGGTGTCTTGAGGAACTTTCTAAGATTGCTGAGCGCATTCATGAACCACGATATACTATTCTCCCAATCTTCTATGATGTAGATCCATCTGAGGTACAAAACCAGAGTAATTCTTTCCAGCAAGCTTTCGTTGATCACGAACAAAGGTTTACAGCAAATCTACGAAGAGTACACACCTGGAGGTTAGCAATGAAACGAGTGGCCAATCTCTTTGGTTGGCATGTACAGCATGAGTAAGTAATTTTTCTCTTGGTTTTCAATTGATCAAAACTTCGAGTCTCAATATAGAGATCTTCGAGTAATTGTTGATCATTCAGGAATTGAACTAGTACTTTTATTTTTCCTCTGTTCAGGTTAGGGCCACAAGTTATTGATGATATCATAATAAAGGTCAAGAGAAGAATGCGTGAATTAGTTTACGTTGATGTAGATTTGGTAGGGATGAAATCTCGGGTGAATGACGTAGAAAAACTTCTCGACTTGGGTTCAAATGATGGGGTTCGAGTTCTGGGCATTTGTGGAATGGGCGGAATAGGGAAGACAACTCTTGTCAGAGTTCTCTATGATAGGATCTCTTACCGCTTTGATGCTTGTTATTTTCTACCTAACCTATCTGAATTTTATACCAGGAGACTAGCATGTGGAAAGATTATTCTCATGATTCTCGATGGCATTGATAAGAACCAAAATCTAATGCCCCTAATCAAGCCTATAAGAACTAATTGGTTAGGTGGAGGAAGTAGAATTATCATAACAACCAGAGATGAAAGAGTCCTTAAAATCTTTGGGAAGTATGATATCTATCGGGTTAATCCATTGGCCAAGGATGAAGCTCTTCAATTATTTTGCAGAAAAGTTTTCAAATGTGATTTTCATGCCAGAGATTATAAGCAGCAAATAAATAGTGTACTCCAATTTGCTAACGGCCTTCCATTGGCAATTATGATATTGGGCTCATTATTGTATAATAGAAAAGTCTCAGAATGGGGAAGTACTTGGGTTGAAATAAAAAAGGTTGCTACCCAGATGATCATGAAGGTACTCAAAAAGAGTTTTGATGAACTGGATCGTGACAGCAAGGAAATATTTCTCGACATTGCTTGTTTTTTCAGAGGGAAGAAGATTAAACATGTAAAAGGAATTTTAAATAGTTATAGATTTGTTGATCAAAAGAAAAATACCCCAGTGAAGGAGGAAATACAACTTTTAATTGAAACATCACTCATAACCATTATAGATCAAAAAATAGAAATGCATGGTCTATTGCAAGAAATGGGAAGAGAAATTGTTCAGCTTAAGTTCCCTTCCATGCCAGAAAGGTGGAGTAGATTGTGGGATTTCAATGATATTTTTCGTGTTATGCAAAATGACACAGTAAGTCTTACTAACATTTTTCTGCTCTTTTTTTTTTTTTTTTCCGTCGAAACATATGTCCGAAAGTTGAAGCTATTTTACTTTTCATCATTGTCGTGTGTGTGATTCTGTGTTTATTTCCAGGCTTCCGGAGTAGTTCAAGCAATAGTCCTGGATTTAGAAGATTCACAGCAAAGGGCATTAAGGGTCCAAGCTTTATCAAATATGGGCAATCTTAAACTACTCATATTTCGTAACGTTAAGTTTTGTGGATCCCTCAAGCATCTTTCAAATGAGCTTCGATATGTTTCATGGCACCAGTATCCTTTCCCTTGTTTACCGTCAAGTTTTGTGCCACATAATCTCATTGAATTGATTTTGCCTGATAGCTCCATCACAAACATATGGGAAGGAGAAAAGGCACCAGATAGCTCCATCATAAATACAAGGGCAGTAGAACCAAAAGTAGCTGTTTGGCACCTCACAGATATTCGGGAAGCAGGTATGCGAATGCTATTGTGTGTGCGCGTGTCGAACTCAAAATTGAATTATGGAATCAAAGTCACATCATAACCCACCTATTGCGTATATTTTGAAGCCCGAACTAAATTCTTAAATTTGAGAAGGGAAAAAGACCGAGAAGCACATGAGAGCTGCATCACTAATAGACGGGAAGGAGATATGGTATGTCATTATGTGCGTGGAACAATACATGTAGGTGAATTGTACAACCAAAATCATGATTATGGATACTGTTTAGTTAATTTTTCTGCTACTCTTTTTTGTCATCCACAGGCCTTCCCTTTGAGAAATATGAATCTTAGTGGCTCCAAAAATCTGGTCAAGTTGCCTGATTTCAAAAGATTTCCAAATCTTAAGCGATTAGACCTTGAAGGATGCACGCAATTATCACGGCTTGATGTATCTATTGCTTATCTTTCAATTCTCAAATTCTTAAATTTGAGAAATTGTATTAATCTAGTTAGTATTCCAAATCACTTATTTTCTCTACCCTCTTTAAAAGTTTTAAATTTAGCTGGTTGTTCCAAATTTGCATATTGTTTGAAATTTTGTCCTTTTGAGGAGCGTGATGAAAGAGAAGCCATTGAACAATCATTTTCCCACAGGAGACAGAAGCTATGTAGACAAAAATCTATATAAGTGTGCTTTATATTCAGTAATGCTGTATCATTTATTACTTACTGATTTATTCTTCCATCTATGCTATATTGATGAGCAAAAACACAATCCAATGACTTGCATGGAACGAAAATAAATTCTCATTATTATTTTGCAAGAATCTCTTGAAAACAATGAACTGATATATGATACAAATTAAATAGCATAATTACAATAAGAGACATTAAAATTATTAATGTTAGGACTATTTACGGGATAGGAATGGGTCCTGATAAACAGGATTTTCTATCCCAAGCCTCAGTCCTGAATGGGATGGGTCCCGTCAAGAATTTTTTTTTTTCCAGTGGAAAAAAACTATGAAAGCAAGCTTCAATTATGGTGGAATACCAGGAAAAAAATCCTACTCAAATAATTATTGTGCATAAAATTACTTTTGATTCAAACGTCTCCATTCTTACGCTACTCTTACACTCCCATCTTTTTAGAAGAGCCAGATTTAAAGTCATGAAAACTTTTCCCTTTCAATCAATGATAAGCAAAAGCAGCATATCAAGAACAAGGGTTCTTCAAATGTTCTATTTTATGGATATGATTAAAACCTCAAAACAGTTTCTCCCCACACCATATTTTTCTCTTAAAAAATCACCACAGTACGATGGAGAGGGGAGAGGAAATGAGACAGGACGATGAAGGTCAGAGGGAACATAACTGAGTTGCTGGGGCAATGGATCTAGCAACGACAGTGTTGGGGACGACGACGTGAGCCTGAGAATGGAGAGTAGGGAGCGGCACCAAGCATCGATTAAGAAAACCAGTGTTAAAGTGTAAATAGTTAGTGGTTGGGCCTTGGCCCAGTAGTGTCTATAAAAGGGGGTCAGGTCCGACTGGTCATGTATGGATTATTGGTCCTGTGGACCTATTCATCAATAATATTCAGAAACTTATCATGGTATCCAGAGCTCCAGGTTGCTCGGTTGGTTGAGAAGAGCTAGCCCAATTCGTGAGAGGGCATCGTTTGCCCAGGTCCTCCGTTGTTCTTACGTCATCGTTTTGCAAAGGGAAAGGGAAAGCAAAAGTTGCTCCCTGTCGTTCGTTCTCTGATTCTCAAAGAAGCATCAGAGTACCCTTAGCTGTTCGTCTCTGAGGTCGAAAACCTCATCGCTGGTTTGGCTCGCATCTGTTAATCAAGAATTTGTTAATCTTGATCAGAAATTGCGTCCGATTGTCTGACTGATAAAATCGTTCGCCGTCTTTCTTTCTTCACTCATTCACATATTTCTTCCATTCGGCGATTGCTGCGAGTCAAGATTCACTCCTGTAAAAATGGGAAAACAAGAAGAAAGCGCCTCACACTCCTCTCCAAGCATCGATTTCACACACCCATTATACCTCCATCCGTCAGACACACAAGCCGTGACTCTTGTATCACAGGTGCTTCGGGGTTCTGAGAATTACGAGGTCTGGAGCTGTTCAATGTGCCTCGCCTTGTTTGCCAAGAACAAATTGGGGATAATCGACGGTTCATGCCTTCGGGAGAAACAAGAACCAGACCTTTGTGCTTTATGGGACCGGTGCAATGCCATCGTGTTATCATGGCTGGTAAATTCTGTAGATAAGCGTATTGCTAATGGCCTTGTATTCTCAACTAGTGCTAGAGCAGTTTGGTTAGATTTAAAAGAACGCTTTCACAAAGCGGATGGACTGAGAATTTTTGCCATTCATAAGGCCATTGGTTCATTGATTCAAGGGTCTATGTCTGTTGCTGAATATTTTACACGGTTAAGGGATCTCTGGGAAGAATACGATGCATTGGCACCTCTGCCTTCCTGTCAATGTCTCACCACGCAGGAATATGCTAAAATGATACAACAGCAAAGGCTCTTGCAATTCCTTACTGGTCTCAACGATAACTATCATCAAGCCAGAACCCAGATTTTATTACAATCTCCTCTCCCTACGGTAAATCAAGCTTATTCTATGATTTCTCAAGATGAGTCCCAACAAATGATGTCTTCCCATGTCCCTAATCATCCGGTAGAAGGAGCTACTATGAGTGCTAGAGGTGGACATTCAGGACGAGGTAGAGGGAGAGGACGGTCTCAGGAGGAGTGCTCCCACTGCCATAGAAAGGGTCACAAAAGGGAGAACTGTTACCACCTGGTGGGATTTCCTTCAAATTTCCGTGGAAGACAAGCATCATTTTCTCCTTCTGCTCCTGAACAGTCGGCCAACACTTCCTCATCATCCTCCCTCCATGGACAGGCCACACTGACTCAACAACAATATGATCAGATCCTCAAATTACTACAAAAGGAACAGATGGACATTGCTGTTAGTGCCACCAACCTGATAGAGGAAACAATCTCAGGTGCTGTTAATGCTCTCCCTAAATCCTTTTGTGAACTACATTGGGTCTTGGATTCTGGTGCCACCTGTCACGTAGTCAATAGTCTAGATATGTTTGACACTGTCACTGATTATAAAGGACCCATTAGAGTGATTAAAGTCCCGAATGGAAATAGAATGTTAATTACCCATGTAGGCACAGTTAGGATTCTTGAGAATATAATTTTAAGGGATGTGTTTTATGCACCTGGCTGCTGTTACAATTTAGTATCTGTGTCTAAACTGACTGCCAATAAGGAATTTGTTGTCTCCTTTTACTCTCATCATTGTACTTTGCAGGATATCCTTCATGGAAAGACAAGGGAGATTGGTAGGCTCATTAGTGGTCTTTACATCATTGAAAGGATAAAGAATGAGGACTCTGTTATGCATGCTACTGCTAAGCAAACACAAACTCTTTGGCATCTTAGATTAGGACACACTCCTATAGATAAATTCAAATACTTGGACCAAATAAGAAAAGACATTCCTGTACTAAATCACAGTGAGAAATGTATTGTTTGCCCTCGATCAAAACAAACTAGGTTGCCTTTTCCTTCTAGCAAATCTAAGTCATCTTGCTGTTTTGAACTATTACACATTGATGTCTGGGGGCCCTACAAGGAACCTACTTATATGGGTCATAGATACTTCCTTACAATAGTTGATGATTTCTCTCGTTGTACTTGGACATTTCTTATGATCAATAAAAGTGAATCTGTTGCTTATCTGAAAAGTTTCTTTGCTTATACTGCTACCCAATTTTCTGCTACTGTTAAACGAATTAGGACTGACAATGGTTTAGAATTCATGAATTCTGACTTGAAACTATATCTTAATGCTCATGGGACTGTTCATGAAACCACTTGCCCTTACACACCCCAACAAAATGGGACTGTGGAGCGCAAGCATAGACACCTTTTAGAAGTTGCAAGAAGTTTAATTTTTCAATCTGGTATTCCTTTGAAATTCTGGGGAGATGCTATTAAGACAGCCACTTTTTTTATTAATAGAACCCCTTCTACTGTATTGGCTCATAAAACTCCTTATGAAATGATCTATGGACATCAACCAGATCTGTCTTTTTTGAGGGTTTTTGGATGCTTAGCTTTTGCTACGAATTTACACCCACTTGATAAGTTCCAAAACCGTTCTGATCCTTGCATATTTCTTGGTTATCCTGGGACACAAAAGGGATATCTTCTCTATAATCTACAAACTCAGAGTATTACTGTTAATCGCCATGTCACTTTTGATGAGACCCGTTTTCCCTTTAAAGATACTAACCGTATCAATCAAGGGGGAGACAGTGCAGATATGATTGATCCTTTTAGATATGATAGTGAATCACCTCCAGTTATAACGATTAGGCAACAGAACCCAAAAGATGACATAATACATACAGAAGATAATGGAGATGAAATTAATCCAGAAAATGATTTAGGAAGGCCTGTACGTGAGAGAAAATCACCAATATGGATGAAAGATTATGCTTGTACTAATGATATTTGTTTCAAAGCTTTAGTGGGGTATGCCTGTGATAAACCACTTGATGACACTGTAAGAGGTAAAGCAAAGGTAAAGTACCCTATGCAATCTTTTCTATCCTACTCACATGTGTCATTTGATTATAAATATGTTCTGTCCAATATTGACAACATTGCTGAGCCCTATAGCTATGAAGAAGCAGCTAAAGACCAGCGATGGGTTGATGCAATGAAAGCAGAAATGGAGGCACTGCAAGATAATGGCACTTGGGAGCTGGTTGACTTGCCAAAGGGAAAGAAACCCATAGGATGCAAATGGGTCTATAAGGTGAAGTATAGTGCTGATGGTAAAATAGATAGGTTTAAGGCAAGATTGGTTGCAAAGGGTAATACCCAAAGAGAAGGAGTGGATTTTTTTGAAACCTTTTCCCCTGTAGTAAAAATGGTGACTGTGAGAATAGTTCTAAATCTTGCAGTGATGAATGGTTGGGACCTTTTTCAGATGGATGTTCATAATGCCTTCCTTCAAGGGGACTTGAAGGAGGAGGTGTATATGACCATCCCTCAAGGATTTGGGAACTTTGCACATAACAAAGTGTACAAATTGACCAAATCTCTTTATGGTCTCAAGCAAGCATCAAGGCAGTGGAATGCTAAGCTCACAGAAGCCCTTTTACAAGCAGGTTTTAGGCAATGCATGTATGATTACTCACTGTTTATAAGACAAACAGAATCTGAAACTACTTTCATATTAGTGTATGTTGATGATTTAGTGATTACAGGAAATCAATCAGATAAAATTCAAGAAGTTAAAGAGTTTCTACATAATAGATTCAAAATTAAAGACTTAGGACAGCTTAGATATTTTCTAGGAATAGAAGTGGCTAGGTCAAAGAAAGGCCTGATTCTCAACCAACGTAAATATGCTTTAGATATCTTATCTGATGTAGGACTAACTGCAGCAAAACCTCTTAGTGTTCCTTTGGAACGAAATGCAAGGTTGACTTGCAACCCTTCGGCTGAAATCAATGATCCTCTTCTATCGGAGTCAACATCATACGGAAGGTTGATAGGTAAGTTGTCATATCTCACAGTTACAAGACCTGATATAAGTTTTGCTGTGCAGGGGTTGAGTCAATTTCTGAATGCACCTAGAAGGTCACACATGAATGCAGCCTTGAGGGTGGTAAAGTATCTTAAAGGAACTCCTGGACTTGGGATCATTCTTTCTGGATTAAAGAGTTGTCGTTTGGAGTGCTATGTTGATTCTGACTGGGGCACGTGTCCGGACACAAGAAAGTCTGTGACAGGATATGCAATTAAGCTTGGAGGATCACTGGTTTCATGGAAATCGAAGAAACAGAATACTGTCTCACGGTCTTCAGCTGAGGCAGAATACAGAGCTTTAGGGAGTGCAGTTTCAGAAGTGATCTGGGTTACTAGACTGTTAAAGGATCTTGGTATTGATGGTTTGGAACCTGTTGAAATATTTTGTGACAGCAAATCTGCAATACACATTGCTAGTAACCCGGTTTTCCATGAGAGAACCAAACATATTGAAATAGACTGCCATTTTGTGAGGGAAAAGCTGCAGCAGGGGATGATAAAACTGCAACATGTGAGGAGTAAAGATCAACAAGCAGATATATTTACAAAAGGATTGGGAAAGGAGGACCATCGGCGAATCATGAGCAAGTTAGGGACCATAAATTTGTATGCCCCCAAACTTGAGGGGGAGTGTTAAAGTGTAAATAGTTAGTGGTTGGGCCTTGGCCCAGTAGTGTCTATAAAAGGGGGTCAGGTCCGACTGGTCATGTATGGATTATTGGTCCTGTGGACCTATTCATCAATAATATTCAGAAACTTATCAACCAGGAGAATCTTAATAACGAATGCTGAATTGAAGCCTTAATTAACAAAACCAAGAGAATCTACTCTCTAACTAGCAAACCATGAGCTTGAACGATAAGATAAGGTGAGCCAAGGCCATGGGTGGAATTTGTTATGAGTAGGGTGGGAAAAAAATAAGAAAAAAAGGGAGTAATAAGATCGGGATACGACATCCCAATCCTGCACCCTATCTCGTCCCAATCATAATTTTTGTCTCGTTTGGGTGTTTTTCAGGACAGGTCCATCCCGTCCAAGTATGACCAAGACTAAAATAGGTCCAACTTGAGTGCTTCTAGTCCATATCAATTAAATCATCGCTAGCTACTTGTATAATTTTCATCATTTTTTATGTATATAATTCATTGATTATTTTATTAAAAAAGGTTGTTGAAAGAAATTTCTTGCGCACAGACACGAGCATCATGCTTACACCCAAGAGCCTGAACAAAACTAAATTCTTAGAGTTTGGATCGTGTTCATATTCAGGTTATATTGATTTTTCTCTTATTACCAATTGAAATTAACTGCCTTTTATATTTTTCCATAGTAGTAGGTGGAGAATAAAAATATACTCCTCTGACTTCTAATATAAGAATTAGTCTTGGGATTGAATTTGATTCTAAATATCAGATTTTGATAAACTTTCTTTTTCATATTTATTATTTTTCTAAACTACTCCTCTGGTCCTTAATATATGATCTAATTGTTGAATTAATTTGGTCCTGAATATAAGATCTATTTCTCATATTTATTAATTTTTTAAATTACCCTTATAGATCTCCTTCAACCATAATTAAATAAAAGAGAGAGAGGATATTGAGGAAAATTATTATGATGTTATAGAAAAAACATATCATATTTCTAATAATTAACTAACTTACCTAACTTTTTTAATTTAATCAAATTAGTTAAATAGGTATTATATTAAGGACCGGAGGAGTAATTTACTTAACTTATAAATAAATATATAATTTAATATTATACTTGAGTACCTTAGGAAGATCATATTACATTTTTTAAAATTAATAAATTTGATTTTTTACTCTATTTAAACTAGGATGTGCTCCCAATGAGACACACAAGAAGCATTATCTATTATGCTTGATCATAGATCACTTATTAAACCCTAAACCCTCACGAATAAAAATCTACTGTGTTTAAGGAGAGCTCTTGTGAATAAAAATTAGAAAAATCGTAAAAAAAGACCGTGAAATTTGAAAAATTGTAAATAAAGATCCATAACAACATTACTATAGATTTTGACAATAATAGTATAAGTTTTGATAACAATTTTCGTTTCTTGTCTGTAATTTTTCAAATTCCACAGTATTTTTTTTATGATTTTCCCATAAAAATTTCATCCATCTCAAAATAGAAGCCTGTGTGAATCTCATATAATGCTTTAGATTGAAAATGTCAGAGAAACATAATATGGTACTATTCATTTCACTAATCTGCTAAAATGAAACATAGTAGTTTTTTTCATCCATCATGATACTAACATGGTTTAGAAACAGTAAATAGTCGTCTCTAATAGATTTAAATTAACTCTAGAAGGGATTTTTTTTTATTTATCGGATGTCCCTAAAGGGACCACTAGAAGGGATCTGTCATTATACCATCCGGCACTGGTATCACAATAATATAATCCAACCAAAGCTTATTGTGCAGGTCAACTCTAGAAACAGTAACGTTTAACAGCTATATCTATCTACCATACTGCTATGATGAACAATGAATGAAGCTCAGATAAAAAATAAATAAATAGTAAACATTACAAAAAAACATGGTTTTAGCGACAGAATTTAGTGACGGAATTAGCGACGGAACGGATTAGCGACGGAATTAGCCACGGAATTTTTTCTGTCGCTAATTGAATTCCGTTGTTAATTAGCGACGGATTTTTCGTCGCTAATTACCGACGGAATTTTTCCGTCACTAATTTGATTTTTAAAAAATAAAATAAAATGCCACATGGCACCTCTACCAATTGCCACGTCATCACTGAGACCACCTTCACGTGTCGCTGCCACCTCACATCTACTACCACGTGTGCGCCACATGTGCCTGCCATCTCACCTCTGCCTGCCATGTGTGCTTGCCACCTCACTTCTGCCTGCCATGTGTGCGCCACGTGTCACCACCACATACATAATTCCCTTCTCAAAGTGACTTCTCCATGGCTTGAACCCAGGACCTCCTCCGTGCGCATGTGCGGCTTTACCAGTTGAGCTGCAATGAACCTGTTAACTTATTATGTAAAATTAAATATATATTATATTATTTTACACAAACAATTATATATACATATATTATTAAAAACTAAAAATAAATTATATGATAATTTTAATCATAACTATTTTAATGAAAAATAATTTTTAAATTTTTTTTACTATTTTTATAATGTTTTATTTTTTGAAAAATCTTTTTAATATAATTTTAATTTCTAACGATACTAATTTTGAATTTTACATCATAAATAATTTTTCATAAATAATTTTTAAATTTATTTTTTAATTAACATTGATAAGATATACAATTTAATTATATATATTATATTACATTATATTATATATGTATATGTGGTTTATATATTTGAAGGAAATCATTTACAATTAGTCAAGAAATCTTGTTATTCAAAAAATTCAAAAAATAACTACTATAATAAAATCTAATAAATTATTTTATATAAAAAATTAAATGATTTAAATAGATTATGATAAACAGTATTTTCCTACTTGTATATATATCCTATGTAATTTATTTTCTTAAAATTTGCAACAGAATTTGCGACGGAAACAAATTCCGTTGCTAATTTCTGACGGAATTGCGACGGAATTTCCATCGCTAATTTTTTTGACGGATTAGCAACGGAATTTCTGATAGAAAAATATTCCGTCGCTAATTCCGTCGCTAAATACGGATTAGCAACAGACAAAAATTCCGTCGCTAATCCGTCAAAAAAATTAGCGACGGAATTTCCGTCGCAAATTCTGTTGCTAATTTGCGACGGAACAAATTCCGTCGCAATTCCGTCCCTAATTTGCAGCGGAATTTGTTTCCGTGTCGCAAATTTTAAAACACCCAACTCCATATATCTATATATAGTACTTTAGATTTTAGAAAGTGCGGGAACTTAGAAGCTGAATTATCACTTGCATACTGCATAAGTACAACTTTGAAATCATAGATATTGAAATCCAGCTCATGTACTCAAGTGTTACCTACTCATACAAGCTTTATCCCACTAATTATGCCTACAACAAAGTTTTTTATTGCCTTTGCTCAATGATGACACAATGCAGTAAGTAAAAATCTTCTGGACAGTAAGGTAATACTGACCATCAGATCAATTGCATATGCACATTTGTAGATCATGCAAGTCTCCTCCACTTTCCTGCTACAATAAAAGTTGTACAGATATTAAGGAACAAAGCATGGCATGAGGAACAACCTTAAAATTAAGTTACCCAAATCAATATTCATATTAGTCAGTGTGGATGCCATTAAATTTTGAGTACACCACGTTGCAACTAAGTAACTTATAGCCTACTTTCTCTGCCTACTTGCCATGTATACGTTGAATTGTTGATTCATCAAATTCCATTATTTAGCACTTCAATTTGCTTCATTTCATATACATGTGTCTCTGTGTATATTAGTGTAATCCATCATTTATCTGGTGGATTCAAATCATCTATCTCTGATTGCTAGCACAATGATCAATGGTAACTTACCTGAAAACACGCATCCATTTGTAGAGTATGACCCATAATGATTACCATGCCTTCGCACTACTCAATATTATGATAAAATCAGAAGGACTAACAGAAAAACACCGAGTAACTAAATCAGCTAGAGTCTTTTATGATAGTTAGTAATTTACAGTGGTTAGGGCTTCATTGTTCCATATACGCACAAACACAATTTTACATGTCTTGTTGAACCAAAGAAGTTGTAAAATAACTTTCATGACCACTAAATTTGATATGAAAAATTATAAGATAAATAACTAAGTTATTTTATGAAGTCTATATCCAACGTTCGACATAACATGTCTCCAATTAATAAGGAGATATATAATGATACAACATCAATAAATATAAGTAATGATTTCCTTCATATAATG
The DNA here is from genome assembly GCF_004799145.2 of Neltuma alba. Classification (NCBI taxonomy): domain Eukaryota; kingdom Viridiplantae; phylum Streptophyta; class Magnoliopsida; order Fabales; family Fabaceae; genus Neltuma; species Neltuma alba. The sequence continues at coordinate 216,808 of NW_021635289.1, forward strand.
CAATATATTCAGTTGTCGTATATAATATTTAATAAAATAATCTCATCAGATATTAAGTCTCCTAATTTTACTAAGTCCACCCTCGCTCACCTAATTTTACTGTTGGACAGCACTGAGTAATATGATCATAACATATTACATGAGCTATGATAGTAACAATTGCGTTTGATTATATCACAACTATAATTATAAAGACCTGAAGAGGATATGGATATTTTTGCTTCGATTATATTGAAATATAAAATATGATAAATATTCAAATAATCAGTTACTGGCTATTTTCTATACAACTTCACTTTTTTAATGTGACAATCACCAAACTTGCTCTTACAGTGAATGAGTTCTGTATAAATTTGAAGTTATTCTTGTGGTGAACGAGTTTTGGCTTAGCATCTTCAATAATACTTTTCACCATGTGGCATTTGGGTATTTATTTTTACTGTTTATGGGATACAGGTAAAACAACCCTTCGTCCTTTGTCTTCATCTCCGCCTCCCACCGTCACTTCTCTCATTGTCCTCATCTTTGTCGCTGCCTTTCACCATCAAGAAAATCAAACGCAACCTCCTCTTCTTCTGACAATCATCTTGAACTCCTTCCTTGGCTGGACCCTTCGAATTTCTTGCCATCCTGCTTTAGTAATTCCTCCTTTACATCATTTTTAGTTATATCTGTCCACTGGACTGACAGCAAGGGATATCAACCATAGGAGAAAAGAAAAGGTAATGTTAATTATTGCGCCATGTGTGCCCTTCTAAGTTACAAATATTGTATAGCTAATTGCCTTTATCTACAGGAATTCCCACGCTTGAGAAGCTTGAATCTTAGTGGCTCCAAAGATTTAACTAAGATACCAGGTTTTAGAGCATTTCCAGGTCTTGAGAGGCTAGATCTCAAAGGACATACTAAATTATCACAGCTTCAGTCGTCTGTTGCTTATCTGTTCGGGCTCAAATTCCTGAATTTGAGAAATTGTACTAATCTCTTCAGTACGGCCCAATCTCTTATTTTCCCTACCCTTCTTAGAAACTCGAAATATGGCTTGTTGCTCCAAATTTGCTTATTGTTTGTCCTTTGCTCCTTTTGAGGAGATTGGCGGAAAATTGGAAGAAGAAACCATTCAGCAATCATTTTCTAGGAAGAGACAGAAGCTATATATGTAGACAAAAATTTACTTGATAGTTTCTTGGCACCCAGCATCATTTATTGATCCGTTTTGTTTTATCATGCTTCTCTTCTCTCTCTTAGTTTCTTACCTCCTTTCATATTTGTTTCTATATTAATACTCTATTAGCACATTTGCAATCAACTTATATACGGTATCAAAAACATTGTTTTGGCCAAAGCAACAAAAGAGAAAAGATTTATTTCCACCAGAATCACGTTTTGATGACAAGGACCTATTACCAAATATGCTAATATAAACTTTTTGATTAATTTATTGTTGAAGATGTTAAGATAAGCATCTTCTTCGATGCCTGTGCACAAAGGCAGAGGGAGCACTACAGGGGGAAAAAAAATAACTTTAGTAATACATATTTGGTAGTTTTTGTTAGAGAATCACTATTGAAAGTGATACAACTATGAAAGGAACCGTTTTGAACAATAAAGTGCTACATCTTGTTACTATTTTTTTAATTATTTTTAAGTTATTTTTTAACAAGTGGAAGTGTTTCAAATCTCAAATAATACTTATCTTTGTGTTAAAAAAAATATCCGGGAGTGGAGAAGTACTGCCCTGACTCAACTAAGGAGAATTCCTAATCGTCAAATAATGGAAGTTCTCAAGAAAAGTTTTGATGAATTTGATCATATGGGCAAGGAAATATCTTTAGATATAACATGTTTCGTGAACAATTATGGCTAATCATCTCTGCTCACCCACACTAGTTATTTCATTTTCAGATGCACCCTAACTTGCAAGTATTGAATCTTTATGGCTCTGAATTTGGTTACGATGCAACATTCTGTTGAGGTTCCAAATCTTGAAAGTTTAGATTCCGGATTATTGCAACTTCATCCATCTACTGCTGAAGTATCAAAGCTCGATCCCTTAAATTTGTTTTGTCTAAGCAACTCGGAGATTCTAAAACTGACTTGCTTCTCAAAACTTGATCATTGTTTGAATTTTTCCCCTTCTGAAGAGCTTGATAAAAATGAAGTTACTCATCAGCAACCATTTTCTTGCAGGAGACAGAAATTATGTAGACAAAAATCTATTTAAGTCCTTTGGTGTTCGGGAATGCCATATCATTTTCCAATCATGTTTGTTTCTCATACCGCATTTTCTCTTCCTCTGCTTCTATCTCTTTCCTTCTAAACTCTCTGTTTGTGTTTGTCCCTGTTTGGTTTGTTTATTGACCCAAATCCCTTTGTATATTCAAGTAATATTCTCAAGCCGAAAAATCCACTTAGTACTACCTAATCAACCTGATGCAACTCTTATCTGCATTGACTATTTTAATTTTTCTTATATTGCAGAGGTTGGTCTTGCTAATCCTCGCTTTCGTTCCAAGCCACAACACTCTGCTTTGCTCTGTTTCCCTCCGATTCACCCATTGGCCAATGTCAATATTTTTCCTGCCCGAAAGTGATTATTTTTGGCCAGCCACATGCATTATCCATGCTTATTTGCTTTACACATATCTTATGCAATAAAATAAATATCATGTCATTGTTGACCCCTCACTTTTTCTTTTGCCGGAAAAAAAAAAAAAGAAACTTAAATGAAACCAGGCCAAGATGTGGAGATGATGAGAAGAACGAAACAGGGGAATCACTTCCACCTCTCGCCTTCCGAAATTTGATTCATCCTCTTACAAGTTAGAAACAAATTTGATTCATATGAAGCTTCTGAAATTGGAGATTTTTATTATTTATGGGCAAAATTTTCAATTTTTTATTCCGTGGAAATTGAAATTAAACTTCTGATTGAAAAATCACTTGTGGTAGTTCTAGATCATTAATTACAATATCTCATTAAACTTAAGTGCAAGCAGTAATGTAAGGTATGGACGAGATTGTTGTTGGGTCAAGAAGGAGTTGACAGCCATAAATGAGAGGCAGGGGGGATGCAAAAGCCATACACTTGCGTGGAAATTAGAAAGCCCTATTCATATCTCTTTCAGGGCAAGTTCCAAGAAATTTCCACATTAAAAATCCTCCCTTGCTTTCATTTTATTGTTCTCTTTCATCTGCAGACCCAACAAGAGATGTTCAGAAGCTCAGAGAGAAACATCGAGTCCACTGAGAAAGGCAGTTGATGATCAAGGCTAAAAGGTCATAGACACATGGAAAGCTTCATCAATGGATCATCATCAAGGCCGATCCATGTTTATATAAGTTTCAGAGGAGATAATGAAACTTGCAAGTTCACAGATAGGCTCTGGGCCGCTCTTGAAACTGACGATTTAAACACATTTTGGGATGACAAGAAGCTTGAGCTGGGTGATTCCATCTTTCTTCCCCGTCATTTCCTTAAACCAATTCGACAATCCAACATTTCTATTGTTGTCTTCTCCAAAAAGTATGCTTCATCCATATGGTGCCTTGAGGAGCTCTCAGAGATTGCTGCACGCATTCATGAACCACGATATACTGCTTTCCCAATTTTCTATGATGTCCATCCATCTGAGGTTCAAAACCAGAGTAACTCTTTTGAAACAGCTTTTGCTGAACATGAACAAAGGCTCACGGCAAATTTACGCAAGCTACACAATTGGAGGTCAGCAATGAAACAAGTGGCCGATCTCTTTGGTTGGTGTGTACCGCTAGAGTAAGTCATTAGTTTTTCCAAAATTTGGGAGTCTCAATAAGCAAATTATACTGAGATCTTCATGAAGCAACTGTTTATCAATTGGTGTTTTAATTTTGTTTTTCCTTTATGCAGGCCAGAGCCGCAAGTTATTGATGACATCATCAGGGAGGTCAAGAGAAAAATGCGTGAACTATTTTATGCTGATGTAGATCTAGTAGGGATGCAATCTCGAGTGAGAGAAGTAGAAGAACTTCTGGATTTGGGTTCAAAAGATGACACTAGAGTTGTGGGCATCTGTGGTATGGGTGGAGTAGGGAAGTCAACTCTTGCGAGAGTTCTTCATGACAGGATCTCTCATCATTTTGATGCTTCTTATTTGGTACTCAATGCCTTTGAGTTCGATAAGGCATTAATGCTAAGAAATCCCAAGAGAACTCTCATAGTTCTCGATTGTGTTAATATTCATATTATTTTAGGATTGGTTACTTCTGTAAGAGAAAACCAGTTAGTTGGAGGGAGTAGAATCATCATAACAACTAGAGATGAAGGAGTGCTTGGAATGTTTATGAAGTGTTATATTTATAGGGTTAAACTACTGACCAAGAACGAAGCTCTTCTATTATTTTGTAGAAACGCTTTCAAATGTGATTTTCCAATGAGAGGTTATGAGGAGCAAATAAATAGTGTGCTCCAATATGCTAATGGCCTTCCATTAGCAATTGTGGTAATGGGCTCGTTGTTATATAATACAAGAGTCTCAGAATGGAGATCTGCTTTGGTTGCTATCAAAAAGGCTGCTCTCCGTATTATCATGAATGTCCTCATAAAAAGTTTTGATGATCTGAATTTTGACGCCAAGCAGATGTTTCTAGACATTGCATGCTTTTTCACTGGGAAAGAGATTAAATTTGTGGAAGGAATTTTGGACAGTACTCAGCCAGTTTTATCTAGTTATGGCCATCGAGGGAAGTACTGTATGCAAATTTTGATCGAGAAGTCACTCATGACCATTATAGATCAAAAGGTACACATGCATGGTTTAGTGCAAGAAATGGGACGAGAAATTGTTCGGCATAGATTCCCTGGTAAGCCAGAAACGTGGAGCAGATTATGGGATTTTGATGATATTTATGATGTTACGCAAAGTGGCAGAGTAAGTTGTTATAAAATTTTTTTGTTTGGTTGAAACATTAATAAATAATGTACTAGAATTGAAGTAGTCTCATTTTGCATCATTTTTATACAAATGTGTTTATTATTAGCAGGCTAACTATAAAGTTGAAGCAATAGTCTTGGAGTTAGAAAATTCACATGGGAGTACATTGAGAGTTGAAGGTTTATCAACGATGCTCAATCTCAGACTACTCATATTTCGTAACGTGAAATTTTCTGGAGTTTTAAGGAGTCTTACAAGCAAGCTCCAATATATTTCATGGCACCAATATCCTTTCACATCATTACCATCAACTTTTGATCCATGTTTCCTAAGGGAATTGATTTTGACTGATAGCTGCATCAGATGCATATGGAATAATGCAAAAAAGGTACCTAATATTTATGGGCTAGTGTATGTGTGTAAAGTTTTCCATAAAAAACTTTAACCTTCGTTCTTGCATCATTTTCAGTTTTCGCCATATCAGCGATTCCCTTACTTGAGAAACTTGAATCTCGGTGGTTCCAAAGATTTAACCAAGATGCCAGATTTCCAAAATTCTTTCCCAAGTCTTGAGAGGTTGGATCTTGAAGGATGCGTTAAATTATCAAAGCTTGATGCGTCTATAGGTTATCTTTCAACGCTCAAATTCTTAAATTTGAGAAATTGTGTTAATCTTTTTAGTATTCCTAATCGCTTGTTCTCTTTACCCTCTTTAGAAGTTATAAATTTAGCTTGTTGCTCTACATTTGCGTATTGTTTGAAGTTTTGTCCTCCTGAGGAGCTTAGTGAAGGAGAAACTATTGAGCAATCGCTTTCATGGAAGAGACGGAAGCTACGTTAGAGAAGAAGTTATATAAGTGTATTTAGTATTGAGTAATACCATATCATTTATTAATCGTTAATTTATTCTTTTGTCTTTGGTATTGAGATTTAAAATTTTTAATATGTAGTTTTTTCAATGATAAACTTATTTTTTAAGAAAGTGTTAGTTATAAAATTATATTTATTTTGAATTCTATATCTATTAAAATAAAATATTAATTAAATATATAGAAATTTAAATTTAAATTTGGACCATCCAAGATAAATCTGGATGGTCCAAATTAAGATGAGCACTCCATATTCAAGCATGGAATGTACTCCCAAAAAAACACAGCTAGGTGGCGATTTAATGGAAATAAATTCTCTATTATTGCAAGCATTTCTTAGAAACAACAAATACAAGGCAGAAGGAATTAACAAATCTCTTATAGAATCTAGGTGGCGATTGACTCAACTGACACTCAGCACTTTCGTTGTATGATTATTCTTTCATTGCTGAGTTGCCTGATTCAACAGGAAATCTTAAATGTCTGCATTATTTGGACTTATAAGGGGCTAAAAGAAAGAAATTGCCGGATTCAATAAGTCAACTTTATCATTTACAAACATATTAAAGTTGTGGAAATGTTATGATTTAGAAAAGTTGCCCACTGATTTGCCTAAACTCATGAATCTGCGTCTATTTTGATTTTCGTCAAACCCTGAAAAGTTGTTCAAATTCCTGGACGCTTCATAGAAATCTTATCATCAGTTGAAAAAATTGAGCATATAACTAACTACCAATTCCTGCCTTGAACAGTTGAACTTTTCGGATTGAACCACTGTCGATAACTTCATTATTAATTAAAAGGGAGATAGAAGAAAAATGTGAGTCTCTCAAGTCTTCTACTCCACTACAGATTTATTCCCTAAGCTTCAGTTATTAATGTTGTACTTCTCTGGTTTTTAATACATGACCTAATCATTAAGTTGATTTTGATCTTAAATATAAAACCTATTTATCATATTTATCATGAAAACTCCCTCAACCATAATCAAGTAGAAGAGGGAAAATGGATATTAAGATATAGATGATTATAGTATTTTAGAAAAAACATATTATATTCTTATAATTAACTAACTTACTTAACTTTCTTAATCTAATCAAATTAGTTAAATATATCTTATATTAAAAACCGAAGGGGTACGTCTATAGCAATAATCTTTTAAATGATACAACGTCCGGTCCTTAATAGAAGAGTTCAATAACTAATTTATTAATATTAAGAAAATTAGTTAAATTAGTTATTTGTAATAAATAAGTATTGCCTTTACTAAAGTATTCTTGTTAGTCATCTCCGGTAGAATGAAAACTATCTAATACATGTAATCACTATAGGAACTATTTTGAGGAAAAACAAATAAACATGAGAGACAAATTTAAATTGATTGTGATATTATATTTAGAAACAAATTGAATTTCTATCTAGTTCTTATATTTAGAACCGGATATAGTCTTTGTTTTAGTAGAGGACACCATCACTCTGTGACACAATTGGATGATGAGTCTCTTCCTGATGCCGGACTGTTGCCCCCGACTCTCACTTCCCTTGCCTTCTCTAGCTGTTCACATCTGGGGAGGCTGGAACACAAAGTTCTTTGCCTCTTGTCCAATAATCTGAACTGCTTTGAAACCTCATGATTGTCTTAAACTTTGGATGTGTTTGGATGAAACAAACCGTGGTTTGGAAAAGTGATTCTGGAGAATAGATTCTGGAAAGAATAGATTTTATGAAAAAGTGATTTTGAGAAGTGAGAGTGTTTTGATAGTTGTTATCAGAAGCACTTTTTATATATACCAATTACTAAAAAAAAGACATAAGTTAATATGATAATTACAGAAAAAATAGATTTTATGATATATTTTAATTTGAAGGAATAAAATTGTTAATAATATATTTTTTATTAACATAATTAATAATACATAAGATAATATAATTAATAAATAATTAATATGTATATATATTTATAAAATATAAGATTAAATATATTTATAAAAAAATAACAAGATACATATCTTATAGGCTTTCACACTCTCCCTTTTTTCTCCAAAAGCAAAAAAATTTTGCTTTTTCCAAAACCATGGTTTTGGTTTTTGGGTGGGTGTTTGGGTGATTTATTCCCCAAACCATAGTTTGGGTCGAGTGTCACCCAAACACAGCCTTCAATACTTTCCCAAACGCAGTTCCAAAAGGAGAGCAGAGGCAAAGATTGGGCAAATATTTCTCAGATTGATGGTGATAGGCCAAGGTCACACTGATGTGATCATAGACCCTCGGGTTAGAAAGAAATTTCTCACTTGCTGACTTGTTTAATGGGCATTACTATGCTTATAGGTTACTCTTCTTATCCTAAACATAAGACTCATTTTACAAAGTAAATTACACTATAAAGTGGGTTTTATATTTAAAATCGAAAGAGTACAATTAGGACGTGTTTGGTATGAAGGATTTGGAGTGGAGGGGAGGGGAGGGGGGAAATAATTTTAATTATTTTTTCCTGATTGATAACACACAAATTTTAGGGAGGAGGAAAATTTTTTAAAAATTTTCCTTCCCCTCCCCTCCAAAATTGAGAGGATTTGGAGGGAAAGGGCAATATTTTACCATATTGTGACTATTATATCCATATTTTGTTATATGATAACTATTATGCCCATATCTTAAATAAAATGAGGGCAAAATGTTCATGTTAAAATATTTTTCCTTTCCTTTTCCTTATGAACCAAACAAGGTATTACTCCTCCGGTCCTTAATATAGGACTCAATTTTTGAGTTGGTTTTGGTCCTAAATATAAGACCCATTTTCCATATTTATCAATTTTCTCTAAATTACCCCTATGGATACTCCCTCAACCATAATCAAGTAGAAGAGGGAGAGAGGGTATTAAGAAAGATGATTATGGTGTTTTAGGAAAAATGTGTCACTTTTCTTATAATTAACTAACTTACCTAACTTCCTTAATCTAATCAAATTAGTTAAATGGGTCTTATATTAAGGACTGGAGGAGTATTAAAATTCCTCCCCTTCCCTCCCGTTTTATAAATCCAAACAGGGTAATATTAAAAGCCTTCCACTCCCATCTCCTCCATTAAAATCCCTCTCCTCTCTTTTTTCTTATTGAACCAAACAGAACCTTAATTATTTTTACCATACGGTTTTACTATGACCATTGTATTTAGAAATGGGCGAAACGGGTCCAAGTAGCAGACACAAAGGAAACAAGCGAGTTCGGATCATGTTCAACAATTTAACATGATTTGAGAACAAAATTAAAAATCAAAATCAAAATCATTATTATACCATATAATATAAATTTTACAAACCATTTTATTTAACATTTATTATTGTAGTTATTGTATATATTCTCTTCGCTTTTTATTATACGACAAATTATAGGAAAAAATAAGTTATAGGAAAAATATCAAAATTAAAAAAATTCTAAATCAGAATTTTCATAAAAATATGCTGTTATTTGTAAGTTAATTATTATCAAAACCTGTTAAAATTTTGTAACTAATCCTAATTTGAGATTTTGTATTTTCCACTATTTTTATTTGTCATTATCCCTAAGTTATACAGTGAAATACCAATTATATTTTCTTAAAATTGTTCCTATTCAGGAGAATATAATTAAAATTTCTTTTTCTTCTCCAGCAGAATATAATTAACATTTCTAAATGAATAGATTTAATTTTTTAAAATAAGATTATTCATTTATTACTTTTCTTTAAAAAAATACTTTATAATAAGAAAGGGGCATGGTACCTAGGATCCGGCCTCTTCGTATACTTTGGCTTTGGGTTTGACCTCCCGATGGAAGCCGGGTGTAGTCCCCGTTAAACGACCTCGTATTGAAGCCTCCAAATTTTCCCGCCCTTTTTTGTTTTTTCATTTCTGGCTCAGCTTGGAACGCCGGCTACGTCAAATTCAAAAAATTGAAAATCTATCCTCTTCTTCACTCGCTGCACAGCAACTCGCAAAAGCTAAGCGCCCGTTCCGTTTAGGGTTTCGATCTCCGAAATCCTTTCGCTTCTTCCATATATTCATTGAGATACCTCCAAGCCCAGGGTTCATAATTTCTGCTTTTTCCCTTTTGTATAAAATTTTCACCATTTTTCTGTAGGACTTATTTTTATTTTTCTTTCCTGCTACAACTCGCGGGTCAAGAGATGTACATCAAGGAAATTTGCTTGGAAGGCTTCAAATCGTATGCTACCAGAACTGTTGTTCCAGGTTTCGATCCCTACTTCAATGCCATCACGGGGTTGAACGGTTCCGGCAAGTCGAACATACTTGATTCGATTTGCTTTGTACTTGGGATCACGAATTTGCAGCAGGTGCGGGCTTCTAACCTTCAGGAGCTCGTGTATAAGCAAGGACAGGCAGGAATTACAAAAGCTACAGTGTCGATTGTGTTTGATAATGCGGACAGGAGTCGGAGCCCTCTTGGGTATGAAGACCATCCAGAGATTACAGTGACAAGACAGGTTTCTTTCTTTATTTTTAAGCCTGCCCCCTGATTCTGTTTGTTGATTTTTGTTTCGCTGCTTATAATGCTGTAAAAGGTGTTAGTTTGCCTTGTCTAGGCAGTGCAACGCGCCAATATCTTTGGCACAGTGATATTAAAAGGATCTGTTTTAGAATCACAGTTCGAACATGATGGTAGTTATTTGATTTGTTATTACATATTTAGCTAGCAATTTGCTGACTTCTCATTTGTACCCCATGGATGCGTTTGGGGGACGATGCCAGATTGTGGTTGGAGGAAGGAACAAATATCTGATCAATGGGAAGCTTGCCCAGCCTAGTCAAGTTCAAAACCTTTTTCATTCAGTGCAGCTGAATGTTAATAATCCACATTTTCTCATAATGCAAGGGCGCATCACCAAGGTTTTAAATATGAAACCACCAGAGATATTGTCGATGCTTGAGGAGGCCGCAGGGACAAGAATGTATGAGACGAAGAAAGAGGCTGCACTTAAAACACTTGAGAAAAAGCAGAGTAAGGTTGATGAGATTAATAAGCTTCTTGACCAGGAGATACTACCTGCCTTAGAGAAGTTAAGGAAAGAAAGGACACAGTACATGCAATGGGCTAATGGCACTGCCGAGTTAGATAAGCTGAGAAGGTTTTGTGTTGCTTACGAATATGTTCAAGCAGAGAGGATCAGAGACACTGCAGTGTTTGAGGTGGAACAAGTGAAGGCCAAGATAGCTGAGATTGATGACTCTACTAAGACCACAAAAGTGGAAGTACAGGCAATGGAGGCTAAAATGGCAAGGCTGGCAGCAGAAAAGGAAGAACGCATGGGTGGGGAAGTGAAATCTTTGTCAGACAAAGTAGATGCACTTTCACAGAATCTCGTGAGGGAGACATCTATACTAAATAATAAAGAGGACACTCTGAGAAGTGAAAAATCCAATGAAGAAAATGTAAGTTAGATTTGGCTTTATCCTTTAAACTATTTGATACATTTCCTGCTGGCCTCGATTTCAAGATGTTGTTAATTTTAATGCTGTTCTGTTTTATAATTTGCCATTTGGAAAACTTAACAATGACCTCACTTGATAATTGTTATTGTACAATGACCTCACTTGATAATTGTTATTGTGATGTTTTAAGATTGTTAATAATATTGAAGACTTGAGGCAATCTGTTGAAGAGAAGGCCTTAGCTGTCAAAAAGGCTGAAGAGGGGGCTGCTGATCTGAAGAGGAGAGTTGACGAACTTTCTAAGAGTTTGGAGGACCATGAAAAGGAATACCAGGTAAAAAGATGATTATATTGGCATAATTTGTTGTCTAGCAAGAGTCGTCAATTCAGGACTTTGATCCTCATCCTTGAAACTATTGACAGGGTGTATTAGCTGGGAAGAGCAGCGGAAATGAGGAGAAATGCTTAGAGGATCAGCTAGCTGATGCAAAGATAGCAGTTGGGAATGCTGAAACAGAAGTGAAACAAGTAAAAACTAAAATTAGTCACTGTGAAACAGAACTGAAAGAGAAAACACATCAATTAAGGTCAAAACAGGAAGAAGCTACTGCTGTAGAAAATGAGCTAAGTGCTAGAAAGAAAGATGTGGAGACTGTGAAGATGCAATTGGGGTCATTTAGTTATAAAGATGGCGAGATGGAATCTTTGCAGAAGGTTAGGCAGGCATCTCTCCTAATTTCTTTACCATTCAAATATTTTCTAATTTTTCATTTAAATAAATATATACGTTAAACAAACTTAAGGAGCGCGCATCTGAGATGGAGTCAGTGCAAAAGTGGAAGGATGAAATACGCAAGCTTTCAGCACAATTAGCAAATGTTGAGTTTACATACCGTGACCCAGTCAAAAACTTTGATAGGTCAAAGGTCAAAGGTGTGGTTGCGAGACTCATCAAAGTAAAGGACAGGGCTGCAATGACCGCCTTGGAGGTTAGACAACTTGGTATCTTTATGCCCACGTTTTAAGTGGAAAACTATATATATTGACCCTTTTGATTGAATCTTTTTTAGGTGACTGCTGGTGGAAAGTTGTTCAATGTTGTGGTTGACACAGAAAATACTGGAAAACAGCTACTGCAGAATGGTGATTTAAGAAGAAGAGTGACAATTATACCTTTAAACAAAATTCAATCTCATACTGTTCACTCTAGAATCCAACAAGCTGCTTCTAGATTGGTTAGTCACAGCATTTCTTTTCCTTTTGGTGCATCTTGGTTTCATGATTGTTTAACCATTTTTTGCTGAAAATTATTGTTACTTTAATTTAAGGTTGGTGAGGACAATGCCGAGTTGGCACTTTCTTTGGTTGGTTATGAAGAAGAATTGAAGGTATGCTTCTTTGAATTCATATAGTATCCTGGTCAAGTGAAACATCGGTCCTAAAAGCTACTCTCATTGTCATTTCAAGTTATTTTTCTTGATCTTTTCGTCAAGTTTTATTTTATTGCATCTGATTAGCTGTCAAAACTTATATAGATTATTCGTTTTTTTTTTACACCTTATATTAATATTAATTATTACTGTTCTTTTTAATGGCATTTGTTACAGAATGCGATGGAATATGTATTTGGTTCTACCTTCGTTTGCAAAAATACTGATGCTGCTAAGGAGGTAATGATCATGTTTGCCACTGTGATTATCATGAGCGGCATACATTCTGGTCGTAATACTTGACTGTTGTCTGTTTCTTATATACGTTGGATTTTAGACATTCATAATCTTGGTTCTTTCTTTGCACTCTATTATGGATTATTTATTCATGACAACTTGATTATTTGTTCTTATCAATGAGCATTGAGCAACTGTTTTCCCTATTATTACTGATGGTTATTATTTTAAAAAGGTGCTCAGTATTATCCATGTGACCTTTTCTAACCCACCTATAGAGTTGCTCAGTTTTCCTTGTGCTTCGTTGATCTTATACTAGGTGGCATTTAATCGGGAGATTCGAACCCCCAGTGTCACTCTTGAAGGAGACATATTTCAGCCAAGTGGTCTTTTGACCGGTGGAAGCCGAAAGTATGGCACTGCCTTGTTTTCATTGATTTATGTCTGGATTTTGCAGTAGTATCTTATTGACTTATTATACTTTCAATGAGAGCTTCATAATGGAAATCAGATAACATTTGACGCATTTGCAAAATTTTGTATTTTCTCCATGATTTCTGTTTTCCACAATACAAGTGAGGCGATCAGTCAATTAGCATTTGAATGCTTGCATCTGTATATCTTCTATCATTTCTAGATAGTGCTAGGTAACTAGGTAATTTAGCTTCACATTGTAGGCTAGTCAATCAGCATCTCAATGCTTGCATCTGAACATCTTTTACCATTTTTATATACTAATAGATGATTAGGTAATTTAGCTTCACAGTATAGGCTTATTGTGGCAGGGGTGGCGGCCAACTTTTAAGGCAACTTCATGATTTAGCAGAGGCTGAATCAAAACTTGCAATACATCAAAGAAGGCTATCTGACGTTGAGGCAAAGGTATGCCCTGAGTGAATAAACTAGACAATGATAATCTTGTGATATTCATGGAATTATATAGTAGGCATATTACAGGCGTGTTTGGTGGAAGCATTAAACTCTTTACCATTTAGTGTTTGATACTGTTAACCTAGTTTCTGAAGTGAAACTTATTAAATCTCCATATTGAAGTCATCCCTTCTGTGATACAAGCTGCCATATATTTCCGCCTTGTTTCATGCAATTTGTACGCAGTGGTTGGCACCTGTTTCTGCTTAATAGATGGATAGAAGAATAGATAGGTAGACAGTCGAGAAAGAAGGGAGAGAAACTGACTCAATCCAATCTTCCGAAAGCCTGATTACATTCTATCTAAAGACCACTAATTTATAGCCATGGTTATTAACAACTTACCCCTCTAAATACTTAACTACCCTTGATTGACTCCCTCATTTATTTATAACTGCGTATTTATGGTCATGGTCATTAACAATTGTGAGTAATGATTTTATTTTTGAAAGATTATTATGCATTTATGAGAGCATAATCACTATATTATGCTCTAATAGTTTGTAAAGACTAGTTAATATTGATTGTTATCGAGGGTTCTTTGTGGATTGTTTGATTTTTGGTGATCTTGTGTAGTCTTGTTACCTTAGTGTGCTGACTTATATACGAACTCAGTTTGAGGATATTTCTTTCTTTTCTTAATTGGCTTTCTATCTTGAAATAACAGATTACAAAGCTTCTTCCTCTTGAGAAGAAATGGAAAGACCTCAAAACACAGTTGGAACTTAAGTCATATGATCTTTCATTGTTTCAAAGCAGAGCTGAGCAAAATGAGCATCATAAGGTTTGGCTTTTTCCTTTCATTACAGAAATTGATTCATAAAGGCTGTGATTTTACCTTGATTCCGTTTTATTGTAAAATTTTTAATTTTCCTCAATGTTATTTATCTTTCTCACTTCGCTTCCTCTCTACTTTTTTGCCTTTGTAGCTTGGGGAACTAGTGAAGAAGCTTGAGCAAGAACTTGCAGAAGCAAAATCTGCAGTCAAGGAAAAGCAAATTATTTATGAAAACTGTGTCAAGACTGTTTCATCGCTTGAGAAATCAATTAAAGAACATGATAATAATCGTGAAAGTAGGCTAAAAGACCTGGAGAAGAAGATAAAGTCATTCAGATCCCAGATGCAGTCATCTTTAAAAGATCTTAAGGTTTGTTTAAAGTTCCAAAGGTTTATGATTATTGTTTGTGACTTCTTTGAGTTAAACTATCTATCTTGATTTATCCCAAGTCTCCGTCCAATGTCCTCAAAGAGTTGCGCTTTTGGAACTTATGCTTGGAAGTCATTAATTCAAAACTGGCCAAGTGGAAGGATGGGGTTTACGCTGACCAATAAGTCTAGTAGTTTTAGGCAACTTGTGATTAATAAAGAAATGGAAGAACATATCTCAGCATTTGAATTTCAGATGAATGGGGAAGTAATAGGAAGTTGAGATGAGATTTTAATACTTTTGTTTTTCTCCCGATAAAGATGGCTGTTAAAATAATCTCTGCAGCAATTATTACTTGATGGGTTTTGTAATGCCTCCTTACATGATTTTGTTTGATGTTAGGGACATGATAATGACAAGGAGAGACTTGTAATGGAAATGGAAGCTGTTATTCAGGAGCGTGTGTCCTTGGAAAATCAATTAACTTCATTAAGGACACAAGTTCATAATCTTGAATCAGAAGTAGAAGAACAAAAAATAAAGGCAAGTATTGCGTTTATTTTGGTATGTTCTTTGTTCTCTACAGATTAATTTGTGTCCTTACTCTTCTAAATTGTAGGTTGCTGCTGCAAGGACCGATCATGATCGGGTTCATTCAGAGCTAAATTCAGTTCGCCTAAAAATGAAGGAATGTGACATGGAAATAAGTGTTATCATGAAGGAGCATAAAGTACTTGAACAAAAACTCAGTGAAAATAATCTTGAAAGGAAGAGAATGGAGAATGAGGTACTTGTTTTAAAATCGTTTTCATTACACCTTTAAAAATCATATGCTAAACAACTTTCCTACTCTTCAAGGTAAAACGGATGGAGATGGAACAAAAGGACTGTTCGGTCAGGGTAGAGAAACTGATAGAGAAGCATGCATGGATTGCTTCTGAAAAACAGCTGTTTGGCAAAAGTGGGACTGATTATGATTTTTCTTCTCGTGATCCCAGTAAAGCAAGGGAAGAACTTGAGAAGCTACAAGCTGAGCAGTCTGGGTATGGGTCTTTGAGAATCTGTCCTTTATGTTACTAGAATTGATCCACACCCTTTCGTACTATTGCCTTCCATGAAACAAAATAATTTTCCCCTTGCTCCCTTATGAAGGCTTGAGAAAAGGGTGAACAAGAAAGTCATGGCGATGTTTGAGAAGGCAGAGGATGAGTATAATGATTTGATGTCCAAGAAAAACATAATTGAGGTTGTTTACCCAGTCTGTTTCAACAACCTTATACCTGTCTTGCATATATTCTCATTCTGTTATTATCTTGCTTAGAATGACAAGTCTAAAATCAAGAAGGTGATTGAAGAGCTAGATGAGAAGAAAAAGGAAACACTAAATGTTACCTGGGTTAAAGTCAACAAGTGAGTATACTTTGCAATTGTCTAGTTGAAAGATTTATCTGATTGCCCTCTTCTATATGAAGCCGGTTAACTCTGATATTTTTGTTCTGTTTGTTCAGGGACTTTGGATCCATCTTTTCTACTTTGCTTCCGGGGACAATGGCGAAGTTAGAACCTCCGGAAGGTTGCAGTTTTCTTGATGGTCTTGAAGTTCGCGTTGCATTTGGGAGCGTGTGGAAACAGTCCCTCTCAGAACTAAGTGGTGGTCAACGATCACTCCTCGCACTTTCTCTGATTCTCGCACTGCTTCTTTTCAAGCCTGCTCCAATTTACATCCTTGACGAGGTATGCTTCACATGAATTGTTTATAGCTTTTACTCGCCTAGACCTAGTTGACATGGGTTGCTTGAATATTCAAAGAGACCATAATACTGGCAATTGGTTTGGCCTGTAATATTTGCCATAGACAGAAAAACTTGAACCTATTGGTGTTTGGAATTTGAAAAAAAAAAAAAAATTAAAAAGAAATAACAAGAAGACTTGAATCCGAATTCCGAATCATTTTATTAGACGAAGAAGAAATGTGAACAAGGCTAGGATTTTCCGCTACAGAGCAAGATCATCAATAATTCTTTTATTTATAATTCTATAGAAGTGGAAATTCCAAGAATAATACTTATTTTTAATTATTATAAAATAAAAATGGGAACATTATGCAAAGTATATAACTGGTAAACATGAGGGGAAGAATCTGAAAAAGATTTCCCAATCCCCTGGCTCCAAAGCCGTGAGGAAGAGCCGTTTCCAACTTCAAGGGAAATCAAAGTTAAAATGGATGTGCTTAAGATATAGCCTTCTAGGGAGTTGCATGGATAGCCTTGATCGCATTCTTAGCGTCCCGAATATCCAGTGAACTCCACCTGCCATGCGCCATAAAGAATCAGGCTCCAGAAGAAACTGGCGGCCATTTAGCCAAACCCATTTGCTTTCTCATTTCACTATCCTTAACTGCTTCATTTGCTACCAACAGAAGAAAAAAGGGGAAAAAAAGAGAATATTTCCATGTCCTGCTACAAATGCACTTTGGTCTGAACATAACATTAGAAATTCCATGTTTTGAAATTTTGATCGTACCATCTTGGAGTACTTCTAATTTTTGCCCCTTACATAATGCTTGTGCTTGTGCAGGCATAATTCGTTTTTGTTTCTTTTATGTTTGGTTTCCCGCGACTCTTAATTTTGCACCTGTTATTATTTTAGTTATACTAATTGTTGAATTGGTGGCAGGTTGATGCGGCACTTGATTTAAGCCACACACAAAACATAGGGAGAATGATAAAGACCCACTTTCCTCACTCCCAGGTAATACGGTTGATGGAGGCGCTACGGTATCAGTTTTCTTTATTTCATGCAATACTTTCCGTTTCAATTTCAAGAAACTCCTTGAGATTTACATCATAAAATTTTTGTTGTTGAAATCACCGAAGGGGAAAAAAAAAAGAAGAGAATCTTGTGAGGGGTTCAATGTTTATTCCCCTGAATTTACACTATAGCACAACCCCACCATGTATATTTCGGCTTGCCACTCTTTTTCGCACCTACTATGCACCCAAAAGTTTGCATGACGGTATATCTTCATTTTGAGATATTAATTCTTCAAAGGACATGATAATCGGATAACTGATAAGATATGACAATAAACTCAAGTGGAGTATCAAATATGTGGATGTTGTTGATTCTTATTTTTTGTTCACATCATGAGGGCTGAATTCTTGACTTTTGCCCACCCCACCCTTTCAAATCCTCGCTACCTGAGCTAGCTTTAGGTGGTAGGGTGTTGCTGATTCTTATCAAATGTATACAAACAATCACGTGTAACCAGACACATCTTCCTCTCTTCCTCTATGTATCCATGCATGTGGAAGTGTAACCATGTCTCTTTATGTTCTTTGGTTTGCAGTTTATTGTGGTTTCACTGAAGGAAGGGATGTTCAATAATGCAAATGTTCTCTTCCGGACAAAATTTGTGGATGGTGTCTCAACGGTTCAGCGAACTGCAACAGCTAAGCAGAGCAAGTGATATATTGAGGGTACTAGTTTGCATTCTATAAATCGTCTCTACTTATAACATGAGAAATTGAGTTTTAGTTTGATCTGTTGAAGATAAATACCTTTCCTTGAGAATAGGAAGATAGTGGGGGTCTTTAGTTATTTGATTTCGTAAACTATCCATTCTATTAGATGACCCGGATAGAATGATTATCCATAATCCTTAAACAATCCATCTGCTAAATCATTCCCCTAACCTACAACCCTGCAGAAGTATTGTCGAATGAATAGGATTAAATTTAGACCAATTTTTAATGGATTTTATGCATGGAATATGGATATTCTTAGGATACATCCACTGCTGGCCAAGTTAAAACTGCCTACTCACATCTTCTTAAGAAGGCAAACTTTGTCTGATCTTCTTCCTAATTAAGAGTTAAGACCATAGCTATGTTATTTCAATTCTGAATCATTGTGGACATAATTTTTATTTTTCATGTGCATGTCCATTTGTTCTTTGGTGGGTTCAAAAACCCAAAACATGAAGAAAGCGACAAGAGAATAGGAGTTTACTAGAATTGTTATTTGATTTTCGATGTCTATTTCTCAATTATGAACCGCTTTGGGCGTTCATATGATCAAATTTCAGATTAACTATATATAATAATATTAATGCATACTCTCACTACCGGATAATTTGTACTTCTGATTTATGTTCAGATGGACACCTGTAGCAATTGAAGCCCTGTGATGTGAAGCTGTGTATAGAAGCTAGAAAGGACAAAACATGTTTGAACCAGTGTATGTAATGTTATTATACATTTGAATGCTCAGTTAATCTGTATAAAATTTGTATGACCCAGGACATAAAGCCTCCTTATGAGAGAGTTTATTTATGTTGCCTAATTTAGTTCTGGGTCCTCCTGTTTCTCAATGTTACTCTAGAATCTAGAGAATTGTTTCGATGTAATGGGAGATGCATTATTATATCTAAATAAGTGGGTAATGTTATTTTCAACGAACTCATCATCAAGTGATTGGGAAAAAAAAAAAAGGTCCGTCACTTCATGTTTAAGTTGCTTCTATTTCTGATCAATTTGTAGATTGAATTCCTCAATAAAAAAATATTTAACGGTTTCTAATGTGAACCAATATTTATGAAGACTAGTTTTGCATTGAGGCTAATAATGTGAGGGTATTGTGTGATTTTTCTTTGACAATCTTGTTCGTTCATTTACTTCAACTTGGAGCATCTTCCGTTTCAAAGATCAGAATTGAGATTAGGGTGAAAGAATCGTAAATTTGTTACGGGCTTACCGCAGCAGGTGCTTTTATCTAATCTATTTAAAATTGAGACAAAGTGGTTGGAATAAAATTAATTTAATTAACATGAGTAAAATAGTATCACCTTTGTTGTGTATTGGTGCCGCCGGTCATCCCATGTTCTGTGTCTGTCCTCTCCTTGCAGTATCTTGTTCCGTTCAAAAAATCATAGTAAAAACTATATAAATTAGCCAAAAAAATTGGCAAAGGAGAAATTTTTTTTTGTAATATTGAGAAACAAAAAATTAACAAACTTAAAATGTTTAATAAAAAAATCATATAATCCATACTGAACAACTTGTAAACAAATAATCAAAAAATAATTAATAAATAAGGTTATTTAAAAATTAAATCAAAATTGCCATAATACTATTACATTTGTAAATCAAATAAACTTACAAAAATTAGAAAGATGTTTCTAAGTATTGTATAAAAATTAATAATACTCATTGTTTTCTCTCCTAATTCTTGTCTTGTTATTCTTTTTCTACCCTCTAACTTTTTTATTTTCATAACACGTTAGTAATATGAGTTTGTTCTGAAGATTTGAGATATAAACTCTTTGTAAATTAATATATTATTATAGTATATGACAATATTTTATACTAACTTCTCCTCGCTCAATTATTCTTTTTATCTTATTATCACGTGTAATTTTAATTTTTTTTTATATATTTGCTATATAATATGTTGTTCTTTTATGTTATTTATTAATTTATTCTTTCTATACATTTTAATTCTGTTATCTCCCTATTGTGATATTGTGTTATTTATTTTATTTATTTTTCAATATTTCTTGTTCCATTGTTGTTTATGTATACCTATTTGGTTTATATTATGTCATTTTATATCTATCACAATATTATATATATGATTATATAATGTTGTTTATATTTGGGTTTATTTGTTATTTATATTTGATTATGAATTTGAATTTATTTAATTTCTTTCATTACAATGTTATTTTTATTTTATTTTATTGAATGGCCAGAAACCATAATACTTTTGATCTTGTAATTAGATGTATCACGTTTAGAATTGCTCTTTCGCAAAAGAGCCTTTAAATGGCATGACAAGAAAAATCTATGGTACTTTAATAATATAATGATGACAAATATCAAAGTCTTAAGTTATATGGTGACAAATATCAAAGTCCCGGAGGCTAATGATTCAAACATCAAATGGCATAAAAGAGGTTTATTTGAAATATTTTTGCTATAATCCCAAAGACCAATGTTTAGAGAAATTGATTGTATAACATTGAAAGCAAGGAACTTGTCTATAAGTATGACAAAGAACATGACCACATTGTATAGGTGGAATTAATAATTTAAGGGTAATAATCTTTAGTCTTGGCTATTGAACCATAATTGAGGAGACAGTGATACTTCTATAGTCAAAAATAATTATGGACAAATATTATAATATGACCAGAGGTCATATGAACAAGTATATCTATTGGAGATAAATGTTAAAATCGGTTATGAAACCAAAAGATCAAGAGATATTATGAAAAGTATAAAACATAGTTATAATACCCAAGGCAATGTCTTGTGAAAAAATATGTTTAAATTAGTCAAAGCTGAAAAATGTAATCATAAGCTCACAAGGCGATAACCAGAAAGTTATATAATATTACTTTAAATTTCTTGTGATTGATTGGTAGAAACATATTATTATAAGTATTTGATATTAAAATATTAATAAATATTGCAAGAGTGGTATGAAACAAAATATATTAAAAAGTAACTATTGTTCCCTTTAAAATATTTATTTATTGTGCCAATTTATTTGCATATTTAAGAATATGAAATGAAATATAAATATAATTTATTCTCATATTAATAGAATAGCCTAAAAGATGGTCATATTATGATATTGATATTTTATTGTGCCATTTGTGTGCAAATTAAAAAAAATGATATATTATTCATATCTCCTTCATTTATACCCTATTTATATGATCATATTTAATATTAATTTGAATGATTTATTATGATTTATTGATAATAAATTTTATTATTAGTATTTGAAGTTATTTTGAATTTGACTGAATAAGAAATTAGTTGAGAAAAAAAATTAAGCCTTCATATAATATGTAAGTATTTTTCCAAATGACATATTTTGAGTGTTGCAAATTAAATAAATGATATATGGTATCTTGATTATTGTTGAGAAATTCTAAACAATACATTCAATTTTACACTTTATTCTCAAAAAATTTATTTTAAAAAATAATTTACATTTTATGTTTCTTTTAACTATATGAGTTTGCTTATGAAAAAAAATTAAGCATGCACAAATGATAATTATAATTTTAAGAAAACTTTATGGATGTTGGATTAGTTCAAATATCATTTAATCTTTAAAGTTGTCAATATTTTGACATACCATAATAAAAAATTAGATATTTATATTCCTCTATTCTTACGTTAAGAGGTATGTTAATTCTTAATTCTTTTTTGAAATGATAAATCATTGGTCTTATATATTGAAATTAAATTATTCTCACTGTGACATTTGAAGAAAAATAAAAATTATATATTTATGTCACATTTGAGTTGAGAGAATAGAAATTTATTTAATTTTATGAGAAAATTTATTATAAATAGTGATATTGATCTTGATTAGCTGGACAAAATTATTTTTATAGCATGTGTAAACTTTATGTACATTGCAAGTTAAATCTATGATATCTATAACTATTCATTATTATCTATTATGATGCTATTAAGATGAATTTGTCTCCTCATTCTTCTCAGACTATATTGTTCTTGAAAAACTATGTGTACAAATATTAATATAGTTCTTGAAGAACTAATATAAATTTTTTTATAGGCGGACAAAGAATTGATGATGAAAAATATGACCAACTGATCTACATCAGAACTTCGATTCTCTAAAGGGTTGAAAAAGTAATAGCCCAATTAAATTAATACAAGTGTGAGTTGATGTTAGATAGAGTTTTACTTATATAAGAAATTTGTTATAGTAAACCAGAAGTTTACTTGCCCAATTAGATTTATCAACTAGATTTATAGTTGGTGTGTCTTGTTTGATCATCATGAATAATATATATGATGTAACAAATTATTAATGATTATTATTGATATCCATCAAGGAACCAAAAGATTCTTCATTAAAAGACAACATATTATATGATTCAAGAGTTCATATAGTTCTTGTTCTCAAAGAAAAATTGATTATGTTGATATCACTAGTTATGATGTGGAATAGATTTCTACATTTATGGAAATATATCAAAATTAGATATATGGGCCCATACTGATAGCATGCAAACTATACAAGTATTTAATAAATTTGACAGATGCATCTATAAAAATGGTTACATATGCTATTATTAGGTTGCAACCTGAAGTTTCAAGACTAATTGAGTAGATCATATATATGTTGAGTGCATATTTCTAGAAAAAGTGCGATCCAGAAAATTCCTATTGTAAATGCTAGTGAGTTTATATATTAGCTTTTGAATGATTATCATATATTTATTAGAAAATTATTGAAAGACCTAAATGATCTAGTAGAATAATTTATTAAAGCCCCTAGGAGTAGTTAGATCAATACTTTGAGAACAAGATCTTCATTTCAGTATTGACACATTTGGTTTGATATTTTATAGTACTTACACATATCAAGTCAACAAATTCTCCCAATAAAATTAGTTTTTAGTTAGGAGCCAAATATTTCCATCTTAAAAGTTTAAATATACAATATTTATTACTATCAGCCCACTACCATGCACATAAATGGATATTTAAAAAAAGTTGGGATATATATTGAGTAAAAATCCCCTTGTCTCTAAATGAAATGAAAGGATGTTTCTAAATGAAACAAATAAATTTATGAGACTTATATTATATGATTAATTGATTGTTATTTGACAAAGTTTTTTCAACAAACATGAGGGGGGAAAATTAAGGAGCTGGAAAAGATAACATATAGAATGCACTATTATTATCAAGTATAGATCCTCAGATATTTCATGGTATGAACCAGAAGTTCATCAAAGAATGCATTCATGTTACAAAATATCTTTCAGATGCTATTACTGACCCAAGTGAGTATTACTAAATCTCATATTCCAGCTAAAAATACTCCAATTAGTATAAATAAAAGTGAGACATGCCTGAGAGATTAATCGGTTCAAATATAATTATATCAGATAAAAAAGAGCATGAAATTTAGAATTCATATTAAAAAAGCATACTTTAGAAGAGTGCTAAGACATAGTTAATTAAAAAAAAAACCTAGAAGAGGTTCAAGTACCTGAAAAGTAATGAAGAGATCTTAATAAGTTATATCACAAGAGGAAAAATAGAACAAAAAAGATAAAGTTGTTGACAATATTTTTGATAATAATATCACATTATTTCAAAGAGGATCTTATATGAAGATAGAAATTTGGTCAAAAGCAAAAAGGAAAAGTAAAAGACAAAAGACGCAATGAAAATATGATTATATTATTTCAATATACGAAAATTATGCACCTGCAGTCCAAACACATGAAATACAAAGTTATTATGTGACATATGAATATTTGTGTAAAAATAAAGGATTTCATAAAGGTCTAGTGATTATGATTATTTATAGTATTTTGTGGTGGATGCAATAATTTTTGCACTTATTACTAGTCTGACAGTATATGAAAAATGAAATATGTTTTTGTTACATACTGTTACAGCCATGTAGCTTGCTAAATAATGAAGTTTACATTAGAATTTTTGAAGGATTTAAAATGCCAGAAGCATATATATATAAAAGAAAATCATTCAATATTTAAAATATTATGTTAATTAAGATAATCTGAGTATACATATTTAGCTCAGAAAAATATATTAAAAAATAAATAATTCTGTGTCCTAGATCAAGTTTGAATGCATTAATGATTGCAAAATATGTGATTTTTGTTATGATAATTTTGTCTGCAAAATATATTTAACTAAATAGGCTAGAAGTCCTATATATTTATTCTATAATAATATCTACGTACATTGTCAATCTTACGTGTTATAATTTTATTGATAAATTTAAGTTTCGGTAGGTATATATATGAATAACGAAATTGAGATTGAGTATGATAGTTTTATGAAACTATTATATGATATCATTTTGTTCAAATTAAATTAATCATATCGACGCAAGATATATTATAGTGTTTTTCAGAATAACCTTTCTTGCAATTGCCTCAATGCAAGTGAAGAATAAATTGACAATTTCACATTTACAAAGGATATGTTAGAGGAATACATTTTAATATAAGGTGATGACAACATATCATGCATAGTTCAGCTGAAAGGAAGATGTGCTTGAAAAAGTATTGGATGGCTTGAGAAATTAGTATACTCTATTGTGATAAAATGATAAAAAGTAATGCTGTTGACGGGGAGTAAAAGTGATGTTGTCATTTCAGGAATTAAAGATCATGCAATACTCTTTTTTCTTAGCCAATATTTTGTCCCATGGGGTTTTCCTTGTTAGGGTTTTAACGAGGCAACTCCAATATATATTGTGTACTTTTTTTTCTTCATCAGGCTTTTGTTCCAATGGGTTTTTTCTAGTAAAATTTTAATGAGACACAATATTTATTCTAGACATCCAAGGGAGAGTATTATAAATATTGTATATATATGGATGTCCATAACCCTCAACTCTTAGAATTTTTCATAAGATTCTTGATTTTTGAATGTTCTAAACCCATAACCCCCCAATAAATGACTTAAGAGGAGTTTTTCATATTTATTGTCATTATTTCCTTATTCATTTCTTTATAATCCTTTGATTAGGTTTTAATGGTTGGGGGCCTATAAATAGAGGCCATATACAAGGTATTTGTACCAATGTATGAGAAATACTTTTTGTTTTTTCTCCTAATTCTTGTCTTGCTATTCTCTTTTTACCCTCTAACTTTCTTATTTTTATAACAAAAGAAAGATAATATATTAGAACGGGTCCTAAGACACCCTTATCCTGTGTCCTGTCTTGTCTTAAAATGATTAGGATGAGATTCTCATGTTTCAAAATGGCTGGAACCCCTGTGAGAGGCTCAGCAATCCACCTTGGAGGGAAGGTGTCGTTTATTTTTATAAAATTTTAAGTAAGGTTATTTTAGTAATTGAACATAGAAACTTGTTTACACTTGGGGATTCCGTGACTTCATTCTATTGGTTTTGGGCTCATGGTAACTAGGTCGATTTTCCTGTTTAGTTTTTGCAGATGACTCTCAAAAGAACAATTCAATTTAATAATAGCATGTTTTTCAATAAGAATTTTTTAAACATGAATTATAAATATTGATTAAGACAATTATAAATTTAGAGATTCCAACTGTAAATAAATATAAATCCAATTTTTAGTTTATAGCTGAGATTTTGTTCATAAGATAATATTTGGAGCCCTTTTTTTTTTTTAAAATTTAACTGCATTAAATTGACATCTCGAGACTTCAACACAATTTTTTTAGCAAAATTAGACGCCTTACCCCGTGCGCTGTACGGGTGAACTAATAATAGTTCAATCACTAAAATTTAAATTTAAAAATGCACATTAGCTATATTTTTTAAAATATGCCAAACATACAAAATTGTTAAAATACTCATCACAAATTATAATTGTCAATCTTTGTGTCAATTGTCGTCATTGCCAATAGTATAAGAAACTATACTAGTTATGTTCAGGGGGCAGGATCGATGGATCTTTAAATATAAACGACAATGTGATAATACATATGTAATAAATTTAGTATAATAATCATATGTGATGTTGACATACAACATCATCAATTATTGAGATAATTATTTCTTGAAAGAACCATACTGTCATCATTATTTAATGAACATATAAATTATAAAAACACATCTTTCTTTCAATTTATAACATGTGTCACTTTAATCAGAACCAAAAAAAAAAGTAGTTATTATTCTCAGAGTGATTTATATTTTGAATGAATCATACCAGAAACAACTTATATTATGCACTGGGGAGAGTATATGCTTGTTACTGTAGTCTATGTTATAGATTTTAAAAATTTTTTCCTCTATGAGTAAAGAAACTAGAGAGTCCCTGAATCATATAAAAACTTTCATCGATGTCCCCCTAAAAAATATCACTTATTACTATTTGATTTATCTAAAGTATCACCTATTGGTATATTTTAACCTTAAGATATAGCTTTCTTGCATAATAATCCTAAGAGTAAATTATATAGAACGTATAAAATATAAAAAATATATATATTATTATTAACACAATCACATTGACATAAGTATACGAATATTACCTTCCAACTTTCTTTTCAATATCAAATTCCACACCCTACCATAATTGAAACCAAATTTTCCATCCCCCTTCCGTCAAGGCTGGTTTATACTTAATCTTTGAAGCCTCCTGAAACTCTTCCCAAAAAAATTCACTAATGTATCTATTCAGATCACAATTAAATTGGTTAATAACAAATCTGTCTCAAAAAATTTCTTAATGATTAATCTTTTCCTTACCTAATATTCCTACCAATCAAATGGCCAAAAAATGTTTCTACTTATCTCCTAAAGTTGAAAATATGGGCAAGTATCGCAGGCCTAGAAATATTGCGATTTGTGCTTGTTGAAATTAATCAGTAATCAAAGAAATAAGAAAAGACACAAAATAGGGCTATCATTTGTTGATATTAGTTTTAGATGCTTGTGTGATTGAGTACTAAAAATCAATCTCTTCTACTAAGACTAGCAAATGATATAATTGAGTCATGACCTTGGACAAAGAAATAGGTTTCGTTAATACCCACTTACAAATTAAACTCTTGAACCATCAACCAACAGAAGACTATTCAAGTACGAATTGAGAAAACACACTCATAAGAAGAATGAACCCATATAATTCAAAAAAAATGAGATTATAAGCTATTTAATTAAGTCCTCACTTTAGTATATAAAATATGTAATACACCTATCAGAGTTAATAAATTGAGGATAACTCGGTTGTTATTAAAAGCAATTTTTTTTTTGGCCAAAACAAAGTCCATCATATTAATATATCAAAAAAGATTACACATGCTAACAACCAGAAAGAAAGCAAAGAAACGAACCGAAGGAAGTAAAAAAAGCAACAATAAGCACAAAAAAAGGAAAGCAAAACGCAAGCCTAGGATACAACCTAAGACAAGAAACGCAAGCCAAGTAACCTATACCTTCCCTATCAGCCGAGGAAATGCCAGCACTTTCCAGGTCCTGCAACAGAATTGACCTTAGAGAGGGTGGTGGAATGTCAATCCACCCTTGCGGTACCACACCCCTCATTGCCCAAGCTGCAATTCTATCAGCAGCATTATTGCCTTTACGTGAAACCAAAGACAAAACCCAGTTGCAGTCAACCCTTCCCAGCTCCAGGCACTTCAGTAATAAATCTGTACACCTTCAGTCACAGTTCAAAACCTCTTCATTTTTCAGACACCTGTACAACTCCAAACAATCAGTTTCTAAAATCACCATGTCTCCACCAAATAAATCTTTAGTCTTAAACGCTTCCAGCATGGCCCAACACTCAGCCATAAAAGCAGACCGGGCATTAACCTTTAAGCCTACCCCCCTTAAAAAATTTCCTTCTCTATCTCTACCAATAACACCTATACCAGCAGAGCCACCCTTTGCATCAAAGGCACCATCCACATTAATTTTTACAGAACCTTGGCTTGGCTTCTGCCAAAAAAAATTTCTAACAAAATTCTGTACATCCATCAGTCTTTCACTCCTTCTACTTACACAGCCCCAAAATTCATTAGTCAGTCTGATCGCTATTTGAAGGCATTTCACAGCATCCACCTCCTCTTTTTCAAATAGAAAGCAGCATTTCATCTTTCAAATCTGCCAACAAATACAAGCAAACAGAGTAGTACTAAATTCATCAGCCCCAATTTTATTAGCGATCCATCCCTCAAACCATCTGTCAAATCTCACCATGACTCTTTCATCAAACATCAGCGCCAAGGGGGATCCAAACCAACACATCCTAGCCCAAGGGCACAGGAATAACGCATGCTCTATTGTTTCCATCTGTGATTTGCAGATTCCACACATGGGGCTACAGGCACATTTCCTTCTGTATAAAGCGTCAGATGTAGCCAAAGCATCATTGAAAGCCCACCAAAGAAAATGGATGACTTTTGGAGGAGCTTTAATTTTCCAAAGACTGTTCCACAACTTATTATTCACTCTGTAAGAGCAGCTCGGGACATCCTCATTGGAGTCCATTGCTAAGTCTCTAGCCATTTTATATCCTCTTCTAACAGAATACACTCCATCTTTGCTTCCCATCCACACATATTTGTCGTCCTCCTCAATAAAGGGGATTCGAACTTTGGCTATCAATTTCTTATCTTCATCTGAGAGCCAATGCTCTACCTTCTCAAAACACCATTGTCTATCCACAATAATATCTACCACCTTCATATTACTCATCTCATCAGATAACACCCTTTGCCTCAATTTAAATTCATTAGCATCAAGTAGCCATCTACCTTCAAACAAGCTTACTCTATCCCTTTTATTTATCTTCCGAACCAGCTTCTTCTTTAACAAGTCCCTACTCTCTAGAATGCTTGACCAGCACCAAGACACTTTATTTTCTCTCTTAGCCTGCATAAAATCCTTATCATTAAAATAGAGGCCTTTCAGTATCCTGCTCCATAGCTCATCCTGTCCTTGGCGCAGCCTCCAAGCAGTCTTTGCCAATAAAGCATCATTAAACATCATAAAGTCATGAAATCCCATTCCTCCATTCCCTTTATCCTTACTCATATATCTTCAGGATTTCCAGTGAATTCTCCCCTCCTCCTGCTTTTGTCCCCACTAGAATCTGGCTACCAAACTATCAAACTCCTTGCATACTTTCTTAATGAATTTGAAACAGGACATGGGAAAAATAGGGATTGAGTTTGCTACTACCTTTACCATGATCTCTCTCCTTGTAAAGGTCAACAACCTTTGCTTCCATCCCTGCATCTTTGAGCTCATCTTGTTCTTCACAAACTTCAAAGCCTTTGCCTTTAACTTGCCCCACAGTATCGACAGACCCAAATATTTACCAGGATCATCAGAAGTTTTAATTCTCAAAACCTCAAAAACTTCATTTTTCACCCTTTCAACTGTATTCTTGGAAAAGAAGATACAAGATTTGTCCAGATTGATTGTTTGTCCAAACGCTTCAGAGTACACCTTAAAAATTTCCATTAACCTTCTGCAGTTACTACTTTTGGCATTGATAAAGAAGAGTGAATCATCAGCAAAGAAACAGTGAGAGAGAGGGCATTGTTTCGCAAGTTTAATCCCTCTCAACAAACCCTTATCAACATGCCATTGCACCATTAAGGACAAAGCATCAGCTGCAATGATGAATAGTAAAGGGGAGAGTGGGTCACCCTGGCGGATTCCTCTCTTCATTTCTATTTCAGCAATTTTTTTCCCTCCTACCACAAGATTCACCATCATAGATCTCACACAATCCATTATCCATTTGAGCCATTTCTCACTGAAGCCCATCTTCCTCATGACTTCTTTAATAAACTTCCACTCTAATCTATCATATGCTTTATTCATATCTACTTTTACTGCCATTTCATATTTTCTACCCTTTTTCTTGTTTCTCAGATAGAGATAAGCTTCATGTGCCACTATGATATTATCTTGTATCAACCTTCCCTTAACAAAAGCTCTTTGATTCTGGGAAATGATTCGAGCCAGTATAGGTCTCATTCTATTAGCTAGAATTTTCGACACAATTTTATAAGCAAAATTACATAACCTAATCGGTCCAAATGGCCCCACACACCCAGCATTTTCTACCTTTGGAATAAGCACCACATTTGTTTTATTTAAAGCAGACAAACTAGCCTTATTGTTGAAAAAGTCTAGAACCATATCAGTCACCTCATTAACTACAACTGGCCAAGAAGAATGATAAAACATTCCAAAGAAACCATCTGGACCTGGTGCTTTTGCACCCCCCAACTGAAATGCTGCTTTCTTAATTTCTTCTTTCGTGACTGCTACCTCAAGGCTTGCACTTTCTTCCTCCTTGACCAGTCTCTAAACAAAATTCAATACCACTTCTATGTTGTTGCAACCTTCCGATGAAAAACAATTTATTGTAAAACTTCATAAAGGATCTGTTTATCTCCTCTTCACTCTCAAGCCAAACCCCTCCTTCTCCTCTTAACTTCACCACCTTATTTCTCGCCCTTCTTTGGATAGTGGATGAATGGAAGAATCTTGTATTCCTATCTCCAACCTTCAGCCATTGAACTCTTGATCTCTGCCACTAGTAAGCCTCTTCCCTATCCCACGCTCTCTCAATTTGATTAATAAGTTCCTCCATTTCCTCCTTTTTGGTTAAAGTAAAGTTCCCTTTCCTACATTCTTCTAATCTTAAAGTCAAACTTTGTATTACTTTACGAGCATTAGGAAAGGTTCTACTTCCCCAATCAGAAAGAACTCTTATAGTTTTCAAGCCTACAAATCAATTCCTCCACCTTGTCTCTACCCAAAACATTACACTGCAGCTAGCCTTCTTTAACTATTTGCAAATAATCTTTGTGTTCTAGCCACACTGCTTCGAATTTAAAGGATCTATGGGTTCAAGTATGCTTGAATGCACAATCAACAGCAAGCATATGGTGGTTTGATCCCATTGGCTATACATGCAACACCAAAGTTGATTGAAAGTTTCCTCTGAATTCCACATTCCCCACTACCCTATCAATTCTTTCTTTCACATGATCTTCCCCTAGTATTTGATTGCACCACGTGAAGCGGGCACCAGAGTAATTCAAATCCAAAAGAGCACAATCAGATAACATGCTCTGAAAACTCATCATTCTCCTAATATCCGCTGGCCACTTCCCTTCCTTCTCATACACAGAGACCAGATCATTAAAATCCCCCATACATAGCCAAGTACCCTGCACCCCATTTGCAATACTTCTCATCTTCCTCCAAACCTCCTCCTTCTCTTCTGCCCGTGGTGCACCATACACATACGTCACATACTCAGGTACTTCATGCACAACAGAATGAATACTTGTATGGATAATGTTCTTTGAGCAATGCCAATTGTTAATAGTCACATCCTTCTTCCACCAAAGGGCCAATCCACCACTTCTTCTAATCAATTCAACATACATTTCTTCATCCATGTTACATCTTTTTTTTATTTTCATCATACCAGCTTTCAACATTTTAGTCTCCATGAGGAAGATAACTGAGGGACATCTCCTCAAGTTCTCTTCCCTTAGTTTTTTCACTGTCAAGGCTCTTCCCAAACCTTGACAGTTCCATGCAAGGAAAATCATGGCCTCTTGGTGGCTGTTTGCGGCCAGCCACCAGTGCCCTTAGCATTTCCTTCAGAGCCCCCACATTCTTCTGTTTTAGAGGGGAAAGGAACCATAGTACTTAAAACAATCTGCTCCACACTCTTATTGCCTCTTGCCTTTCTCTTCAGTTTCCCATCCCTCCTTAGTCTTCTCTTCAGTGCTCTCACATTCTTTCTTTCACCAAGTACTCTACTGCCTTCCTTTCCCTTACTATCATCATCATAATGCTCAGTAAAGGTTAATCTTCTTTTTTTGAATTTCCTTTGCTCAATGTCATCAGTCATGGCTCTCTTCAAATTAATTCTTTCAACCCTTAGGGCTACTTCTGAGATTGGAGAAGCATTGCCATACACGACAATTGCCTTAGACAAACCCTCAACAATCTTTGGAGACATCAGGCCCCTCTCACATGCTCCCTTGCTATCCAATTGTCTATTAGCATTTACATCGTCTGCACCACTAGGCAATATTTTTGCTTTTTCTTGCTTCTCAACTTCACTTCCTATGCCCTTCTCATATGTTACCTCTTCAGAATTATTCCCTGCCCAACCCTCCTTACTTCTAGAATCCTCCATAGCTCCCTCTGTAGAGATAAGACTCTTAGATGCATTGCACTCATTAACCTTATCTTCCCTTGTCCCTCCTTCCTCTCTTTCCTTATCACTTCGTTGATTTTTATATAAATTTCTACATGCTTCAATTTCCTCCCACCTTTCATTGCATTCCACCATCTCGATCTTGATACTCCTTGCACCTGGAACACCTAGCCAGCTGCCATAATCCAGTTTGGAACTCCCCTCAACCTCTGTACAATTTGAGCAGTGTCTCTGATCGTGCCCAATCCTACCACAGTAATAACAGAAGTTTTGTAGCCTTTCATAATGCGCCTTCACCCATACTTTATCCTTTTCTGGACACAGAACCCAAATTCCAGTTGCCATACTTTTCCTCAAATCAACCAAGACTCGAGCTCTTAGGAAGCTTCCAACTAATAGATCACCCTGCCTGAGATTTTCTACCATCATGACCTCACCAAACACACCGCCAAGTGTAACCACATTCTCTGCATCCATGCCTTCTAGTGGAATATCATGGAATTGGATCCAGAACGGGCAATAATCAAAATAGATGTCCTTAGACACCATATAATCTTTCCAAATCTGAACATTTAGTAACATACCTTGAATTGATGAAGGTCGTCCTCGTAAGATCCTCAGATAATCATCTCTGCATCTGAACTCGAAGATAAAGGCCTTCTCGTTGATCTCAATAATCTCCATATCTTCATTGTTCTCAAGGTTCCATCCTTTTCTAATCATCTTCATTACTGTAGGCATGTTAAAACTCTTTTCTGTCATCATTTTTCCTACTAGAGCGCCTCCGTTCAACTTACGTTGCTCTCTTTTCTTCCGCACAAGCTTTACTTCGGTGTCCCCCTGCTTCTTCACGACCTCACACAAAGAAGCCATCGAATGACAACTTATCAAATCCACACTCTTCCTAGCACCAGCTCTCATGAATTCCTCCCTGTTGCAATGCGCAACAAATCGGATGCTCTTTGATTCCGTGACAGTGGGCGGCAGAATACACACTCACAAGAAAACGGCGATAACCATCGTAACTAACTCTCACAGAGGAGAGAGAAGACTCACAGGGGAGAGAAACTAATCAGACCGCTGTTATTAAAAGCAATTTGTTTTCCATGAAGCATTCATTATTTTTTTCCCCATTTTATTATCCTTGCACAACATAATTGTAAAACATAATTGCCGGCAAAAAAAGTAAAACATAATTAATTTGTTTTTCTTCAATGCATTCATTATCTCTTCCACTAATAAATCAATTAGTTATTATTATAAAAATTTATTTCTCCCAAAGTATTTATTTTGCTTTCCTTCAAAGCCTCTAGTATTTTCCCCACTTATTCCTTAATTAAATACTCGAGAATTATCACGAGAGAAATCAACTTTTTAAATTTCCACCATTATCTTTGAATAAAATAGAATCCAACTCAAGAGACACAAAAAAAAATAAAGAATTGAAGCATAACCTTCTTATGAAAATCACACTATTTTTTTTTTTGAGTTGAGAAAATCACACTATATTAATTCGTAACAAAACACATCAAAATAGATTTTCCACTATTTTACTCCCTTTGTCCCTTTTTATAAATAACTTTGGATCCCATTACATAGATCAAAAAATTAGTTAAAGATAATAAATATGTAGAAATTGAAAGCTTTTTTCCCCCAAAATACCCTCATTCATGAGGGAAAAGAGGATAAGAAGGAGAATAAAAAATTATTATAATAAAAACATTATGAAAGAGAAAGAAGATGTGATGGAGAGAGATAGTAGTCTGAAAAATAAAATAATAAATATATTCATTATTAAAATGATTAATTAATGAGGATAAAATATAAAATTTGCTACAAAAATTTAAGACAACTTGTAAATGTTGCTTATATTTAAGAACAACAGGAGAATGATAGTTATTGATTATGAAAAGGGATGAAGGGAATAATTATACATTGTACACTCAACTAATAGATTTTATTCTAAAAAAACCAGAATAGATATTCTCCGATTTCATTATATATTAATTATTCACAAAAAAAAATTATGCATTTCACTTGAGTGCCACTACGCGGTTGGTATGATTATCTGATCTGATGATCTAATGATTTAAACAATAAATATAAAAGAAAAGAAAAATATTAAAATAGATGTTTTTCTGATGTCATTGTATATTATTAGTTCATAACAAATATCAGAAAATGTAAAATTTTTTTTTAATGTTCAGATAAAGGAAAAAAATTAGGAAAATATCATGAAAAGATTCATGACCAAATAATGGGATTGGTTCATGACCTGGAAAAAAGAAACAAGCTATTTCAATACGAATGGCTCTCGAATGTCCCTCAATCAGCAAAAGGCTATTTAAGTGCCAATTAGGAAAACAAATTCATAGGAAGAATAAAACCACTCTAATGCTATATCAATTGCATGTGTAAAAAAGATTGTTTTTTTTTATTGAAATTTAAATTTCAATAATCTAAATTTTAAAAGCAGGATAACAACAATAGTATCAATCAATTAATGAAGTAACTAATAAAAAAAGTCGTGAATTACCCTCTAGTCCTCTTGTTATATGACATTTTTAGAAATAATTTTTTTTCCTAAATAATTATCATTTTTTGATATGGGAGAATTAGTTGATTTTTGGTCTAAAATAGTTTGAATTAAAGTTTAAATTTTAATAATTCAAGTTTCAAAAACAGGACAATACCAATAGTAGTTAATTTCGCCACACCAATGAATCAATGAATCAATGAATTTTCTAATCAAAAAGTCATGAACTACTCTCTCCCTCTCTCGTTCTTATTATACGATATCTTCTACAACTAAATTTTGGTTTCAAGTAATTGTTATCTTTTGGTATACATATACAAATTAGTTGATTTTTGATCCAAAATAGTTTGAATTGAAACTTAAATTTCGATAATCCAAATTTTAAAAATAGGATAAGAACAATATCAAATCGCAAATTTTTGGATTTTGTTATCATCAATATGAAAAGTCTTTCTTGCCATCAGAGATATAAAGAAAAAGCCAAGCAAGGCGCACATGCTTATCTTATTTTTCTTTAGGGTCAGATATAATGACAATCTTAAATATTTACACATTTTTAGGGATAAAATACGTGACCCATTACTAATTAAATACCCTTTAATTTAATAGCACTGAGAATTTGTACTTCTTTGAAAATGGGAATTTTTATGCATGTTTTCCATTATCTTTTGATCTTTTAAATAGAATAACACATCTTATAGATAATCCAAAATTCAATGCATCTCTAAATACCCTTTAATTTAATAACACGAGAATCTGGACTTCTTTGAAAATGGGAATTTTTATGCATGTTTTCCATACATGTTATAGATATCCCAAACTTAAATGCCTCTCTCTCTCTTAAACAGAACTTAAACGTTGATCTCCTTTTACTTGATTTTAAGGTTTTTGCATCTAGAGCAAAACTGTAAGAAAAGCTCCATATAACAAAAGGATTGGCTGCAATTGATAGTCAAAACTACTTAAACCTAAACCATATACACAGTTGCATTTTTACCGTTGGCGGGAAAAAAGTTGCCTTTTTCCCCTGGTCATCAATTTTATGAGTACGGTATTTTGTTGTTTACAATAAAATTATCCGTGTTAAGGGAAATAAGGTATATATGCAAAATAAACATCCTACAATACCACTTGGGCTTGTAATGCATGGTTAGAAAGTAAAATTGTAATAGTAGACTCCCCTTTTTTGTTTGAAAAATAACAATATAATTCAATTTCTATGACAAGTGTAATAATACATTATTTGAAATGAAAACGTGGGTGATGATTTTGATTTCAAAACATAAACAAAAATAAGCATTTGCATGTTTTAGTTGCACTTCAACTTTTAATTTATTGTTATGCAGAATAAAATAAATTTCGGTCATTAGCAAAAATCAAATAGGAAGTTTGTTTTCTCCTAAAAGCATCCACTTGAATGTCTGCAGCATATGATAGGAACACCGAAGGGCAACATAATTTGAAGTTTTATTATTATTGGCATCTGCTTATAACATATTAAACTTTCCATTACATATAACATTAATATAATTAAAAATCCTATTATTATTGGCATCGGCTTAACATAACAAACTTTCCATTACATAACAGAGTTAAACCCAAGTTTAAAAATACTCTATCTGATTCTAAATATAAGAATCGTGAAGCAAACGAAGAAGGTCCAGCTTCATTTTGTTCGGTGGATGCATCTTGTGGTGTAGTATTCCAAGTCCATAGTGGTTGATCATCATTGAACACAATGTTGCTGGTGTTCTCATGATTTTTCAGCATCTTAATCCCTATACACATCCAAAAAAAAAAAAAAAGGAAAAGAACATAATGTTTCCAAACAGTTCAAATACTTTATCATGCTGGAATATAGTAGATAAAAAAAATGATTAACAAAGAAAAAAAGCGTCTAAACATCAGTGAAGACACAAGATATCAAGGTTTTCTCTTACATACTGAAAGGGTCTGTGATTGATAAAATAACAACATGAAATCTCACTTTGCTTGTAACCTCATCCTATTGCCTAATCCTTTAAAGCGAAAATAAATAATATATGAAGTATACTTACGTGTGTTCTTCCAAAGTCCAAGAGGTGGTCTTTTTTCTGATATGACCACTAGACCTGGGTGGCTAATTGATTGAAGATCAAAGGAGGGCCAAGAGTCCGAGTAATACGGTGCCGGAACCAACACGATTCAATATCGACGACGTCACGATGATATAGAGACATCCGTCCGATTACGGAGTAAAAAAGATAACGACGGATATGGAAGGGATAGCAATATGGAGTCAGCAAGAGGGGAGATCTCCAAATTTTGCACCAGAAATAATAACAGCAAGAAAGAGGCACTCAAGATAAAACCAAACTGGGAAGAAAGTAAGCCAACCGAACCAAACTTAGGGAGTGTTTGGATAGAAATCAAACCATGATTTTAGAAGTATAGCAGATATCGGTTCATGAGAAACCAAAAGCCCAACACACGTGGACAGAAAAAATAAAGCTAACCAATCAAAGTTCTAAACTAATGATGCGGCTAATTCATGAACTTGGAGAAAGAACAAAACACAAAGCCTGACCCCTCAACTTCTCCAAAAAAACTGATAAAAACAAAACTAAATATTCACAAGTCACAAAACACAATCCACGTGACCCAATACTTGCACATCTACGTGGACCAATCACAAAGTACTCACAATGTTTATAGAATATATAGATAGATAGATAGATAGATAGATATATAGATAGATATAGATATGCGGATCTCTCTTGCTAGGTACTAACTCATCTTAATTAATAGATATATTTTTTTTAATTTTCAAAATATACTATTTTGTATGTATTTCATTGATTTTAATAAATTCTTTAATTTTGTTCCGTTAGTACCATTAGTTATTGTAAAGAGACTAACTACTCTAACATAAAGTTACAGGGATTAATGATAGCATACTAAAATTAAATGATTTAAAAAAAATACAAATATCAAATTATTTTGACCTTGAAATATAAATATCAAATTGAAAAGTTGAGGAAAAAAAAATATGGATGCTATAAAATGATTTTTCTAACTCTAATCGCTAGTTAGTTAGTAGCAACTCCCCTAGTCCCATTTACCCTCTTCCTCACCTGGTCCAGGCTCCATCTCCCGCCTTTCACCTCGGGCGACCAAACAATCAGGCGTCTTAGCTCCATTCCCTCACTCAGATTTGCGAAGACGGAGTGACGGCTTATCCGCCAATCATACGCAGCCACCTGCCTGTTTGATTTAGCTTATTCTAGCTAACATCTTCCAACGAACCCATTTTAAAGTTCCCAAATTTCCAAAGGGAAAAGTTAATTTTCATAGTGGTAGGAATGTTTGCAATACTTATACAGAGACGTTTTGTCTTCGCTAGGTTTTTCTTTTAATTTTTAAATTATTGAAGATTATAGATGCTGACTGTAGTATTTTCGATGTCGCAGGTCCTAATACATAAAAGGCCGCATCTTGATCTCCTTTTAGGATGTCGACGGATAAAGACCCCACCAATCTGTCTCGTACCTTCAAATACCTATTGGGTTAGTTCATTTGGCAAGAAAAAAGCTATTCATTTAATACTTGTTTGTTAAAGCAAATGTATTGTGGAGTGTGAATCGTCTTTGACTTCAAATATATTATTTCCATATAGTTTATTTATATTTTTTAAAATGTTGAGGGAAACATCAGGAGTATATTATAGTCTCTATAAATTATCTTAGTATCAGAGTGTAAATGAAGAATCGACTGCTGGATGGGAAGGCATGAAGGCGGAATAATTCAACTTTGGAGTATTGACTGATAGAGTTTTTAATAAACTCAATGCATGTTTAATGATCAGTTTAATGCTCTTACTGATCATTGAATTTTGTCAACCGCACTTTTGGTTAATCTTTCTAAATTGCCAGTTTCTTTTGAGTTTGGATTTCCAAAAATGTTCCTTGAAAAAGTTTTATCCCTCATATTTTATGGTTTTCTTTTGCGACATACTTTCAAAGCAATGTCTCCTAGGTATTATGAGTTTGATGATTTGATATTTTCACTTTTGCTTGTGATATCACGCAGCTACTCAATTTTTGTCTAGAGGAATACCCTTTGTATTCAATACGTGGATTGTGAGGCATCTTAAAGAAGAAGACTACGCGGTATAAGTTTCTGAAATTTTCTATTTATGTTTACTGGAGTTCTTTATTTCCCACCTTCATCTCTTGTGTGCGCATGTGTTGGTTTTATTACTGTTTACTGGAACCTTGTGTTTTCCTTTTATGCCAAAATTAACAAATTTGTGGTTGCGTTGTACTTTCTCACTCTCTCTTTTATTTTCTTACATTATTAGATAGTTTTTATAACTGATTACTCCTACTACTGGTACTCTTTCTTCTGTTCTATTATTTTCAGGGTTATTTAATTTGATGAAGTTCATGGATGGTCTACTGCTTTGTTTTCAGATCCTTTAGTCATAGATGATCACTGCCGTGATATGAGCTGATTTATTCTTATGTTGCATTTTTGCCCCTGATGCAGCTATATGCAGTGCAGTTTTATCTTTTTGTTACCTGTGTTTTGTTTCTCAGTCGAGAGGGCTTCCGGCGAGCATGCTTGCGGATGGACATGAAACGGTAGTCCCTTATACTTTTGCAAATTTCGTTTTAGAGCTATTACTTCATGCAAGTAGAAAGTGAGACTTTAATTTTTTTGTCCTTTCATTATCTTGCCCGAATTAGTGATTTAGCCTTTCCATGGTTGACAATGAGCTGTTATTTAGCTCATGTTCTTCCGTTGGTATGTGCCTGTAATGTATTTTTGCTGACTTAACTTTTAACATCCCCTTCAAAAGGAAAATGCAGATTCAGTGTCAGGTCTAAATGTGTAGCACCATAATTAAGTGCTAATTGTTTTCATCTGAATAAGGTTTATATCAAGTTAGAGAAGTTTTATGCACTGTGCAGTGAAATCATCCGATTATTGCTTTTATTTTGTGTGAAAGGAATAGGATATTGTTGAGTTATAAATCTCTTTTATATCGTAGTGATGGATCCTCAATGGAAGAAGATGTTGTGAAGCTAATGAAAGTATCCTGGATGAGTCTCCCACTTGGAATAATTATTACAATTGCAGCTTGCTTGCTCGTCTTCTGGTGGCAAGAAATTAATATTTCTGGTCCTCAAGGGCAAGCTGTTTTGATCAATGGTAATTGGTTGAATTTTCTGTCTACTTTTTTGGTTATTCTGTTTGTGTTCTCTGACTATTCAGCACGGGAGGATTCTTTATTTTTATTTTTTCCCTGTTATAGGGCTCCAAGTAGTCAAACATAAACTTATCTTGCTGGAATATTACTGTACACTAATATTGTAAAAAGAGAAGAATTTCATATGCTACCCTGAGTAGTATTTGATTTCTCAACAAGCACATCAAACCAAGCACTCTTGAACTCCCCAAACTATTGCTATGTGAAATTTTGTTTATGTTAGCTCACTTCTTATGCCAGGTTGCGCGTGTATTTTGGAGCTTTTGGCTGAACCTTTGTATATTCTTTCACAGAACTTGGTCTTGCTGGAATTGAGGTTGATGGTTGAGACAGTAGCTACTATTTCACGATGCATGACAATGTACATCCTTATTGTCAAACATACTGGAATGGTAAGAGTTTAGTGGGAATTTACGATAAAATTTGTTCTTTATCATCCTTATTGTTGATAGCATAAAGTGATCATGTCCGCTCTTAGTGCTTATGCTCTCTCAACTTCCTCTCCTTTAACCCTCCATTTTAATTTACTTCATGCTGGTGGTATTAATTGCCAGATTCAGCTGTGTATTTCCGTTTTTATCTATCTGTTTTCTTGGGGAATAGGAGCATCATCTAGTTTCTATTTTATTTCTTGTGTTCATCCCGCATCTGACAAAGCAATCAATTTTGTGGACCACAAAGTGCATTGTAAGTTTTAATGTCTCTATAAATTGATCTGATTCTGAGTGGAATGACTGCTTTCAGGAAAAACCAATCATATTTGCTTTATCACAGTCTGCATATGGAGCCTCCATATTTCTGGGCTATTGGGGCTATCTGGTTCTCTTCCGCAAATTTAGAAGTTCTCTCATTTTCCCATTCAGGTATATTATGTATATTATATATAAATGGTTAGTTATTTTATCAATTATATATCCTTCTCGCCAGGGTGAAAATGGAATTGTAAATGTTCCAACTGGTAATAGATCTAAAATTAGGCAATGGAAGCTCAATGAGAGGATTGAGTAATGTAGGACTTAGATTGGCACTGCTATAGGCAACTTCTATGTGATTACTTTTGTTCTGCAATAGCTGGAAAACTTTAGTATTCATTTACTGTTAAAAGTGAGATATCACTGAATTACTTGAAACTTGAGAGCTGTAAACAACCGAGCAATTTTTTGTCCCTGTTGAGTACCTGTGAAACAGGCTCATGCCCATTCCAGTTATCTGAGTTATATGTGGATGAATTTGGTTTGCTTTAATTCTTTCATCTTCAATAGTGTTGAAATTTACTCCTCTGGTCCTATTTATAGGGTAGAGAGAGAAGATATTTTTTTGTCCTATTTATAGGGTACTGAGAGAAATTTTTTGTATGAATGTACAATTTTACCCCTCATTTATTATTGTGTTGATTTTGTTCATATGAAGTATAATGTATGTTAAATAGGGATAAAGTTGGAAAGTCATTAAATTTTAAATAAGAATTAATGAAGGTTAAGGTTTTTCTTGGTCTGTGTGAAACATGCTGGAAGTGCCTTATAAATAGGATCAGAGAAGTAAGGTTTAAGCATGCATATGGTGAATGGATATCAGATGCAAGAGAGAGGAGGCAGAGTAGAGAGAATTAGAGTGTCATATTCATAGCTCGTGTTAGTGTACATGCCAGTATTTCTAGAGTAGAGGTGAGTAATAGAAACAGAAGAGGCTAATAAGAGACCAACTCTCAACTACTCTAATGCCTTCCCTCAATTCCAAGGACCCTTCTACATCTAAGTGAGTTCTAAACTTATTAAACATATTGCTTGGAATTGCCTTGGTCCTCCTGTCAGCAACTTGACATGAAGCTGGGATGAGTCTAACTAGAATTTATTTCCATAGCTCTTTCTCTTACAAAGTGCAGATCAAGATCAGTGTGCTTGGATCTAGCATAAAGTATTGGATTGGTCATAATTACTGTACTTAAGTTATCACATTAAGTTGAGTCAGTCCACTGAACTGCACCTTCAATTTTCGCAGCAAATACTTTATCCATTACATTCCGGACATCATAAAAGCCATACTGCTATCTTCTGCCTCTGTGATTGACCAAGAAATAATATTTGCGCCAAGATGTATATAGAACCCTCTTGTACTGTCATTGCAGATGAGGCTCAATCGGCATCACCGTATGCTATTATATTGCACTATTGCATGATTACCTAAAACCAGTCGATTTCTTGAAAGCTAAATAAACCCAAGCCTAGAACTCTTTATTCAAGTCCAAATTCTTCATTAAATTTTTAGCTACCCCACTTTCCTCAAAGTAAAAGCCCTGGTTCCTTAATAATAATAATAATCACATTGCCATACTGCTCTAGCTTATTCACGGCCTTCACACGTGATATGGAATTGAATTGTGTATGAAGCATCAGTTTCTTAAGGATTTGATGTATCTGATTTGAACAAAGAGATTGGACAGCTCTTTCATTTGTTTCCCCCCCCCCCCTTTCCCTTTGTTGGATTTTGTTTATTTGTTCTGTTTCTAAAATTTTTGGTCATTTCTTGTTTGAGGATTTCTTATCCTCAAACTATTTGTGGATTATTTTATCTCTGATAAACTTTCTTTTATACAAAACAAAAAATTGCAGGGAGCAAAAGGTGATTGGCTTTGATAGGCAGCTGTCAAAGATGTGCATGCTGTTTACCTTCCAGTCCTTTCGAAAGTTGATCCTTCAAGAAGGAGAAAAAATGGTGCTTGTGTGGTTGGATACACCCTATAATCAAGCTGTGTATGGCCTTGTGGACAAATTAGGTCAGTGAATACTTTAGAATGTTCTTTTTTTTATTGAGATGCATGCATTGCCCCAGTTCTTACGCATACACGATTATTTTGAAACTGTCATCAACTTCCAGGCAGTTTAGTGGTGAGGCTGGTCTTTTTACCTTTTGAAGAAAGTTCATATTCAACATTTGCAAGGTCTGCTTCAGGTTCTATTTCTCTCTTCTTCTCTTGATGTTCGGACCAAGAATATCAGTGCATCTTTCTCTGATTTTTTTTCTTTTGTATTTACTTCTAGACTGGTACAATTTAGCCTTTCTGTCTTGGAAAAAATAGGTTTAAAATTCAGGTAGGGATCAATAGGTGGGAAAATTCTGGAAATGGATGGGGGAGGGATTAGCATCTTCACTTTCGGTCATATCTGTTTTATGCCGATTTTTACTTTTTATGCACACTTCTGTGCGCACATACACAGTTTGCTGTTTTGGCGGGTGATACAACTGCTGTCAAATTATTTTTATTTTCACAGTTTGTATCCTGTCTATCATTCCTGACAGGGAAATACCCAGATAAAAGCAAGAAATTAGGAAAATGCTTGATGGAATCACTGAAGCTAGTTTTGTTGATTGGTATGTCCTAATTATTTTATCCTATATTGTATGTTCTGTTTATCTTATTCCATATTGTTTTCCTGGATTACATGATTATTTAGTCCCTATTATATTCCGTCATAGCAAAAAATATTTTTTTTTTTTCTGGGGTGGGGGTTGTATATCGTAGGGTTTCACCTCAAACCTCTACCTATAATTCATCCCATTCTTATCACTTAAAGTAGTCTTAGGTTGCTAGTCCCGACAATATCTTTTGGTCTTGTAGAAGAGAACCTCCAAAAATTTGCTATGGATGTTGAGTGGAACTGAACTGCAAGGCTCAGATAAACAAGCTCTGAAAGAAATATGGATATCAAGTTTTCCTCAGAAAGATTGACACAGGAGTTAAAGATTATCTTGACTATGTAAATTAATGCATATCAATAATAGATGCTTCCTTGCCTGATGGGACTCGTCTGATATATGTTTTAAATACCTTTCTCAGAGGTAAAAATAAAGAGGCTTAAACCTTGCTATCTATCTAATTTAATTCCCTCCTCCCAAACAAGGAATTCGGGAGTAAAGAAAAAAGGAAAGTCAGACTATCCATCTGACTTTGGGTGACGCTTCCCTTCAACTAGATCTTGCTTGCTCAGATCCCTAACTATGTTTTATGGGGAAGAGCATTCCATAGTAAACTGACGGATGTGTGGTCTACTAATGACAGCCT
Organism: Neltuma alba; assembly: GCF_004799145.2. Taxonomy (NCBI): domain Eukaryota; kingdom Viridiplantae; phylum Streptophyta; class Magnoliopsida; order Fabales; family Fabaceae; genus Neltuma; species Neltuma alba. Next base: position 261,346 of record NW_021635289.1, read on the forward strand.
ATATTAGTATATAATTTGATTGAAAGTCAATTCATTGATCATCTTCAAGGTATGCAATTTAGGGCATCTTGAATTTTTCTAAGGCCTTCAAATGATTTTTCTGAAGTTTTCCATACTATTGCTTTCTGTCCAACGTTAATAGTCACAACGATGCAAAGCTGCACAAATATGTTTCAGTGTTCTGACAATTTTCTTTCCCTCTTGTCAAACTTCATGAGAGCCATATACATTCTGCACAGATGTGGCTATTAGGGTTGCGTGAGTAGTTGTATTTCATATTTTTCCTAGTGAATAAAGATTTGAACTGTATGTTTTTGCCTTCAATTACATATTCTAGTGATGTTGATGTCAATAATTAGCTGCGCTTTGCAGGTCTTGTTTTTGTGGCATTTGGTCCGAGTTATTCTTATTCGCTTATTAGATTGCTTTATGGTGGAAAATGGAGTGACGGAGAAGCATCAACTGCCCTCCAGTATTATTGTATTTATGTCATTCTTTTGGCAATGAATGGTTAGTGAGTTACATTATCTCATTGTTGCTCAGTTTTTGCATTCCTAAATCGAATTCTTTATTATTGTTCACCTATTAATTGTTTATATTCATTGAGGCATTGGTATGTATCTACTCTTTTAGACTTGGTAGTATTGTGTCCAACAATGTTGATTGTGTTTTTCTAATTTGCTTCAGGAACCTCTGAAGCCTTCTTACACGCCGTTGCATCAGAGAGCCAACTCAAACGTTCAAATGATTCATTACTCGTGTTCTCCTTGATCTATATAATTTTGAATGTTGTACTCATAAGATTAGCTGGGGCTGTCGGCTTGATCCTGGCAAATTCCATGAGTATCCTTTCTACATTATCATTAGGTTTTGAGGAAAATTTTAAAAAAAAAAAAAAAATTGGGATAGAATATAAAGGTGGTGTTGAAGGAAAGTGAGGCCCTTGATACAAAATAAATAAATAAATAAAAATATTATTATAAAATAGTAATAAAAGGGGGGGAAATGAAAGTGAAGGCAGCAAAATTAGGTTTGAGCAATATGCAAGATATTAACATATGTATTGATTAACTTAAAACTGATATGATTACTATTTCGACAAAGAATAGCATGCCAATAAGACGGCTTTCTAGCTCTTTTTATGTTGATCTTTTCGCAATGCTGTGATATATACTTGATTCTCGTTTGATATAGCAGCTTTTGTGGAAAAGAAAGAAAAAATTATCTTTCATTCCTTGACTTGATTAAAGATATGGCCTTGAGGATTTTATACTCTGCAATTTTCATAAAGCATTATTTCCAGGTATGGCTTTGATTTTGAGACCTCATTCTGATATACTGGCGCTTATGGCATTCTTATAATTGTATTTTTAAAATTTGTTGTCCCCAGGGATCTTCCTCATTTTCTTTCCATAGCTGCCTGCCATCAGGATGGACTATTTTGTTGCTTTCAGGCATAATCACGATCATTTCAGAGAAAATCTTTCTAGACCGTGAAAATTTCTGGCCAACTTTTGCCATCCATTTCTCCATTGGGCTGGCTTGCTTTTGCGTTTCATCTTATGTGATGTATATATTCTTGCTTCCTTTTGGATTGATTTATTTAGATTTTTGAGATGGGAAAATTGACATGCAAGTCCCTATAGTTTCACATCATTGTTAGTCGGGTCCATGTAGGTTCTTTTTTATTTTTACCAAGTCCTTGCAGTTTCATCTTATTTTAATCAGGTCCTTGTAGTCTTCTTTTCTTCTTTCTATGTCTCTGTAGTTTTACATTATTTTTAATCAGGTTCTTGTAGTTTTAGAGATCTGGTAAAAGGGGGGAAAACTCGAAGAACTTGATTAAAAATCACATGAAAGCATAAGGATCTAATAAAAAGAAAAAAAATTATGGGCTCTGATTAAAATCAAATGAAACGATAAAACCTCAAGGAAGAAAAAGGGGGGGCTACAAAGACCTGATTAAAAATATAGGGATTTGGAAATTAAATATCTCTTTAACATATTTAGTTGAATGCAATCTTTTGTTCATGATTCTGTCTTCTCGGCGTATTGATATATTCTTGTTATTTCAGCTATCGCAGGGAAAAACCTTTCGTCAGAAGAATAATTCGCTTTCGAGATCACTCAGACTGAACGCGCTTGCAAGTTTAGATGTAAGGTTAACTTTTGACCTCTCCAAAACAATTGACTTGGCTTCTTTTGGTCAGAACAATGAAGAATTTTTTTTTATTTTATTTTTTTGTACCATGTTTATCGTTAATTACTCAATACCCAATGGTTTATGTATGTTTCTACTTTTATTGGGTCATAATGGCAATTTTTTTGAATCATTGAAAAAATATCTTTTTCATTTTATTTCTTGTTCCATATGTCTAGTGTGTTCTAAACAGCCGTCAATTTTCTTTGCTTTCTTCGCGTACAAGACAATAGCAGCTTCCTCTGGGTCACCATTTCTGCATAAGATGATAATATCTCATTAGCATGCAGGAACACACACACACATATTGGAACCTCAGAAGTAATTCAAAGGTATTGAGTTAGAGTTTGAAAGAAACAGGTGTAAAATGGAGCCCCACCCGTATATATTGGATCCTACAAGAGTGGAACCTGCTTTTGTTTTCCTTTTTCATTCAGCCTTTTGTTTTCTTTTTTTCCCCCAGACCAACTTCATAAAACATCTCTTAAAAAAACGATTATATGCATTTAGAAATTCATGAATTTTAATCGGTTAAAAATTAAAATAAAAAAAAAAGATGTTTAGCTTTATTGAATCTGCCGGAGTTCTTGGTTTGTATACAAGTTTATAGGAAACCTGTTGTGTATTCGGACTTTTATTCTTTCTTCTTCTTTTTAATACATATAGGTATTTTTTTACTGCAGATACTCCTATTCGAAGTATAATTGGATATTAAATGTGGGTATCTTTCCTTGCAAGGATAAAGTTTTGAGGAACTAGCTCATTCTACTAAGTCTAACTCATGTGGGTTCTATTTTTTTTTTTGGTAAGAGTGAGAGAGCTTATTATCTTAATTAATTAATGGCTTGTTGGTATTATTAGTACTATTTTAGTATATTAGCATTCTACTTTGTAAAACCAATTTGCTTTCTAATCCAAAAACATTTTAGTATCTTAGACTTCTTTAACGTAAAGATACATCTTTAATCCTCTAATTTTATTTAAGATTTCAATTTGATTTTAAAATGCATTTTTATTTTTAATTCTTTAATCTGACAATATTAGTCTGAAATAATAATTTTTTATAATAATCATTGTTATTCTTTTAAAAATTAATATGTCAACCTTCCAAAATATTCTAACATTTAAAATTTTAACGTTTTAGCCTTTTTTTTCCTTACTACTGTTAGAATTAAAGAACCAAAACTGTTTTATAAAATTAAAAAAATTAAATTTAAAAAAAAATATTGAATGGAAAAATGAAACGCTTGCTACTTTGATAAACCATCATACCATGCATGTAACATTGAACAAACTATCATTCATCAAAAATTCTAAATAATAATATGTTAGGCATCTGATTCATCCTTTATATGCCTAATTTAAGATTTATGAAGTCTGGAACAAGTCTACTCAAGACTAATAAAAAATTGTTTGAAAAAAAACCTTTTTTTAACTAAAAAATAAATATTCCTCTGATGTTAAATATAAGACTTTTTTATAGTATATTTTATACTATAAAAAAGATATTATATTTAGAACCGGAAGAGTATAAATAGAACCATATGGTCGTTTCCAATACATAAAATTATACTTATTTTGTGGCCAATAATTTTTCTACACAGTAAAGCGAAATTTCCAGCCTAAATATTTCTTGATGTCTCTTGCCACTCATTGGATTCCTCCCGTTGATGTATTTGATTTGAAGTTGTCAAAACTTCATGTGCCTGCAAATAAAGTCCTGTATATTCAAATAAAAAATCAAAGCAAGCTCCGAGTCAACAAAACATGAATTTCTATTTATGCACACAAATTTGGATAAGCTTCTCTTTATTATCTTTCCCATCCAATTCTCTTCCACTCCCTAGTCCAACCATTGAATCGAAATTTGAAAACTTCATATTTAATATTTTATAGAATTATTCTTAAAATGTTAAATTATAAAATAAGTAAGACAGGTTAGAATTACACTAAAAGAAAGAAGAAAAATATTTTATAAAATGTTAAATTTAATCCATCCAAAATTTGATATAATGAGTGGTATGAGAAGAGGAGAGGAAGTGAAGGGAAATGGTTCCGAGTATGAGTTTTACGTGTAAATTAGAAGGTTTTTCAATTAATATACTTTTTATGGATCAGAACTACATGGTCATTCATATTCTCCATCCACATAATTATGTCTTGTAGCAAACACCTAAAGAACATCACCAGATTCTTACCATTTATTTGTCAACCACAAGTAGCTATCAAGGCCAAACCAAGTAATATCAACCAATACATGACAATAATACAAGTAGGAAAGCACACCCACCTCAAAGTCGCAGTTTGAGCCATTCGATCGACAATATGAATTAGTGACTATAATTCCCATTCTTATTCCAAAACTCCAGATGTTGATGGCAATGCTGCATCATCCCGATATCCTTCACGTAACGAAGTGCCACTTTTTCCCAACGTTCGTTATGATTGATATGAATTTAGGTAGGATTATCCCAAAGAATGAAAGATAGAGTCCCTGTAAAATCAAAGCATCAAACACGGACAAACCTACAAAACTTCCTTTGCCTCTTTAGAAGAACAAACAATAATGATCATCATTTTGAAGAATAAATGTGCAATTCCATCTCAACTTTAATTCAGTGATGTCAAATTTATATAGAAAATTAGTATTTAGCAGAGATCAATATGTGGGTTGATGTCGCAGATTCCAATTCCAGGATAAATGTTTACTTGAGTACAAGTCATCATCGATCCATTGCCTAGAAATTTGAAATGCTTGCTTTGGTTTAGCTGAAAGTTAACCCACAGAAAGCCATCATTTTAACCAGAGAAGAAAAGAAAAGAAAGACATCAACCAGCAGGAAAAGTTATCATCGAATGGAGGAGTTACAGACAACTGCGAAAGGTCCAGCAACCAAATACTTCAACAGCAATTATCTGTTCCTTTCACTTTCCTAAGCAATCAATTGTATTATTAACTCAAAATCTCACTAGTTATAACCGCAATTGTGCACAGTGGCTGAACAAAAATACAGCAATATGTTTTTTGTGTAATTTGTTAGCGATCCCTTGAGATAAACCAGTAAGCTTTTAGCACTCTTCCATCAATTTGTAAGTTTAGTCCAAGAAAATTCTCGAGCTTAAGGCATATGATGCTCACCACATTTTATGAGGAACTACAGTTTCACGTCGTGCTCTCTCTCCAGTAAGTTCACTGTTCACTGTTCTAATATCGTCATGAACATGTTCCAAACGAGAACAAGATTTCAAAGCAATCTGAGCAGCAGCATAGTGACACCTGAACTGATTTTTATCCACTGGTACCATCTGCATGAATCTGGAATTGCTGCATTCCAAAAATGACCAAAATGTCACTCCACGCAAACAAGAACCGACAAATCCAAAAAATGCCAGAGTGCTTAAAGCTACTAGGTGTGGACAAGCAGTGAAGTTTGTCAGTAGTTAGCAGGACATCTTACGTTCAAACTTTTGATCAACAACGTAATCCACGAAAGCCAGAAATGCTTGTATCTAAAACATGGGATCAGTAAACTCCATTGTTCTCACCAAATCCAGCAATTTGATTAACTATTATTGTCGCAAGTTCAAAAATAAAGGGCAGAGATCAGTGTCTAGATTAAGAAAAATTTGAACTTTGGGCAACAAATAAGCTTCCGATCAATTTAAAAAGCACAACTTTCAATGTTGAAATTTCCAAACCAATACAGCAAAATGGAGACTAGAATTGAGGAAAACGACACTATATGTTATTACTACTCTGTTGTGGTTCTATTACGACAGATTCCAATATCAAGTTGTTCTCCACAGTAATCATAATTATCCAAAATCAAACTAAGCTTGAGTTCAGTATCTTCAAAAGAAAATAACTGGTCAAAGCCATGTCAAGTCACCGTCAATTGCAAATAATATATTTTCCCTTTTTTGAAATTCTGAATTGAAAAGTGTACCAAACACTAAGATTCAAAAACGAAGTGAAAATGTCTTGCAATATTTTCAAAGTACAACTGCAAGAAATAGCCCAACCAATAAAGTTTTTGGCTTTAAATTTTGTGAGCATGATAAGCGTTAACAGCTGACACACCAACAGCAAACTACAAAAGTGCGAGCTGCGGCACAGACCCAAAATAGGATGAAGTGCAAATAGCAGAATCAAAAAATTCTTCAGTTCTTGCTGAATTTTCGCCAATGTGTGCAGCAACAATTCAAGCACATAAAAGTCACCATATGCAGCAGATTGCATCATGCAATTATTGCACAATAATGATTACTATGATTAAAAAATCTAGAATAATTACCCCAAATGAGAGAATATGTAAACTTCTGGGCACAGTTTTCAGCAAAAGGATTGAAAAAGTGACAAGACTATTTCATCAAATAGAATCATATTGTGCAAGCAGTTTGCAGAGACACGTACCTAGAGCATTTGTTACTCATATGAGCCAAAACATGAGAAGCACATTTTAATTGAAGTCTGCTCCAGAAACCAAAAGAAGACTTTCAATCAAGCATAGCTTTCTTTTCCAAAGTGTGACTCCGCAATGTCTAAATCAATGGGCATAATACAGTATTTAGTGAAGATGACAGCACTGCTTACTCATTAACCAGTCCTGATAAAAGTTAAATGCCATGACTGGTTCTTCCAGTTTGCAGTATTTGTTAAAAAGAATCTGAACTGGAACATGATCACTCAATAAACCAGATTTCTGTATTTTGCCAAAAAGCTCTGCTGCCTCTTTTATGTTACCTCTAATGCAGTACCCTCTAATTAGTTCAGTGTAAGTGATCAAATCTGGCTCATATCTCATTTTGAGCATCTCATCAACTAATAGAAGTGCAACACTAAGGTTGCCTAAATTGCAAGCAGCACCAATCAACAAATTGTAAGTAACCACATCAGGATAGACACCATTTAAAACCATATCTTCCTTCAGAGAATAAGCGTCATAAAAGTTCCCAATCTTCACTTGCGCATTAATTAATACATTATAAGTAAATACAGTGGGCCGAACACCAAAAGCCAGCATCTGATCTTTCATAAAGAATGCATTGCTGAGATCTCCACATTTTCCATAACAGTCAATTACAAGGTTCCATGTTAAAGGCTTGGGCACCATTATATAATCCAACATAAATTGAAGCAGTTGTTTGGCTCTAACAGCATATCCATTCAAACAAAGGCCCTGTATCATAATATTATAGGATATTTGATCAGGAATAATTCCCATTTTAGACATAACCCCAAGAAGATAGCAAGCTTCATCAACCTTGCCTTCCTTGCAAAGGGCGCTGATAAGAGTATTGTAAGTAAACACATCAGGAAGCAAACCTTTCTTAATCATTTCACAAGCATATCCATAAGCAAGATTCATTTTTTGACCCATACAAAGTCCATGGATTAGAACATTGTAAGCAACAGCATCTACTTTTACATTCTTCTGAAGCATCTCATCCCAAAGACTAAGAGCTTGAACCATAGCTCCATTCTTAAAATGATAATCCATAAATATGGTAGAGGTAACTAAATCTGGTTTTCCTTCACCATCATCATCATTTAATATTTTTTCAAAAAGCATTTTAGATTCTTTCAAAAGGCCTTTCCCACAAAACGCATGCACAAGAATGTTACATGTTACCCTGTTTGGCTGAATACCAGCATAGGCCATGGTAGAAAACAGATGAAGAGCTTTATCTAAATTATTAGTGAGGCAATAACCCTTTATAAACGTGTTGAAGGTAGCACGGTTGGGAGAGGGGCCCAGTTCTAACATCTGTTTAATAAGCCAGTCTGCTTCGTCCATTAGACCCATTTTACACAGCCCATTCACCAGATGGTTGTGGGTAAATGCATCAGGAATAAAACCTTTCTGCACCATTTTGCTCCGAAGCCATAATGCTGCTCCCAATTTACCTTCCAAGCACAATATTCTGATGATGGTTGTGTGTTCAATGTAGTTAAGTTTACATGTATATCCTGCAAGATCTACTTTTGCCAAAGTTATGCATTTCCTGGAAAATCTCATGTAAGAAACAGACATGTCATTCATTCTGGAATTTATAACATCTTCAATCTAAACAATCATACACATACACAGAAAATAGGTATGCATATATGCGCGTCAGTAGTTGTCCAAGATTGCTGTCAGAAAACACTCCCTCTTCCACAGATTTAGAAGAGACAGCACAAAGAAGAAAGTAACGGGCAAAAACCCTCAAAAAACATTTAAAGAAAGTACTACCCAAAGAAATTGATATAAATTTATACTTTTAAATAAATGCAAAAAAAGAGATGAAACAAAAACCAAATAGTCCTGTTATATTGTTAGAAAGAACTACTTTGAAGTTGACCATGACACATATCTCTCAAATTCTCCAAAATTTATAATATCAAAGCTCACCTCATCTTCTGCAGACGCTCTAGACTGTCCTTTAGCATATTATCCAAAGCATTGAAAACAGCTCGTGGCGCATTCTTTTCACCAAAATTCCTCTCTCTTGACAGATTTTCAGCATCTAATTGGCACTCTCTTCCCAAATTTGACATCAAATCTTTGGTAAATGATGAATGCATATACTCTTCACAGAGAATCCTACATATAAATAATGAAAAGATCAAGATAATAGTGAGCCAGAAGTTGCATCCACAATCATAAGAAGTGTATGTAGTGTAAGAGGAGACAATCCAGAGAAGAAAAGGTGGAAGGTATGAAAAATATATTGATAACTATTCCTCTATTCTCCAAGTAACAAATTTATAGTTCAGATTTCTATCTCTTCCCTTTTACCATTTAGGAGATCAGCCAAGCCAAGTTGAATACCAATATGACAGTTTCTGTTTTCAGCATAACTTTCTCTACAGCTAAAAGTATAAAACCCTATCCATCACCTTACTTTTATGGCAAGATAACAGAGTAAAAGATAGACTATAGGGTTCCCCCACCTCCCCACCACACACACACACACACACAATAAATAAATAAATAAGGAAAAGAAAGGGAAAGGAAAGGAAAAAGAACAAGAAGAAAGGAGATAAACTAAATGAAATTACCTGCCACCTCTATCCTTCCCTGGTTGGGAGCAGAAAATGCCAGCAATGATCTGGCCAACATCATGCTTGATGCACTCAAACTGATTCAAAAATCTTAAGAAAGCAATATGGACATGCAGGAAATGTGACTCTCCAAAGGCAGCTAATAGCTGAGACAACCAAAACAAATTAATCAGCCACAATGCTGTACAAAATCAACATTTAGGGTGATATATCATCAATCTTTAGAAAGAGTTTCCACTCACTGCCATCCAGCTCACTCAAATTTGTTGGTTTCAATTTATATTAAAAAAATTGGAGCCATCTGCAAGTAAAAAAAATAAATAAATTTTCAGCCAGAGTTAAAAAGCCTCTGATTATCACATATATGGCAAAACACGTGAGACATGTGGCCAGCCAAGCACAATATAGAGATAACAATTGCTAAGATTAGTTTCATTTCAAAAATCAATTAAAAAAAACAAAGATTGATGCACAAAACAAATCTGATTACAATATCGGATCATTAACATTAAAAGTGCATTTGGCACTAGTCATCTGCCTAAGAGATTACAAGAAAATCATGAAAAATCAAAGGTGTCCAAAAACAAGTTCAAGATAAACTATTCGTGAACAATAAAACACGATAAGTTAATAACACAAATACTACAGAAAAGGCATACATGACTAAAATAATACATACTTACAGAAAGATGCATAGTTTTGTGCAGCATAAAATAAACTACACAGGTTGCATGGAGACACAATTAGATGAATAGGGATTCAAATCCTAAAGAGTGTGGGGTGGGGCAAATGGATGTGAAGGGATGTTTGTGTCTGGTACACAAGTTTCAACCTTTAAGCCTATGCTTCTTTATCGGACGAGGGAGCGCCGCCGCCGATGTCTGATCAGAACCGCTAGAAGCTATGACTCGATGAGTTCCTCCTGAACAAAGGCAGCGATAGGAAACCGGGGAGACGGTGCGTAAGACTGAGGAATTAGGGAGGGACTACAAGAGATCCGTGAAACTTGCGCAAGAGAAGGACGCCCTTGAAGAGGATGGCCGAACATGTGCGGCTGAAGACCGGAAAGGGAAGTTTAAAATGTAATCCAAAGCCTACCATGGATTTAAATTGAACTGCTTTAGTTTATGCCTCCGAGGAACGAACGAAAGAGAAGAATAAAAACTAAAAATGTATCGCCTCCGATGGAAAATCGCCAGACCCGAATTCTCACCTTTTTCTAAGTTTCAGAAACTTACTCGGATCTACAATGAGAGTAACCTTAGACCCTGATGGCTTCTCCTTATTGGCCGTAGGGCCAGCATTTCATAAAAGAGAAGGCAAAAACGGGCCTTGGGAGAAGGAGAAGCCTCCGGTAATAGAGGCTCGCTTGAATAATGTGCCAAGCAAGAAGGAAAACCAATCGGAAAAAAGACGACAGGGACAAAGAAAATCGACGACGATGAGGGCTCTACACTCCGTTCCCTACTCGTTATGTGCTATGGGCCGAACTGGGTTCGGGTGTACTTGGGTCCAACAGACCGAACATGGCTTGCCGTTGTCAACCCAGCCACTCGAATCCGGATATCCTTTCATAACCCAAGCACATTCATCATCGACGGAGAAACAGGGGAGGTAGCAAGTAGCAACTTTCGGACCTGTGAATGGTAGAGGGGAAATGCAGGGAGGGTTAAAGCTGAGCAATTTGTCACCGGAAAAAAAAAAAAAGCTGAGCAATTAAGGGTATGTTTGGATTGGAGTTGGGAAAAACTGACTTGTAGTCCAACTGACTTTTCTAACTGAAATTAGAGTAAAAGTCAATTATGATATGTTTGAATAGGTGCTTTTAAAAAGTTAGTTGAAAAATTAAAAGTTGTTTGGATGAATATAAAAGTTAGTTTAGTTGTGAAATGACTGAAAATGGCATATACTATATTGAATAATAGTGTTTGATATTTTTAATATGATAATTGTTAAAAAAATCTAAAAAATTATTATGATAAAATAAAAATTTATTTGTGAGATTATAAAATAAAAATATATGTCACCAAGAAAAATTTAAAAACACATTATAGATAATTAATTAAATATATATAATGGACAAACATGAACATAAATTAAAATTCATTTCATCTCTAATTAGAGTAATGAAATTACATAAGTAATTAGATCGTACTTAATAGACAAACATGAACATAAATCAAATGAAAATTCATTTGGTCTCTAATTAAAGTAAATAAAATGACATAACTAATTAGATCATAAGCTTTGCACAATTTGGTCTCTAATTGAGTCACGAACACGATTTATTTGTGCAATAGATGTTAAACTTGACGATGATGCCTCACCAGCTGGATGATTATTGTTTTCATCTATTATACTTCCATGCTCAGCTTGTATAAAGCGGTTATCAGTTGGAGAATTTTGCCTGATAAAATTATGGACAGCCACTGTTGCACAAACTATGCGGACTTGTGCTTGAAACTTGAATATGGGCATGTCTCTTAAGATTGCAAACCTATTCTTCCAAACCCCAAAAGTTCTTTCAATAGTGCATCTCAAACTTGAATGATAATAATTGAAGGCCTCATTCTCATTTCTAATTCCAGGCTGACGATTAAAGTCTAGAAGGTGATAGCGCTCACGTCTGTACGGGCCAAGGTATCCCACTTGTGATGAATAGCTAGCATCAACCAAATAAAATTTGCCTAGAAAATCATCAACCAAATAATGCAATTGAAGCTTAATTTTAAAATAATTGATTTGAAATTTACAGAAATATACCTTCAGGTGGATGAGGAAAATTCATGGATAGAGTTGAAATAGTAGATTGAAAGACACGAGCATCATGTGCACTACCTTCCCAGCCTGCCAACACGAACGTGAAGCACATATCCCAATCACATACGGCCATGACATTTTGACTTGGAAATTCCTTCCTCCCAATATATTTGTCTTGCCTAACTTGACTAACTTGACATTTTATATAGGTGCCACCAATTGCGCCGATTGCATCCGTAAAAAATGGAAAGTCTCGTGGATCATTTGCTATTTTTGGGTGGCAATAGGAGAATGCAGGATCAATAGGCCTGATATTTTCTCGAGATAAATTGAGGTAAGCATCCAACACTTTATGAAAATGCCGACTGACAGTTTCTCCTGAACGCTGAAACCTTTCTTGAATCATCCTATTACACTGACCATGCACAATTGTATTCAAGAACATGGCAACAGATTCATGGATACCTATGTACTTGGAATTTTGCAACCCATGTTAAACCAATTTAGAACATAACCGATGGAATATCTCTATTTCCATTCGAAACATTTCCTTAGACTGTCCTTCATGCGCGTGCAAAAGTTCTTGAACCCATAAATAACCTGTTTGTTCGCTAGTTCTGCATGGCTGTTTGCAAAGAAAAGGTGTCACATACTTACCCATTAACCCACTTAATTGTGATAATTATGTTGTGTGTTCATATAAGGCAGGAAGTAATTGAGACCGTTCGTTGTCCTAACCCTCGTCCCAACCCTTGCCCCAACCATCTGTTGAATCAAACATGAATTATGTTACCTGTGAGTAGTTAAATACTAAATGTGAGTACTATTTTCACAAAAAAAAGAAGAGAAAAGATAAGTGATAAATAGCCATTAAATTGTAACATAATAATTATACATAGTCATGAAACACAACATTAAACAAAGTCATGAAACACACATAATCATTAAACACATTGTCATGACACACAATAACCAAATACATTAAGATAGATAAACAGAAATCACAATAAGTCACTAGTCACACCTCAAGGATTCTTGGGTGCAGCATATGGTGGCGGGTTTACAGCATTGTGTTTCAACCAAGCTACTAATACCTCCCGATTTTCTCTCAAACCAGCACATATGTCCCTAAATGTCTTGTTTGCCAGTAGATTACAACATATGACACATAGATGAGTGTCATTGACAATTTCAGGCATACTCTGGTAAGCTCAATAGTGTTATCACTGTTGGAGATTTTGTTTATTGCCTCTGTCGTACTAATTGAAGCTTTCTCAATCGAACTCACTGAATCTGCTATTCTTCTTGTCACTGGCATCTTTTGCTTCTTGTACTTGTCCAACCCTTCACCTCTCTTCCTCTTCCCTTGACTCCCTAAGGCATTAGGTATAGTGGGTGCAGTGTTCGATGTGTTTGCAGTTAAACGTCCAAAAAGTTCGAAACTCCTGCACGGCGTCCAGTGTCGTCTTCCCTATCCCCTGAACCTTCTTGCCAATCCATTGTTGGTTGGTAGCCATTTGGCTGATCACCCCTCTGTGGTGCAGGCTTGGTCCAAGATGGTGCCCACATATTATCTCTTGATGCCATAGTGTCCTTGAATATAGTTTCCAATTCAGTGCGAAACCTTAACCCATAGTGCTTAAACTTTTCATATGCTGGATTTTCCTGCAAAGTCAAAATAAACTATAGTTAAATTGATTCCAAAAGTATAATACTACTTATAAATTAACATAAGCTACTTCATACCCGTAATTTCCTCTCCTACCACTCATCAGATGCCACCACCGTGTTCCTTCAGGGTCCCACCCTATGCCGGTCTCCTTAGCAATTAGTTTATCAAATGTCTTCCACTCTTTCCTCAAGTTATCTAATCTATTTTTCAGCTTTTTTTTTTATATCCTCTCCCTGTCTTTTCATTGAATTCTCTATGAATATTGTCCCAACCTGGTTTTGTAAATGAAGATCCTTGATGAAGCTTGTTATAAATATAATCAACACATATTTTGAGAAACACACCTGTGGTGCTCACATCCCAATGTGCGTTGCCTTTATCATTACTCATAGTTCTTGTTGAAATTACATATATATCAAACCTACAATTAGTCAAAAATCAAGCAGTATAATCAAACAGTATAGACCCACAATATATGTAAATCAAATCACAAAAAGTGAATTAAGCTCTACCTTACGTTACAAACATGCAGAAAAATAGGAACTTACCAATATTTGGATTCAGCACACAATTACACCACCCATTCTCAATCATGATACATGAAGCCCATAGCACCAAAAATACTCTTTTCCTTTAACTCAAAAATTCAAACCACGCAGTATAACATAATATCTAACAAAATTAAGGCCAAACTATTGTTCAATGCAGACAACCAAGGCAATTTCAACAGATATATAATTTCTTTTCCCCCTTGCTTCACACATTCATTCGTCCCCATCTTCCCATCACTTTTATTCATTCATTCATTAACTCTGATATGCTTCGGTCAACAAAATAAAATTCTCCGATCAACAAAAAGAGGAGTGAAAAAACCCATATGCTTCGGTCAAAACAGCATTCACGCGTCCATAAATCTTGCACTATAAACCAACACCATACACCATTAATTACAGCCATTCAGTTCACATTCACACATATGCACACACAAACCGATTCAGCACGAAGAAGGAGTAACAGCTTAAGGGAGTGCACATATTATTATTGTCTGTCAAACAACATCTACAATCAGAGAAGGAAGAAAAAAATGAAGCCTTCAGCGGTGGAGGGAGCTGAGAGTCGAACAGGGAAAAGAAGAAAAACACCCCAGCGATGGCACAAACAACCTTCAGCGGTGGAGGGAGCAAAGCCGTCGACACCCACGGACAGAGACGGCAAAGAGAGTGACGGATGGAGACGCAGCCACACCCAGATCTGTTTTGATGGAGGGGGAGTAGAGCTGTCGACACCCACAGACAGAGGCACCAGAGAGACCGACTGATGGAGACGCAGCTAAGACCGATGGACGGAGACGCCGGCAAGAGCAACGAAGAGAGAGTGCCGAGAGTGAGGGAGTTGAAACACAGCCGAATGCTATGCACGCCCTTCTCAGAAGTTACTTCTCATCTCCGTCAGGTAGAGATAGGCGAGTGCCAAGAGTGAGGGATCAGAGTGTTTTGCCTTGGGTCCGGTAGAGCTGAGGTTGGAATGGTGAAGCTTTGGAGAGAGGCAGCTGGGTCTGGTAGGATAGGTAAGAGAAATTAATATTCATTAATTTAACGGTATAATGCATTTTGAAATGGTGGAAAAGTTGCTTCTGGGAGTGTTGAGAAATAAGGAGCTTTTTTTCAGAAGTCAGGTTGAAAAGCTACCTATCCAAACAATCAATTTACCCTCAGAACACCCCCAACTGACTTATTACATTTTCCAAGACACATTTAGATCTCAAAACGGAGATCCAACCATACGCTAAATCCTATAACGGTAGATCTCATTTTCAAACGCCCCAAAAGCACCACAGCCCAGCATTGGAAACGGCCAATGGTTTGCCTAGAAGTTGGTTGGAGAAGATAGGCTACCCAAACAATGTTTTTTGTCCATTGCAATTTGTAACCGTAGTTTTACTCATTCCAATGCACTTTTGGCATTACAAACTGAGATCCAAACATACCTGGATTGCCGTTGTTAAGACCAATGAATGGATATCTAGATTCGAGTGGCTAGCTTGACCTGGAAGCCAATAACTCGGGTCCAATAAGCAACCAACCGAGGACCTCCTTCTACTCCAGATTTCGAGCTAACACCAATATTAAAAAAATGAATTCAATTAGTTATTTATTAAAAATATAGCTTGTTTTTCTAAAATAATATTTTTAATTATTTGTAATAAAAATTTTAAAAAAATCATTTAATAATTAATATATGTAATTAAATAGAAGAATTTAGATAAAAATTTATAATTGATATTTTACATTTAAATAATAAAGTTAATTTTTTTTAACTTAGCCCCTAAGTGTTGCATGTTTAGAATAATGTTAAAAAATCTCAATAGCTGGGGATAAAGCTAATCAATAAAAAAAATATATTTGGCACGACTTTAAAAACAAATTATATTTTAACCAAAAGCCACCTTACAAGTGTGGTAACTATTTCTAATTTTTAGCTTTTAGTTTTAAAACTTTAGAAGCTGATTTTTTAATGTATCATATTGCTACTTCCGGTCTTAATTTTAAGAGTTAGTTAACTAATTTAATTAAAAAAATAAGTTAAGTTAGTTTATTTATAATGAATATGTTTTGTCTTTCCTAAAATATCCTTACTAATCAATTGGCTAAAACTATTATTATTAGAAAGACTTCTTGAAAAAATATATATAAATATAAGAGACAAAGTGGATTGAGGTTCTATATTTAGGATCAAAATAAAAGTCAAATGAAGTTTTATACTATTAAGGATCGAAGGTAATATTATTTAAACAAATTTTTAATTCAACTAATTTTGTTAATAAATTACGCTGTACCCATAAATTACGTTATTTTCATAGTTAAAGAGCTAAACGCTCAATTACATTTTAAACTTCCCTTTCCGGTCTTCAGCCGCACTTGTTCGGCCATCCTCTTCAAGGGCGTCCTTCTCTTGCGCAAGTTTCACGGATCTCCTGTAGTCCCTCCCTAATTCCTCAGCCTCACGCACCGTCTCCCCGGTTTCCTATCGCTGCCTTTGTTCAGGAGGAACTCATCGAGTCATAGCTTCTAGCGGTTCTGATCAGACATCGGCGACGGCGCTCCCTCGTCCGATAAAGAAGCATAGGCTTAAAGGTTGAGATCTATTTCTGCCTCCATCTCCTTCGGTACAAACCTTCTGTATGATGTGCGTGATGATGTGCTCTTCCATTGCTGAACCAAAACACACAAAAAAAAAAAAAACAGTTCTTGCTAGTTTAGAGCGTTGCTCAATACGAATTTAGGATATTGTTGGTAATATTGTAGTGTAGGATGTACTTACTAATTCAAATTCAAATTAGCTAGAACTTCAATATATGTTTTGGTCGATACGTAAAGAATATTTGCTTGTGTGTGTGTGTGTAATTGGTGGTAATATATATATATATATATATATTTATATCATATATGAAGGATCTATTGATATACTTATGCGTTGCTAGTGTCACAATCTGGTGGCGCCTGGTGGACTACTTGGCTAGTGAAGGCTAATGTCTGATGGTAGTCTTAATGTCTTTACAACCAAAATTTTTTATTTTAAACAGTATAATATATCTTGATTGATTGGAAAGTAACAGTATAAAATTTGTTAAAGAGGCTTCACTGATAAAATCTTTCAATCTAGGTTTAGGATAGGCGCTTGTCTCTCAACTGAAGTGAAGTGAATGGAAGAGGAAGAGCCTTTCTCGTCTGTTTACAGTGCTGGAAAAACCTTGAAGCAATGTGAATCCATGATTCAAAAGGGCCTCCAAACTCCAATTGTAAGATTCTTGAGGGAACGCTTGGAGGAAGCTGGGTGTCCTGTGGCAAACAATTTCTTCAGAGCTGTAAATTGTGAGGCAAATATAAGTGGTGGTTACATTCGTGGTAGAGGGATTATAGTGTGCATGAATAAAATAGATCAACAAGATGAGGTCAACCAAGTGTTAGCTCATGAGCTGATTCATGCATATGATGATTGCCGTGCTGCTAACTTGGATTGGACTAATTGTGCTCATCATGCTTGCAGCGAGATCCGATCCAATCACCTAAGTGGAGACTGTCATTACAAACGGGAACTACTGCGAGGTTATTTGAAAATACGTGGCCATGAACAAGAATGTATAAGACGAAGAGCTATGGCATCGTTGTCTGGAAATCCTAATTGCTCTGAAGCAGCCGCCAAGGATGCTATGGAAGCTGTTTGGGATGTTTGTTACAATGACACACAGCCCTTTGACAGAGCTCCATAAGTTCAGTGGCGTTGGGGCTTGCCAGCTCTATGGAATGATTGTTTTGATTTGTTTTGGATAATTTTTGTCTGAGGTAATAATGCAGGAATGTTATTTACCAATGTAAAATGAAATGTCCATCATTCTACAAAATTCATTAAGTTGGCTATATTCCTCCATAAAGTTGGGTTTCACAATTCAAAAATGGTGAATATTATTACATATAGAGAAGTTCTATTTTCTTCTCTTTCTCAAAGCAGGTGGAAGTATGTTTCAGCTTGCATTCAGAGTTTATTATTATCTGGTTTTATACTTCGTCATTAGGTTCAAACTGTGTGCAGAGAAACATAATGAGATTGGGAACAGGTAGAACAGGTTTTGAACTCTGACCACCAGAAGAGGTTTGATAAATTGTTGGCACATTAAAGTTTGAGTTACTGTAACAAACAAGTATGAAGGTTCTTGTTTGATGACTTGATCCTGAGTGCATGCTAGACGGTCGGTGAAATGTTGGAAAGGAAATAGACTTATTTGGATGTGTGATTTATGGTAAAGATTAAATTTTGAAACTTTACAAAGAAAAAAATTTTAAAAAAAATATTAGTATTGGAAAGAAGATCGTTAGGAAACTATGCAATTATTTCCATGTGATTCTTGGGGTAATTGTTTACAATTTGATGGTTAGATAGAAATTAACTTATATAGATGATATGTGTGTTGATTTGCTGACTGTAATAGTAAATGAATATCGTTGAAGTATGCTAGATTGAGTTCACAGAAGTGTTTTGATAGAAATTAAGGGGGTGTTTAGATAAAAACCAAACTATAATTTCAGAAGTGATTTTACAGTATACAAAGTAAATATGTGGATGAGTTTATCTCGATTTGTAGAAAAGTGTTTTTTAAAAGCACTTCTCATGCCATCCAAACACCCCCTAAAGCCTATGAGAAAGAAGAGTTATAAATGAATTGTAGGATGCTATGATGAATAGGGTATTGGTTAGACTTGGAAGCATGTATAGAATGGAATAATAAGAGATTTTCGTTTATGCTGGTTTGTATTGTCATTAAAATTGCTAATCGGTTATGGTATAGACATTATTAGATAAATTCAATGTTATATCCTACGTGAGGAAGGTTGGAGCCAAGATCTTTCTTTCATGTTTTCTTAATTGACATGAAAACTAGAATAAAAGTCTAGTTATTGAGAAAAAGATTTTGTTCGACAGGAAAAGGATTTGATGGCGATTTTAATTGTAAATTAAAAAAATATGACATGTTATAGTTGATTTTTCACAAATTCTATATTATTATTATTTTATATAAGGTAATATATAAGGGGAAGTTGGACATTTGATTTATGAAGGTTTTATAAAGTACTCATCTGATCCTATTCATAAAGTACTTTTAATATGTTTTACACAGACTAAGAAAAACTTTAAACTGTATTAATTCTTCGTTAAAATATAATAACTTTTCAACTTTATCCATATTTAATATACACATCTTTTAAAAAAATAACTACCTATACTATAATAAATTAAAAACAATATAACACATTCATAGTAAAAATGTAATAAAATGATTTATAAATATGAACCCAAAAAAATTTTCTCTCTCTACTCTATAAATAGGATAAGAGGATTATAATATACATACACTCAAGAAGAAAACTTTCACGAATTGGCAAAAAATGTTTTCTTTACAAAATTTTGAACATTTTTATGTATTAGGCACAAAGCAGTGAAAGCACCAGTATATTCGTGGCCCTCGAATTACGCCAGCATATTCATAGCCTTCGAGCTGTGCCTCTATATTCAAAGCCTTCGAATTGTGCCTATTATTCATGGCCTCCATGTTATGCTTATTATTCGTGGCCTCTGAGCTGCGTCTATTATTCATAACCTTAATATTGCCCTATTATTCATTTTATGTTGATTCCTCTGATAAAACCAATTTTTAGAAAAGTAATGATATTTGCATCACTATTCCTTTTTTGCGGAAAAGGATTTATTTTATTGAATGTTTTATTTAAGTTGAACTTATGATGATTTTCTTCTATTTATATTTTTTGTGCAGGCATGTTTATATCAATGACAATGCTATTTTTCTTTATTGAAAAAGTCTCATACTTTGTAAAGATTGGTTGATTAATTTCCGGGAAGTCGAACATTTAAAAAGACATGTTGAATTTTTTTTCCCCCCACAAAGATTCATGAAATTAAAGTGTCACTTGATATTAATAAAATAGATCTTACCAATTATAGATAGGAAAATAGTAAATTAAAAAGGCACCTTATGCTTTGGTCACACTTTAGTATATTTGGGGTATAACAAATCAAATTAATTGAAAAAGTCTTATATTAAGTATAAAGATAAATATGATTTTCCCATGCATGTCATTTATATCATAGCGTATTCATGAAAGGTATTTTAATGTAGTCATGAAAATAATTAAATAATTCGAGCATTTACAAATAAAACATTTTCCTCTGAAAGTATTTACAAAGAAAGGGTATAAATAAAATAAAAACATTTTGGGAAAATGACAGTAAAATACCATGTGAATTTTAAAAAAACAAATAAGGCACCTGAATAAACAAAATGACAAAGAAGGCATCAGGTACCAATTTGGAATTTTGATTTTTGACCTAAAGACCGAATTGCCCTTATTATGTTTGAAAACTGAGGAGATAGAGAAAGGTAGAAACCGCCTCCTCCCGACGAAAGCAATCCCCCCACGCGGCGAAAGAGAAACTGCCCCCACTTGGCGAAACCAATCCACCTACTCGATGAAACTAATCCCTCCCCTCAACAAAACCGAATCCCCCTACTCGACGAAACCAATCCCTCCACTCAACGAAACCGAACCCCCCCACTCCATGAAACTAAATCCAAGCTCCTCCAGTCACTGAAAAAGGTTCTCCGATTTGCAAGGGGATTTGTATATAAGAGGATTTGCAAACTATTTTTAGGAAATGTAAAGCTGCCTGATTTTCAAGTATTGTTAAATCATTTGCCCAGAATGTTACTACACGTATAACGAGATTTATAACTCGCGAAGTGAATTTGACCACTTCTTCGAGGGGTTTGACAACCTGTTTTGAGGGGCAGTGCAACTTTTCTCTACAAAAATATAATTCCATCCTGAATTTAACAAAACATATAGTGGGATTTACAATTTTCACAGTGAGTGTTACTACATTTTCAATGGGATTTGTAACCTTTTGTGAGGGGCTGGCCAATGTTTCTGTCAAAAACAAAACAATTCCACGCTGAATTTTACAAAACACATAGTGGGAATAACAACTTTCACAGTGAGATGTACTACTTCTTCAATGGGTTTTGCAACCTTTTGTGAGGAGGTGGGCAACTTTTCTGTCAAAAAAAAAATAATTCCACGCTGAATTTTACAAAACATATAGTGGGAATAACAACTTTCACAGTGAGATTTACTACTTTTTCAACGGGTTTTGCAATCTTTTGTGAGGGGCTGGGCAACGTTTCTATCAAAAACAAAACAATTTCGCACTGAATTTTACAAAATACATATTGGGAATAACAAATTTCACAGTGATATTTATTACTTCTTCAATGGGTTTTGCAACCTTTTGTGAGGGGGGGTAAATTCTCTATAAAAAACAATACAATTTCACGCTGAATTTTACAAAACACATAGTGGTATTTACAACTTTCATAGTGAGAGTTACTACTTTGTGTAATGTAATGCACCATTCACGAAACAATATTTGCCAAAAACTAACAGCCATATAACAGCAGATACATTACATATATTCAAATGACTGCACTGAAGTACATCAAAGTAAACATTAAACCATTAACTTTCATACTAACTACATGTGTAATGGAATGTACTATTCACGTAACAGTATTTATCCAAAAACCAGTAGCCATATGACGGCAGATACATTACATATATTCAAATGACTGCACTCTACTCTTGCGACGGTTACCAATTTCACCGACAGCACGTTACTCCTGCGACAACGATAATGTAATTTCGGAGAACCTTTTTCAGTGACTAGAGGAACTTGGATTTAGTTTCGCCGAGTGGGAGGATTGGTTTCTCCAAGTGGGGGGATTCGGTTTCACTAGCTGAGTGGAGGGATTGGTTTCATCGAGTGGGGGGATTCGGTTTCGCCAAGTGGGGGGATTGCTTTCGCCGAGAGGTGACGATTTTTCCCTTTCTCCATCTCCTCAGTTTTCAAACATAATAAGGGCAATTCGGTCATTAGGTCAAAAATCAAAATTCCAAATTGGTACCCAATGCCTTATTTGTCTTTTTGAAATTCACATGGTATTTTACTGTCATTTTCCCAAACATTTTCCTATGAGAGCTTCCATAAAGCACATGAACTCCTTCCATAAAGCACATGAACTCTAGTCAAAATGGCAAGTCCAAGGAGTATTTGGGTAAGAACAAAGTTATGGTTTTAAAAGTATTTTTAAGGTATATAAGATAAATATGTAGATGAATTTGTCCTGATTTGTTAAAAAATAATTCGAAAACCATTTCTAAAGTAAGCCAAACACTCCCTAGAATCAATTGACTATGAAACCCCTTCCCCACTCACTTGCATATAATCACTTATTCAGTTATTTGTTATGAAGACTTTGGGTAGCACCGTGTCGGACCTGGCCTTGCGGTAGACAAACATAGAAAGCTTGCTTTCTGGAAAATTATGGAATGGGTAGACATGGTTTTGTTAAACAATTGGTCGGTGACCTCTCTTTCCTCGACTCCTCACCCTTTGCAAAGCTTTTGGAATCTTGTATCCGATCAAAATCTGGACTTGACACGCGTCGCATTCATGCTCGAGTCATTAAGACCCAGTTTTCCTCAGAAATCTTCGTCCAGAATAGGCTCATTGATGCCTATGGGAAATGCGGTTGTTTAGATGATGCGCTCAAGCTGTTTGATCATATGCCCCAAAGGAACACTTTTAGTTGGAACGCCATTTTGAGTGCATTGACAAAGTCTGGTAATCTTGATGAGGCTGCAAGGATCTTTAAGTCAATGCCGGAGTCTGACCAGTGCTCGTGGAATGCCATGGTATCAGGCTTTGCCCAGCATGATCGCTTTGATGAAGCTCTGAAACTTTTTGTTGGCATGCACGGTGAGAATTTTGTACTGAACGAGTATTCCTTCGGCAGCGCTCTTAGTGCCTGTGCAGGGTTAGCGGATTTGCATATGGGTGTACAAATCCATGCTCTGATTTCAAAATCTCATTTCTCGTTTGATGTTTACATGGGTTCTGCTCTTGTTGACATGTATGGTAAATGTGGGATGGTGGTCTGTGCTCAGAAAGCTTTCGATGGCATGGTGGAACGGAATATAGTTTCTTGGAACAGTTTGATCACATGCTACGAGCAAAATGGTCCTGCAAGTCAGTCCATTCAGGTTTTTGCAAGGATGATGAACAATGGGATTGAACCAGATGAAATTACTCTGGCCAGTGTAGTCAGTGCTTGCGCCAGCCTGTCGGCGATTAAGGAAGGTTTGCAAATTCATGCTCGTGCGATGAAATGTGATAAATTTAGGGAGGACCTTGTGTTGGGTAATGCATTGGTTGATATGTATGCCAAATGCAGTAGAGTAAATGAAGCCAGATTGGTATTTGATAGGATGCCACACAGGAACGTAGTGTCTGAAACATCAATGGTCAGTGGATATGCAAAGGCAGCAAGTGTGAAAGCGGCCAGATTGATGTTTTCAAATATGACAGAGAGGAATGTGGTCTCCTGGAATGCACTCATTGCAGGTTACACACAAAATGGAGAGAATGAAGAGGCTGTAAAATTATTCCTCCTCTTAAAAAGGGAATCCATTTGGCCAACCCATTACACCTTTGGAAATCTACTTAATGCATGTGCTAATCTTTCTGACCTGAAGCTGGGTAAACAGGCTCATGCTCACATTATAAAGCATGGGCTTCGATTCGTGTCTATAGGAGAGCCAGATATTTTTGTGGGAAATTCTCTCATTGACATGTACCTAAAATGTGGATTGATTGAAGATGGGTATGCAGTTTTTGAGCGCATGGTAGAAAGGGATAATGTGTCATGGAATGCCATGATTGTGGGATACGCACAAAATGGTCATGGCATAGAGGCTCTTGAAATTTTCAACAAAATGTTGGTTTCTGGAGAAAAACCAGATCATGTAACGATGATAGGAGTTCTATGTGCTTGTAGCCATGCTGGTCTGGTTGAAGAAGGGCGGCATTATTTTCATACAATGAGAACCAAGCATGGTTTAGAACCGTTGAAGGATCATTATACATGCATGGTCGACTTACTAGGTCGGGCTGGTTGCCTTGATGAAGCCAAAAATTTGATAGAGGCAATGCCATTGCAGCCTGATTCTGTTGTATGGGGATCTCTACTTGCTGCTTGTAAGGTTCATGGCAACATTACATTAGGGAAGTATGTAGCAGAAAAGCTCTTAGAGATTGATCCTCTGAACTCAGGACCTTATGTTCTGCTTTCCAATATGTATGCTGAGCTTGGTAGATGGAAAGATGTTGTGAGAGTAAGGAAACTGATGAGACAACGAGGAGTAATCAAGCAGCCTGGTTGCAGTTGGATTGAAATTCAGAGTCATGTGCATGTTTTCATGGCAAAAGATAAGAGACATCCTCAGAAAAAGGACATATATTCAGTGTTAAAAATTCTCTTGGAACAGATGAAGCGAGCTGGCTATGTGCCAGCTATTGATAATGACGATTCCATTGAGGAGGAAGGTGACTTTGAACTAATCTTGCACTGTGAAACGGAAATGCCTTTAGATGCTGCAATGGGATGAAATATCTAACTAATTTGATTATGGCTTAAGGGAATCAATTCTCAATCAGCCTTTCTGTTCATGTGAGTTGGAAGAAGACCAGCCATTAATAATCTCAACTTTTCAAGGTACACAAATCAGTAGCTGTTGAACTCTGAGCAGACTCTTCTAGTTACTGCAGGTTTCATTTTTTTTTGGGGGGGGGGGGGGGGGAGAACCAGCTTTCTTGCAGTTACACACTTGATTTGGTGATATGATCATGTCCTCAGTCTGGTTGCCAGGACAACCAGTCAAAAACAATCATGAGTCTTTGGCATCTCTTGCGTATGCAAGCACATGGCTGCTCCGGGATTTTTTTGTTTTTTTTCCCCCAAGGGAATACTGAGGTATCTGCGCTGACAATGATTCTCATATTGTCTTCAAAGTGCTGTATTTCTATCATTTGATATAAACTCTCCTTTAATTGGCTGATTTCAGTTGCCAGACATGTACTCCAGGCGTAATACAAAGGTATTTCTTGACGGTGATTATTCATCTTCTCCGTTTCTTGCATTTGAAAATTTGAAAGTAATTATTACTAAAGAAGATATATATTGTGGCATTCAAGATAATGAAATAGGGTTAAGCTGAATCCTGACTTATTATTGATCCCAGTTTAGGTAATTATAAGTCAGGATTCAGCATTTGGGGATGTGCATTTCAAAATTTATATATGCGCATTAAAAATAATTTTGCATTAGATCCAAGAGATTAAAAAAATAAAATTGACAAGCTAGTAATATGCTACAGAGTGAAACATGTCTTCTGTTTTTTCTTGCCATTATTTCACGGATATCATCACAATATTATTAAATTTTACATTATGTAATGATGAAATTGGTCCTAAATTTTGAAACAGTTAAAAGGTTGGTCCATCTAGTTATTGACGGTGCTGACTTTTACAAACGGAGTTAACTTTGCTAAGGTGGCATAAATAATAATGAGTTACATTTTTTGACTAAATGAGCTGGCGTTTTAAATTAGAATTAGCAGATAAAAAAATATTATGAGAAAGAAAAAGGAGGCATAGAAGAGATGGACAAAGGCGGAAGACAGTTGAGATCGAAGAAAGGAACTGACGGAGGAGAGAGTGGAGATCAACCAACAATGTATACGTGTAATCAACATGAAGACTATTTTAAAAATAAATAAATAAATATAAAAAAATAAAGTGAAGTATAATTTTATATTTAGGATCGAATTGATTTTTCAACTTGTTCTTATATTTAGAATAAAAAATAATAATTTTATCAGTAAAAGGGTATCAGGTACTTTGATATTAATATTGCACAACATGCCAACATGTCACGTGTTAAGTTCCAAATGCTAGTACTAAAGAAAGGAATGGGCATGAGGAGAGTCTGATAAAGAAATGCAAATTAAAAATACACCAAATTCACCTCTTTCTGGTTGTGTTTTTATTTCTAGCAACCCTATCACATCATATGAAAGAAACACAAACAAACTTGTCAAGAACAGAGAGGTTCAAATAATATGAAACTTCTCAGCATACATATACAATTCTCAACTCTTTTAATCACCAATGCATGAGGACGTGTATGGAGAGAAAGAGGCGAATCAGACGACCGCAGGAAAAAAAAAAAGGTCGGAGGGTTTGGTCACATAAGCATATTCTCAGTTTGCTTCTATAATGTTCAGTTTGGGTCGGGGATGCTGTCTCATGATAAAAACAAGGAGAAAAAGAAGGAGTTTTATAAAGAGTTCAAAGTCAAATAAAAAGGGTTCTTCTTTTCCAACATGTTGAGATTGATCCCGAAAAAGACAGGGAAAATCTGATGCTTACGGAGAAATTGAGGAAAAAGTCTTGCTTACTCATTTGTTTCTCCAAGAAGTGGGCTCGTCAGTGCTCATCACAGTGATGAGTACCATGATACGTATTGTTGTAATGAAATCTAAATCACTGAAATATAATTTTAATGTTCTACATTAAAAATTTTCAACTAATGATTTTTTAATGAAAATTTATTTTTTAAAAAACCTTACAGTTAAGATATTGCATTTATTTTGGATTATGTACCTATTAAAAGAAAATATTTTTAAAAAACAAAAATATTAAACATTAAATCTTGGCTCCCTATATTAAATTTAAATGGTTAAGATTCGATAAGTATCATGATGTGCTAATTACTGTGATGAGTACTACAATTGATTCCCTGATGGTAATAGTCATGTTAATAATAATGTGCGTTCATCATGTTACATAAATTTGTTTGAATATTTCTTTAGTTTCTCTTATTTGGTCGGTTTGTTATGGTTGAAGAGTTCAGGTTATAGCTGGCCAAAGGAAAAAAAATAGTTCAGGTTATCAATTTTGGTTTGTTTTTAATAAATCGTTTGTGAGCACCATTTCTTGTGTTTGGAGGTTGATGTTTTGAGATTTATAGTGAGCCCTCTTGTCCTATTTATGATACTCCTCCAGTCCTAAATGTAAGATCCTTATACACACTAGTATAAGGGTCTTACATTTAGGACCGGAGGAGTATAACACTTCCGATATATTTTAATGCATATATAAAAAAAAAAAAAGACAAAATAGTAAGGTATCCCCCTACTAGACAGCAATAATTCATGTCTCCCTATGACTAGTTTGGAAATTCAATAAAAGAAATATTTTTTACATTTTATGAAATGAAATTTCTCTTATATATTTATTTCATGCTATTCAAAATCATTTCTCTCATTAAAAACAACATCCACATCAAAACTAGTTATTTCAAAAATTATAATATACATTCAATAATTATGAATCAGTTAAAAATTAAAAATAAATGAAAAATTGAAATCATAAAAAGCCTTTGTGATAGTCACTAAATCATTCTACCGTACAAAAAATATAAAGAAAAATAATAATGTTAAATAATTTCTATGCACACAAATGGGTGGGTGTGGATGGCCAAGGTTGGGCTTATCTTCGCCCGACCCAATAACAATTGCATATTTTAGCTTGTTTTTTAGTTATAGATATGATAAAGGGAAAATGACAAATAAAGAAGGTGGAATTCATGAAATTCCAGTTTGGGAAGCTAAGAAAATGTAAGGACAGAGGGGAAAGTCCTTCCCAAATTGGAATTTTGAAATTCAGTGAAATGACAAAAATGCCCTTTGTCTTCTTTTTTTTTAAAAAAAAACTCAGCCCCTCACCGGCCGCCGACCGCCGGCAGCCAACAGCCGCCGCAGGCCAACGGTGTGGTGGCTGCCGGTGGAGTTTTTTTTGTAACAGTGTTTTTTTTTTGTATGGGAGAATATTGCAAGAAATGGTGGGGGTGGGATTTGATCCCACAACCTCTTGGTCATTTGGGCCAACAAAACGATAGATAACCATTGGGCCATCAAAGACTTGTTAACTTTATAATGCAAACAAAAATATAAGTTGACTCTTTTACTGTGACTTCAGCCCGTGACAACAATTTACCTGAGGATGACAAGTCTTAACTGAGAAATAACAAGTCTAAATTTGATATTAACAAAGCAACTTTTCCTGATACATAACAAGAAATAGCATGTACATTAATTAAAAATGGAAATAATTTATTTGAAAATGACTCGTCTTTATTGGAAAATGACACGTTTAAACGTGAGATTAACAATATGCCTTTTTCCTGATACATAACAAGAAGTAGCATGTACATTAATTAAAAATGACAATAATTTATTTGAAAATGACACATCTTTACTGAAAAATAACAAGTCTAAACTTGAGATTAATAATGTGTCTTCTCCTGACACATAATCTAAACATGAGAATACATAATCTAAATTTGAGATTAATAATGTGTCTTCACTGGAAAATGACACGTCTTTTTGTTGGAACCCCCTCTTTTTTTTTAATTAAAAAATGGGTTAGTTGTCCAATAAAAAGTAACAATAATAGCAGTATTAGTTGTCTTCTCCTGATTCATTTTCCAGTGAAGACACATTGTTAATCTCAAATTTAGATTATGTATTCTCATGTTTAGATTATGTGTCAGGAGAAGACACATTATTAATCTCAAGTTTAGACTTGTTATTTTTCAGTAAAGATGTGTCATTTTCAAATAAATTATTGTCATTTTTAATTAATGTACATGCTACTTCTTGTTATGTATCAGGAAAAAGCATATTGTTAATCTCACGTTTAAACGTGTCATTTTCCAATAAAGACGAGTCATTTTCAAATAAATTATTTCCATTTTTAATTAATGTACATGCTATTTCTTGTTATGTATCAGGAAAAGTTGCTTTGTTAATATCAAATTTAGACTTGTTATTTCTCAGTTAAGACTTGTCATCCTCAGGTAAATTGTTGTCACGGGCTGAAGTCACAGTAAAAGAGTCAACTTATATTTTTGTTTGCATTATAAAGTTAACAAGTCTTTGATGGCCCAATGGTTATCTATCGTTTTGTTGGCCCAAATGACCAATAGGTTATGGGATCAAATCCCACCCCCACCATTTCTTGCAATATTCTCCCATACAAAAAAAAAAACACTGTTACAAAAAAAACTCCACCGGCAGCCAGCACACCGGCTGCTGGCTGTCGGCCGCCGGTGAGGGGCTGAGTTTTTTTTTTTAAAAAAAAGACAAAGGGCATTTTTATCATTTCACTGAATTTCAAAATTTCAATTTGGGAAGGACTTCCCTCTCTGTCCTTACATTTCCTTAACTTCCCAAACTGGAATTTCATGAATTCCACCTTCTTTATCTGTCATTTTCCCTATAATAAATGGGGATTATAGATTTTAATTGCAGATATTATTTGCCAGAAATATGTGTTAGTCTAGGATTTATTTTTTAGCATACATAGAAAGTTATGCATGAACTATTTGTTTTGCGATACTTAATGTTTTGGCCAACTAAAGAAAAATCGTTATAAATAATAATTGCAAAATTTAGTTTGACTTTGTATGTGAAAATAAATACTTATACTAGGGTTTTAAAATATTTTTCAGGTATCGATAAATCATGGATTCACTTGCTTGAATAAAATAATCAAGAATATTCAGAAGGATTAGAAATTGGATAAAAGTGTCTCCAACATCCTAACTTTTTCTATAATACATTCAGTACCTTGATCTTATTTTAAAAAATTAAAATACTGAATACATTAAAAATAAGATTGGGGTACTAGATAGGAAAGGAAAAAAGATAAAGATAAAGGATAAGATGCGCACACTAAAAAAAGAATGTTAGATATTACTTTACCCTTACAAAATGGTTAGATTAATGCAATCTTAAATGGAAGATAACTTGTCCATGCTTTAGGTGTCATTGATGAGGTGGCCCATAAAAAAGACTGCTGTGAAAAAGCATTTGGCGTAATTACCCTCGGCAGATGAGTCAGGAAAATATGCATACCCACTCTATCATTTATTAAAAGATCTAAATAATTGCATTGGCAAAAAAATCCAAATAATCAACCGAATTGCGTGGTTTAAAAATTGTTAAAATTAATTAAAATTAATAAATTTGTATTTTTAAATATATCCTAATTTATAAGTAGATAAATAAGATAGAGTAGTAATGATAAAATGATGAAAAAAGATTAATTAAGAGTAAAATTAGTAAAAGCATATTTAATTTTGTAAAAAAGGACAAAGGGATTCAAAAAATTTGGATCTACTAAAAATAAATGGAGAGAGTGGTTCATCCATTTGGTCTATAATACTTCTAGATGAAAAGCCAATAGCCTTGTAATCTGATTGCACGAAAACTTTTTTGTAAGTATAAGTGAGGGATTGCTGGTTTAATTTCATTTGTAATCCTAGAATGTTAGTGTTTGTGCCTCTCTAATTAAAAAATATATCTAGGTAAAAGGTTATCTGGTGCTTTGATATTTATGTTTGTCTTCAACCGTTAATGCAAGACTTTTTATGATTCCTACTCCACACAAAAAAAAAAAAAAAATTAAAATGCATACAGCTTTGATGTTGTGGATTATAAGTAATTTTCTACATTTTGACACAATGCAGGCAGATGGGTACAGCGCCTTCTTCATCTTTCAGAGGAACGCATAAAATTAAAGTATTCGAAGACTTTAATTAGCAGCATATCCCATGAGGTATTTCTTGAGAGAAGGGTTTTCACAGTAAATAAAAAAGAATTGTATAGTGGTTCGTAAATGATAGATTTAAACTTGTAAATTATACTGGAGAAAATCTCGTAAGGTTTCAGGGCTAGGACATATATAGTCGCCAGTGGATAGAGTTGAATCTAAGATAATTTGCTGCCTGAAATGTCTCCATCCCTTAACTATTTACAGGTCCAGCTCTATCAGTTTTTTGTTCTCCATTTTGTGTTCAAAGCTGTATTTGGCGTCTTTAGTGGTTTATTCATAAAGCCATTTTTAGTTGGAAAAAAAAAATTCAAGCTTCACTTACTCTTTGTGATTGTGAACATTCAAAATTAGTGTAAACATTTTTATAAACAAACCTTTGAACGTGGTTATGCTTAAACTCAGACTACCACTTTATTTTACTAATTAAGAAAATTTGTAAAGGAATCTAAAATTGGTCAACACCAAATTCACCTCTTTCTGAGCGTGTTTTTATTTCTAACAACCCCATGACATCAAAAGAAAGAAACACAAACAAACTAGTCAAGAACAGACATGTACTCCAAGAATATTAAACTTCTTAATATATATACACACAATTCTCAACTTGAAAGCATATAGTCATTAATCAGTAATCCTTCTCAACATCAAATCTTCAAGCATATAGTCATTAATCAGTAATCCTTCTCAACATCAAATCTTCTCAACAGAAACTACTTGGAGGACAGAAAATATGGTTTGAATAATAGATAGAATGAGGAGCAAAATTCCAGTTACTGAGATAGCAACTTGCCACGGCGTGCTGCAATAATCCCTTCTCAAATTTGCCTTCCACTTGTGCCAAGGATTTTGACAAATCCTATTCAACCTTTTGCAAATATCAAGGTAGTCAGAACTGAAATCCATTACAATGGCATCTTTCCATAGGCCATTAACTAGGGCAGCTACATTATTAGCATCACCTAAATAGTTGCGTATTATTTTCCTGTGAATAAGGATATTCACATCTTTACTTGTGCTGATCAGGCAATCCAACATAATGACATAGTCAGCAATGTATGAAGCATAAGGATAATGACACTGTTCTAAAGCTATCATATTACGAAACAAAATTTCGGTTTTATCTTCCACCAAGATCTCTGGGACTTCAAGAACACACCTAGAAATTTTCAAGTCAAGTAAACACCTGCTTTTGCTTGCCTTTAATTGCACTCCAGCTTCTTGTAAGTCACTTGCAGTATATAAAAGAATATGGTCTCTAGCCTCTAGAGATGAATGCCTTGACGTTGTAGGTCCTGTTCTTGGTAAGTGAAAGAATCTAATAAGATCTGTGAAGTGCTTAATCTTAACATTAGAATTAGGCTTTAACTTTTGCAAGTTAAAGT
Source organism: Neltuma alba (assembly GCF_004799145.2). Taxonomy (NCBI): domain Eukaryota; kingdom Viridiplantae; phylum Streptophyta; class Magnoliopsida; order Fabales; family Fabaceae; genus Neltuma; species Neltuma alba. The sequence goes on from NW_021635289.1 coordinate 293,556, forward strand.
ATTCAAAGAAGTTATATGTGAGCTCAAGAAATGGTCGGATGTTATCACAAAGATTCACAGGGAATGCTTTCTCATATAGATCTTCTAGGAAGAAAAATGGAAGTTGATTCTCAAGTAAAAGCAAATCCATCCTTACAGCAACCCTCAGCCATGGCTGTGACAGCTTAGCATCATTACGCATCACATGATCTTCATAGAAGCCCTTGAAGAGTTCAATTATGAAACCAGCATCCACTAACATGAGTTTCACAAGTTCCTTCCTAGAAAGTTTGATGTTTTCCGAGTAAGAAGCACGAACTTTTGGCTCTAAATGTCTTACATAACTAACCAAATCATTCAAACTTGTCATAGCCTGTTGTGTGAATCTTTTGAACAAGATTTGCTTGTGAGTTTCCATGTCAAACAACCTCACATCACCATAATGAATTGGACCAATAGAAACAGCTTTTGGAATGTAAGCCTCTTCTTTTAAATGACGAATTGTATGAGGCACCCTATAGATACAACATGTAGGTGAGAAGAGACCATTTTCGTTTTGTTGAATCATTTCTTTAATGTCCATGATCACCTCAACTTCCACCTATATATATATATATATATAAAGTTTCAGTTAAAGAAAGCGTTTAGCAATTCCATAAGCATATATATAGCAATAACTGAAACTAAACAAAGCTAAAGAGAACCCAAACATGTTTATGAAGGAGATCTTCATCACAGTATATGATATGCTTACCTGTTCAAAATGATTGTAGGATGAATCTGCAGAATAAGGTGTGAGGGGAAGTTGCTGCATTTCTTCTGCAATATTCTCAGAGGCTAAGTGTTTCTGCTTCATATATAACAGCCAATTTTTATTCTTGAAAAGAGCCTTACTTCACAATGTGGAGATCACTAGGATATCCTTCTTATATTGGGGGAAAAGAAACTGATGACTGTATATATAAAGGATGAACAGTCAAATGGGTTAAAGAGATAGATGCTAAAAATAAAGAAGTAAAGAACAGAATAAATGCTTCGTTTAATCCTCCTTTCGTATCAAATTGGAATTTTAATCTTGTTCTGTAAAAAAATATCATCCCCTCGATTTTCTTAATCAAAAGGAACAAGCACTAGCAGCATAAAGTTATAAATGACAAATAAAGCTTACATATCGATCACTAAGTTACAAGACTAATCACAGTTCCGATTCTAAATGTGGGCTTTTTTTTCCATTAAATCCAAAGGTTCAAGATTTACCCCACTTTATATCATTAAATTCTTTTTTTTAAAACAAAATTTAATCAATTTTTTTTAGTATATGTGAAGTTTATAACTGTATCTTATATTTGTACGACCTGAAAGATTATAATAATAGAATATGAAATTTGATAGAACTCGAAACTGGAAATGGAAACAATATATAAAATGGTGTCATGTCATCTTTATCATCTCCACTTTACTCCACTGAGAGTGCTGCAGAATTTGCTTCTTTCCTTTTCTTCTTGTTCTCAACATCATTATGGTGTTTCCTTTTCCTTATTGGGCTAATAAATCGACAAGTGTCCAACCTATATCTCCTACAATATTCAAGGAAGACATCAAAATTCCCACTGTGTTGGATATTTATCCACGAGTGAGTTAAATGATGAAACATAGATTTAGGCTAAAATTTTAAATTAAATTTTAGATAATTGAGATATTGACTTATTAATTTGATCGCTTGAGATTCCAATTTTGAATAAGAGTCAAAATCCAATATTTATCTTTTAGATGTTATTGGAAAATGGTGTTGACTGCTGTTAATATTCATGTGGTGATCATGATGCAAATAAGTGTACCTTATATATATTTGGCACACTACATTCCCTTCCTTCATGAGAAGCTTAGTTTAATTTGGACGGCTATAAAAGATTTCATTACTATTATCTACAAATATAAGACTTGTATTGTCAAGTTTTATACTTCAATAGCATCAAACACCTTCTTTATTTTTCCTAAACGTGGGGTTGTGAGAACACTCTGTGAAGGCGGTGTAATATTTGTGGAGGATATGATACCCAAAAAAAAAAATTAGGAGACTTTTGTTGAATCCATTAGGACTGTTTTTAATTTGTAAATATTGAAGCTTTTATAGTAGAATTTTTTAGCGTGTGTTTTTTGTGTTCTTTTTTCAAAAAAAAATATTATAGAATTTGCATTAATTACTTGCCAAAACTAGAAAACTTTCTTATTGTAAGGGGGGGAGAAAGGCTTTCCTTTGTTAAAGCCTCTTCGACGGGCAATTTAGCATGCGAAAGTGACAGATACACCCACACACGAGGAACACGAAAAAAGAGGAGATAAAGCTATAAAAGAAGAAGACAAGGTACAAACGAAAAGAAGATGGTTGGGTCGGACCGATTATTTTTTAATTGTTTTGACTTTTTTGTACTGATCTTGATTCTTGACATGTCAAAATTACTTATTTATTATTTTAAAATTTAATAAGTATTTTTTTATCATTTTTTTCCTTAAAAGAAGCTGAAAAATTATCACTTTACAATTGTGCGGTGTCTTCAAAAGCATAACAAATCCTCCAATTCTTTTATCTAGTATGGTATGTCATTTTGAGACAAGAGGATAATATAATATTAATTTTACGTTTGGAAAATGAGTGCCAGCGCGAATATAAAGATGATTAAATTAAAAGTAAATGAGCTAAGAGCAGAAAGATAGACGCGTACAGTTGATATGCTTTGGTTTGGTCTCCGAATCTTTTACAACATCTTAGCAGCTCCTCGCATAATACTTATATGGATATTTTTGTACATTAATCCTTTCTTAGAACATTGAATAAGATAATAGTATATATAATAACGGATACTTTAGTAACCTTTGCAGATGTGTACATGTGAGATAACACGACATAGGAGGATCAAAAAGCCATATGAGGATCATGATGCCCACATGGAATAGTTATTAATATTGCCATTAGCTAGCAGTGATATGATGAGAAACACATTTGATTGATTTGTGTTCATAGTAATGCACTAAAGTGCTTGGAATGGGCGAACTTGATGATCAACTTCCCAAGTTGAAGTGGAATGCTCACAATATATATGAGTATATGCCATCATTCTTCACGGTTATGATTGATTCCGATAATCCATAAAAGCATTGTTGTTGTGTGTTATATTTGTGCTCTAGTCTCCAATCCAAGAAGGACTTTTTCATTTCAAAATATCAATAAAATAAAAATTTAATACATCTATATATATATATATATTCTAAATGGTTAGATCAAGTAAATCTTCTATACTGTCAACGTCAAGTTGCCCAAGTGGTAGCATTACCCACTCATGTGAATGAGGTTCTAGACTCAGGATTTGAATCTTCTCAGAATTTATTTTTCTCATTTTCTTATCAAAATCTCATCTTCATAGTTGCATCAAATAGTGGATAGTTTAAATTTACTGTTTACGTAATATCATAATAATAGTTTTATAAAATATGAAATTTGAACCATTCATTATTTGATCCAACAATAAAAATAAAATTCTAGAAAGAAAAGGAGAAAACGAGATTTTGCCCTAAACCCAAGCTTGACTTTAACGTGTTTATGTACGTAGGTGTGTTTAATTATATAAAATAAAAAAAGGTAAATCTTCCCCACCCTCTAAAGACATGGAATTCATTTATTGGTCATAAATTAGGAGCAATTTACTTACAAATAATCTAATAATGATTTCGTTTAGTATCTTGATAGTAGAGTACTCATCAAAATTTATAATATTTTCTAAAATATTCTTGTTGATTGTGGATAATTCCAATATACAATATTAAATAGAATAATTTAAAAAAAATCAACATAGATTTGTTATAGATAACCAACTTAACTAATTTTTTAAATTTCTCTAAATTAGTTATTTAACTCTTATATTAAAGAATAGCCGCAGTGTTAATTATCACATTGGGATCCAATAATGTTGAGATGCATGTTTATATTTTTTAAAAAATAATTATTATTATCAGATCGCAATCCAACCGTATTCAAGGGGAGTTACAATTTTTTCCCCCCATTTGAGTCCGAACTGAGGAAACCTAAAGGCTAAAGCCTTAATTAAAAAGCTCCAAAGTAAATGCCATATGATTTTCCTCTAACTTGCTATTGGGCCACGATGGGATGGGCTTTTCTTCATTTCATTGGGCTGTCTGGTTAAGTTAAACTGCAAAAGGGCTTAAGGCTCAAATTCATGGTAAAATCCTTTTTTTGGGCCTTGCTTGGGCAAAAGGCTTACATCTATGAGACTGATGATTTTATGGACATACGTTATCAAATATTTGAATAGTTATTTATTATCAAATATGCACAGGCCCATGTTAAACTTAGACAAAATAACAACTTGTATTTATGTAGAATATAAAAACTCTACGAAGTTGCCATATTTATAAATTATGAATAGTACTATGCGCAAAACTCACATTAATTATAATAATTGAGAAAAAAACATTAAATTTGTATCATGCTTTTTTGAAAGAAGTGGTTTTTAATCTTTAAGTAAAATAAAATTCATATGAAATTAATATTGTTATTTTTTGTGCTATGATATATTCATATATGGAAGAAAATAAAAACGGTAGTTTCATGGACCTGCTTTAATTTGGGATGAAAGGAAAATATAAATACAAGAGACACCTTCATGTTAGTTTGAATTGAGTTTAAAGAAATATTGGGTTGTATTTCAAATTCAAAGACTAATTTTACAAGGAAATATTTTTTCAAAAGAGTATTAAATTTTTATTTTTTAAATTAATCAATCAATTAATTCTTGCTAATATATTATTTTTAACCACTTGCATATTGAAGAAAAAATTGCTTGGCAAAATTAGTGTGGTTAAAGAAGACTGATTTTTTGGGGGTTGCTCTCCCTCGCTCAGTGAGAAGCTAATACAATTGGGCTAAGTCCCCGTACTATTCACCAAAAAAAGCAAGAAAAAGACTAAAATTAGTAATTGTGAGCTTTTTTTTTTCTTTTTGTGAAAGTTTTGAAAGCTTAGAAAAAGAATAGAAAATATGAAACTTACAATTAAGATGTAGAATTGAATTTTTTTATGTGTAACTCAGAGTATCCTCAAGTACTTTAGACTTGAGACTAATCTCTGTCAAGTCATAATCATTAAGGTTAAATATCCCACAAAAATGAGAAGAAGTTAGTCCAGAGGGAGTTCCAACTTCTTAAGCAAGATGATGCTGATTTGAGTTTATTGTGAAGGGTTGGATTCTTTGGTAGATTTTGATGATAATTAGATAATCTTCACGTCAATATCTTCATCAATTTAAAGAATCTAAGAGATGAGAAGTACTTTTTTTTTATAAAAAGAATCAACTTATAAAAACAAATTGGAATTTGCTTAAAACTAATCATATCATTTATAAGCCATAATCAGCATAATTTGTGTCTTAATTATTCCTATCAATTCAATGATCAATGCATGTGACTTGCTTAAGTTTGTTTGATTTTGCTGCTAGGTGAATAGTGAATGGTGATTATGAGAAATAATAATGAAGGTTGAGAGCTTTATGTAAAGTTAAGAGTCCTTTTGTATGCTGCTTTCCTTTTGGGGGTTGCATGACGCGTTTTTCCTCTTTGGATAATCATTACATATCTTTGAAAATATCCTTTGCTCCTCATTATGCCTTTGATTAATTAGAGCAACACAAATGGTTCAATGGAATTTTTGGTGGCAAGTCAAGTCTGAGTTGATTTAGTTTGGTGCATTAAGAATTCACGTGCTAGTCTGATCTATTTATAAAATAAGAAGAAAAAACTTTTTTTAATATATTATTTATAGTTTGTAAATGAAATCTTATAATTATGACTAAAAGTAGTATTTATGAGCCACCCCATTCAACTTTTAATATGAATGAAGTATTTTATCCTTCATTTATTATTATATAAATCACCACTTGGATCCTTATTATCCGTAGTATGACCTCGACCCTTATAAGTCACTTGCTTAAAATAAATTTGTTAAATTAATAAAATGTTTCCAATTTACCTATATTAAAGTTTTTTTTCCTGTATTTACAAATCATGCTTACGTTTAATTGGCACAATATATGAACAACTTGAAGAAATTAGATTTACAGCTTCTTAAAGCATTTATGGTTCCTGAAATGGTTTCTCGAATTTATGCAATCCATTGAGATTGCTTTTATTTGTTATCTTCACTTAAAATCTATCATATCTTCAGCGTATTTATAATAAAGATTTTAGAATATATTAATTAGCCAACATGTATATGCTACCTCCAGTCCTTAATTAATATAAGAATTTTGACTAATTTTAAAATATTAAATAATTTAAATAAATTACTTTAAAATGTTATATTTATCATGTTTTCAAACTAATTTACTCAACTTATAAATTGACATAATCTAATGATACAGATAAATTTTTGGAGAGATCATGTAACTTATGCTATACTTAAGAGTCCATAAGATACAAGGGAAACGAAAGAGAGGGGAGGAGAGAGAAAATCTTAATAAGCCCAATTTAAAAAATTAGAGAAATGGGGTTAAAAACTTTAAGTTAATTTTACTTGATCTTTTATCTTTTATCTGTTTTTTTATCAAACTTTTATAATCCCATTTTTCTAATTTTTTAAATCGACCGCGTTAAAATTTTTCCTCCTCTCCCTTCCCCTCCGATTCTCTGAACATATAGGATAAGTAATTTTTTAACGTTTTTAGTCTTCTTAAATTAATCAATTAAGTTTTATAAAAAGTTTTATATTAAGCAGTCAAGGCAGTATATTTTAGTCTTCTTAGAATATTTAGTATAAAAAAGCTTGAGCTAAAGTGAAGCCTGATTGATGGGATTGACTTTGATAAATAATATACGATAAAGTAAAAGGACACATAAACTAATCAAATTTCCTATAACATCGTCGGCAACTTATGATCACGCATTTGTTTAAAGCCCAAAGTGAGAATATCCCAGCCACGTCTCATTCCTCACATTTGGCATTAGAGCATGACCGTTATGTGGTACTTGTTAATTACTTGGACTCTTGGAGGGAAATATTTAGATTATATAAATTAATAAAATGATAAATTTTGTTGGCAAAAAAATGATAAATTTAATCACATTTCCTTCCTTGATTTCGTTATAGACATAGTAGCCACATTTTTAAATAAACTAGTATATCCGCTTACAACACTAAGTTTAATTACAAATTCATTACAAAGTAGTTTTATAGGACATGATTTATCATGCATGCAATATTTGCCCAAACAGTCTTTTCCTATAGGTTTAGATTATTGTGAATAATTTAAACTATGTTGTTTCTGATATTTAAATAATTTTATTTTAATAGGTGTAGAATTTATTCTAAAAACAAAGATAATATTCTATCAGCTATTTTTTGGAAAAAAATAAAATTTCAATTTAGAAAAATTTTAAAATGGCGTTCATGCAGTCAAGTAGAGAGAAAAGCTCTCACCCTATGTTTGGTATGAAAGAAACAAAGGAAAAATGAGGAGGGAAAAAATTTTAATGAGCTTAATTCAAAAAATTAGAGAAATGAGGTTTTAAAATTTTAATTAAAAAAAAGTAAGATAAAAAGGTAATAAAAATTAATTAAAAACTTTTAACATCACTTGTTCAATTTTTTAAATCTCACTCGTTAAGGATTTTCTTTTCCTCCCTTCTCCTCCGTTTTCCTTATACCAAAAGTATCCTTAACGTTATATTGCTAAGGGAAGATGGGAGAAATTAATACTTCCACTTGAGCATGTGATGAATAACATATTGGGGAAAAAAATATTAATAAAAAAAAAGGTTAATAAGGTCAGATATAGGTATGAATGGAAAATTATCTCCATTCAAATAGAATTAGTCGAAAAAAATAAAATTTAGATAATAATTAATTATTTTGAAATTTTAGGTCAAAAAAAGTAGTAGGATTAAGTTTCATCTACCATCCTTATATATTTTTTTAAATATGTTCAATACCTTAAAATATTTTATAGTTCATCTAGGATCTTAAATTATTTTTCATGTGTTCAAAACCCTAAAATATGTCACATCTAAAAAAATATTGGAAAGTGCTGAAAACACGCTAAAAAAAATTTGAGTATTTAAGTACTAAATGAATCACAATATTTCATGATACCGGGCATAATTAAAATAATATTTTAGAAGGTAGGATAATCCAAAATAATATCGACTCACCTGCATATATTTCAACAAATAACAATCCAATTGGTTATATGAAAAGGAAACCCCATATCATGACATTGCAAGAAATGTTATCGACGAAGCCGTAGTTAGTAGCACTTCTTTTAACAAATAGTGACGTTGGCGTATTAAAGTTTGTGCTTCTAAAACACTATAATTAATTTCGTCGTCCCATGGTGTATGGTTACACCTTGAAAGCGCTTAACATTAAAAGAACAAAATCTGTTTAGTATCATTAATAATTAATATGGATTTCTCCTTGTAAAGCATCTTTCCCTTCATTATTCATACACAAAAATAGACTGAGGAATAATTTGCAAATTCCTATAGTTATCAAGTCATTATAATTTTCTCAGTTATAGGCGTTAATCCTTATAATCTGTTCATTGTGACGGAGTGGGACGCTAACTAAGTGATATATATACACACACACACACTTATATATAGACACACACACATATAAGTTTTCACAAAATAAAAGAATTTTTTTCAAAAAACTAAGATGGGGAAATGTTTATTTATTATCAAAAAGAAACTTAAAAAATTATGAGTTAAAGTACATCCAACACTTCAAAGGATTTTTTCTGAAGTATTTTGTGGTACATTTAATACCCAAAAATATTTTTTAGATGCATCTAATGCTTTAAAATTTTTTTTGCCTTAGAACTGGATACATCAAGAAATTTTTTAAGATGTTAAACGCACCCAAGAAAAGATTTGAGGGTGTTAGATATACCAAAAAATAATTCATTGTATTGAACGCACTGAAAAAATATTTCAGAGTTTTGAATGCATCACAAAATACTTTAGGCTATTGGATACACACAAAAAGCACTTTGACATGTTGGGTGTATCTTAGCCCAAAAATTATTATGTTTATAATCCTCTTCTTGAATATATAACATGTAATTTAGTTGATTTTGACTCTATTTAACTTATGTGACAAAATAAATCTTGATATATAGAGGAAGCTATAATAACTTAATTAAAAAAAAAAACCTACAAAGACATGCTTAAAAATAATATCGAATTATAGAGACTCGCAAACTAATTTTTTCTACAAACTATCTCACTACTTTTTCAAAAAATTATTAAAAATAGTTATTCTTATTAATTTTGTTTTAAATTTGTTGTTTTCTCTAAAACATTCTCTCTTTTTTTTAATAAATTTTTCCTCCTAAACACGATGTATTTTGAATGAGGGGCACAATTGGAAGAATATAATCTCTTGCATGGACATTCAAATCATGTGTTTAGGCCACCGAAAATAATCCAACAACATAGCATTTAGTTGAAAGGTAGTATGCTCTTATTGTAACGAAAATAAATAAAGCATCATTGACTCTAATACTTTTTCTAGGAGAAGTTTCTATTATGTGTTTTGCTCAGCAGGGAAAGTGAGCACGCTTTGTGAATTGTGTTACTAACTAATAGGGTACCCTACACAAAATTCAAATTTTTTTTTCTTTGGCAAAGCAAACTAGTACAAAAAATTTTTTCTTAAAACCTGGTAAAAATATACTTTTAAACCAGATTTGGAATTAAATTTAGATATTAGAGTCATTTAGAAAGTCCACCACTTTCTAAATCGTTTAAAAAATATTTTCTTGATCAAATATATAAAAATATATGGAATTCAATTCCAACAACATTCCAGTGAAAGTGTGGATAAATCCGACAAAATCCAAGTTTAAAACTAATCAAATAACTATATCACGTTCCAAGAACATAAATTATGTACAAATCAAAATGAAATCAACAAAAATAATAACAAACAAGGTCCAACTCACTATTGTTATAAAACTCAACAAAATAATCATATACTCCCCCGGTTATTAAAATAAAACTTAGTTTTTAATATAAGTTCTATTTTGTAGGAGTACTGAAGAAAAAAAATTCTACCCCCTCTTTCACGTGAAGGACTTAATTTTAATCAAGGGAAATTTCTCCCAAAAGGAAGACCCCACTTGGGTTTCAATGTTTCATCACATTGTTTCTTTTCTTTATCCCTTAATTACTTTAGAAGGTCTAAATCATTCGATTGTCTATTCTATCACATACTCTCAAGATAAGTGGCGGTGCTCTCCTCTCTCTCTCTCTCTCTCTCTATATATATAATATATATATATATATATTTCAATACATATCTTCATTTGTTTGGGGCGTTAATACATATCTTCGTTTTAAAGCATCGCTTTTTTATCATAACATGCCATGCAATGATTATATATATGGGACCCTTTATTATTAAGTTCTCTGTTATAATTATCTTCGCTCGAAATTCCACTACTATATACTTTTACAAGTACTGCTTAGTCAAGAGGATCTAGCAGGACTGTTCATTGCATATCAATTTAGAAAAAAAGAATACAACATTTATGAATAATCATCTAACTGATTGGACATTTAAAGACATCTCATAATGAAAATGAATAAAGTGAAGCTCAAAATTTGAACTATTTGTCAGGTCAAAGTAATTAAATGGTCAACATTGTATTGTTCAATCATGCAATACTAATTGACAAGATTAATTGCTTCCGTGAGAAGACCTAAATTCTACTCCTTCCATTCTTAACATATGACATAATTATTATGTTAATTTTAGTCTTAAAGATAAGACATATTTCTCATATTTATCAAATTTTTTTATATTACTCTATTGATACTCGTTGAATATTAATTAAGTAGGAGAGGGAGGGAGGGAGGATATTATGAAAAATGATTATGCTGTTTTAGAAAAAACATATCATATTTCTTATAATTAACTAACTTACCCAACTCATTAATCTAATTAAATTAGTTAAATATATCTTATATTAAGAACCAGAAGATTATCATTTTTTTAATGATTAGAGAACATTCAGATTGGTAAAATTTTACCGTTCACACGGATCATTCTCTTCTTCTTATTATAGTCATTAATTTTTTTAATATAAGGATGGCTTACTTTTTATAAATCTTAGTCATAACCCATGTTTAATTTGTCTAGCCAAATTGAACCTCTTATTTTCCTCCCCCCCCCCCAAAAATCCACCCCCTAGTTTAATCTCTATTATTCCACTCTGCTTTTTTTTTTAAAAAAAAAAAAATCTTCTGTCCTTTTCATTGTAACTCTTCTTTTCTTGCTTCTACCTTTATTATTTTCTAGAGAATAATTTTGGGGTACGGTTCCGCGTGATAACTAACTAAAGCTCATAGGCATGGCTGTTTCAATAATGTAACAAAGAAATAGAATAAAGTGAAAATATTTTTGCATGCTAATGTAACTTTTTCAAATTTACAGAAACAATAATGAAAAGCGAGGGAACATCCTTTAAGAGGATACCCCTAGAATCCACCACGTGATATTCTAAAACATCATCGAATTCCCACACAAATCTCAGTCGAATTTAAGAGCTTAAGAGTGTTTGTGTGTGTTATTTTTCCCAATATGTTTGTGGGTACTTTTTACTAATTAGATTTCTATGATAAGTTAACAATTGATTATATTTTTGTTAATTAACTCCAGAAGACCATAAAATATAATGTATAGATAGATGTAGAAAATATCAAGAGTATAACTGTCTCTTAGTTGCTTTCTTGGCCCTTTACGTAAAAAAGAAAAAGAAAAAGAAATGAAATGAAAAGGATCCAGAGGATGAAATCTGCCACTTAGTATTTTAAAAAGAAAAAACCAACGTATATTTTTTTATAAATAATTAACCTATTTAGTTATATAAATTAGTTATCTAATTTCTATATTTAATATCAGATAGAGTACTTCTTTTACACGATACAGGTCATTTAATATACGACAAGTTATTAGCGGTTGCGATTATATATATTACGTAACACAACAAGTGATAATATCCAAGAGTACACACCCAAATTAAGCATATGTATCAAACTTAAATCCTCAAACTACTGTTGAAGAAGCTATAGGAAAAGAATCCAATAAGTCTAATAATGATGAGTGTGTATGTTGACTTATAGAAGAAAAAGTTATATGACATGCATGCCTTCTCTTCAGACCTAATAATTATGTTCACCACTTTCATTATATATACACACACACAAAGAAAGAATCGCACTTCAAACTCAAAAACATTTACCACCCGACAAAGTAATAATAACAAGTAAATATATACTGATACTGCCTCTTATACTTAATATAAGAGTCAGTTAGGAGTTGGATTTGGTTTTAAATATAATATTTCAATTTACTTTGTCTCTCAAGTTTATAATGGTTTTTTCCTAAAATATTCTTGTTGATTAAGGAGTTATACTAAGGGAAAACTCTGATACACATGATTAAATATGATTGTTAAGAAAAATCAATACGCATTTGTTATGATTAACAAACTTAACTAATTTTTTTAATTTATCCAATCTAGTTATCTAGCTTTTATATTAAACACTAGAGGTAATACATAGGTATCTATATTAGACATATCAGATATATCACCAAAACTGTAATTAACACAATATATCATAATCTTAGAATGGTGCGTTCGTATAACATTAATTGAAATGTGTTGAATATTTAACCGTGGAGGAGGGAAAGGAGGAAGTGAAAAGGTCGAAGTCAAAGGGAAAAAGCACAGCGTGAGAGGTTGCAGAAGGAATGTTAGTGGGCAAGTGGGGTTCTAAGCATACATATAGAGATGGACCCCAATGCATTGATTCATTCCCACCAGCTTATATCACTCCTTCAACCTTTTCATCATTTCATGGAGCTAGCTACCACCTTCTCTCTCTCTCTCTCTCTCTCTCTCTCTCTCTCCTCTCTCTCTCTCTCTCTCTCTCTATATATATATATATTCATATGCATAGCTTGAGGTGACACTTATCTGTGCATGCTGTCTTCTCCTTTATACAGCTTTGCCATCTCTTTTCTTTTTTGTCTTCTCTCATTTCTAGAGGAGGCAATTCCAGAACAAAAAGAGAGAGGAACAACTACACGTATTTTTCAAGCATCTCCTGTTCAAATTAAATTACAGATTTTACAGTTTTCTAATTTTTTTGAATTGAAGGGCAGCTAAGCCAGTCATAATATAATATCTTAATTCAGTTTGTCTCATTAATTTATAATTTTTCTTACAAATTGTTCATATTAATTGCATATGTTAAAGGTTTTCAGATTGAACATGATATTTCAAAAAAAAATTAACACATGTTTTACAAAGAATCAATGTGTCAAATTTTTTAGGGTTATTATGGTTTTTGGTCCCTTAGATTTGCTTTATATTAGTTTTGGTCCCTCAAATTTTAAATTATAGGTTTTGGTTCTTTAAGTTTTATTTTAGTTAACACATTGGTCACTATAATCAATAAAAACTTAGACCATCTTGCTACTTGAAAAACCAAAATCTGTAATTTAAAACTTCATAGACCAAAATCAAAATAAGGACAAATTTGAGGACAAAAAATTATATTGACCCAATTTTTTTTTAATATCTGCAAATTAATGATATAACTTTTGCATTTAAAATTGAAAGAAGTAATAAAAGTATAATTGTCAATGCCACTGTTAGTCTTCGACTAATTTGTGCAATTACACAAGACCCAATCTATTTATTATAGTCAGGTCCAAAAAAAAAATCTATTTATTATAGTACTTTTTCCGTATTATATTCATTAAAGTCTTGAAAATATAGCCATCTGCATAATTTTAACTAAACATGCAGAATAAGGGGGTGTTTGAATTGGAAAAAAAAATACTTTTAAAAAATATTTTCATACTAATCAAGACAAAACATCTTTCGCGTGCTTATTTTGTACTACCTCCAGTCCTATATATAAGTTTCAAACAACCAAATCATGTATAAGGAATTAGTAGTTAAAATTAGTTAAAAATAATAAATAAGTCAAAAATATATCTTTTTTTTTTCAAATTTAGCCCTATTTATTAAGAGAATAAATGAGAGTCAATAAATAAAAAATGATGAAAGAAAATATATGAGAGTAATATTAATGTGTAAAAGAGAAAGTACTAAATATAGTCAGGACAAAATAGAAAAAATAATAATAAATACTTAGACAAACTCAAAACTGAAGCTTATATTTTGGACTAGATCTATCTCTAAAAACAAAGCTTATATGTAAGACTGAAGGGAGTACATTGTAAAATTACTTTTAAAGTTTTAGTTTTTACCAAACATCTCTTAAAGCTAAGTCATTGTAATTACTTTTTACTTTTTGTTTTAAATAAAAAATAGGAAAGATATATATATATATAAAAAGACTATCGAAATAGAAAAATTATAAATAAGAACCCATAACAACATTAGAATGGATTTTAACAATAATAATATGGGTTTTGATAACAATTTTTACAAACTAGTCCTTGTGTGTAATTTTTTTATTTTAGCAGTATTTTTTTGGTGTCATTTTCCCTAAAACAATATGTGTGCTGCCCATAAGAAATATTTGTAATTTCACATCAGTAAAATAAAAAAAGAAAAGGTCATAGAATTTAGAGAGAATGATAGAAAAAGAAATTACAAATTACAAATCTTAAATCAGGTTTGGTAACATAATTTTATTTGGTATTGACAAGTCTTAATTTATAAATGACAACAAATTTTTATTAATATTCTTTATTTGACATTTACAAAATTCTATTTTTTTTTTTGTCATTATCTCTAGAATTTACTCGTAAGAAAAGGGAACAGTAATTTTACTGTGGAGAGGGGTAATATAATTGAGGTCTGTGAGGCGGGTTTGGGTCAATAAATTTGACCTACCTTCGACACATTCTGTCCCATCCCGCGTTCTAGACACATGCACTTCATTAATCCTTTGCTTCCCCCCTTTTTCTTATCCCCTGTGTCCGCTTTTACTTCTTTTTTTTTTCCTCTTTGGGATTTGTTTTTTTTCTTGGGATTTGATTACTTGCTTTTGTTAATTACTCGTTTTTCCCCATGGTTCAATTCAAATATTTATGCTAGCTGTGATTTTTTTCTTGAAAAAAAAATGAGTGCTTCCCAAATATACAGATATCAAATTAGGATCTTCTTTTCTTGGCCAAAAAAATTAGGATCCGAAATAACCTAATTTCACACACACACACACACACACAGTCTATAGGAATTGATTTAGGGTTAAATTTTATGGTGAAATTACTTAAACACTTATAACTTAAAAAATGAAAAAAATGAAATGATAACAACAATTTAATAAGTAATAATGACAAAAACAATAATTAAGACATTAACAATTAATTTCGAAGAAATTTTTGCTAAATCTAAGTGACAACAACAGTTTAGCAAATAATAATTTTAATTTTTGGCCAAAAAAATAATTTTAATATATCATGACAAGAATAATTAAACCAATAAAAACTAATTAATATCACTAAGGACAATCAAGTTATTTCACCAAAAAAGAAGGCTTAATCTCAAAATAGTTTCTAAATACTTCATAAAAATCAAGTTGTTTTGAGGAATCATTTTGAAATTTTCATATTTTGATACTTCCATGTCTTTCTCCTTTTAAAAGAAGAACCACTTGTCACTATTCAGCATTTCCATAGGGATCGTTTTATTATTATTCATTTGTTCTATCTTATAATTTTAATGTGTGCGTGATGGGGAGGGGAGATTTTGCCTTCACCAACTCCGCTTTCTTTTAACGTAGTATTTTTCTCATTAATAAAAGGATAATGGCATTATGGATGAGATTACTAAAATTTGTTTGTAATATAACCCCTTATCTATTGTATCATATCACTACAAAAAAATTAATATCACCATTTGACAAACGTTGTCACAGTAACTGTTATTGACTTTTTTTGCAACTAAAAATAAAATTTTTCATCACTAAAAATTAAGTCACCGTTAAAAATAAAATATTTTCAGTAATAACTTTAATTATCGTCATTAAAAGTCAACTTTTAATGGCTATTTTTTAGAATTGCAGTTGAAAATCGTTGTTGAAAATCAATTTTTTTTATAATGTCTTTTTTATTACATGTATAAGACATAGTTTGTTGTGGAAATCACAATAAAATATAAACAAAAATGAAATGAAAAGTGATTTTACAAACAAATTATATCCTTTTCAATTATAAATAATAATTTATTTTAGTAATGTATAAGGAGTATGCTCTATCGATATCAAGGAGTAAAAACTAATCTCTTTGCTAGATTACTTTAAAACACAAGTAGACTCCTCTAAATTTTATTAATGCATACACCGAGATTAGAATTCGACCCATATATATTCACTTGTTAGGTGATAAGAACCCTACCACTAACGCTTTAAATTTTTAATAATTTTCCATTTTTATTAAATAATATTTTAACAAAGTAAATATTATGCATCTTGATTTCTTAGTCCATAAAAAAATATTTTTTATTGCATAATGCATCTGGCAAACTAGAATTTTTTTTTGTTGAAAAAATTACATTAAGGTTCAAATTCTAACCCTACTCTTCCATATCTATTACTTTTCTCCTTTTTAGCCTTGCTGTTATTTCTATTACTTGAACTAACATCATAGAGCTAGATTCATCTCATATAATAATCTTATTAGACTGTGAATTCAAATTTTGCTACCCATCCAAGAAATTTAATAAATGCTTTATAGATAGCTTTATGACCATAAGAGTCAAACATATAGTTTGTAGTCTGATCCATACCTACTATTATTATTAATTAAATATGTAAATTAGGCCCAGTCTAGTACTTATAGTATAAAATAGAACTGAGAAAAGACTGGAGTGAATGGGAATAGGATCCTACATTAAATTTAATAACAGAGAGGTGGCAGTAAGGGTGAAGAAGAGCAGTGATGTTTGTCTGAGTTTGAGGGAACTCTGAGAAAAAGCAAACAAAAATGATTGGAGCTGTGGTCACCTCTTTCATTTGTTCCCTCCTGCATGTCAGTCTGACCGCCCTTGACCTATCTACAAAATGTTTGACCATTTTCCCTTCAATTATTCGCTCTGACTTAAATTATTTCATTCTTGTCTTTATTATATCTATTTAGGGTCCCTTTGATTATTGGAGCGAAAATTTAAAAAAATTGAAAGGAAAAGAGAGAAAAATTTCTGACTGAGTCAATATTTAGTTTGTACTGAAAAATTTATGTTTGGTTGGATTAAAAAAAAGTGAAAAAATTGAGTTATTTTACTATATTATCCTTAATAAAAAATATAACATTATTTATTTTTTAAATAAAAAAAGATATAAATAAAAATACTTTTTAGGCTTATAAAATAGGAAAAATTCAAAATCCTTGAAATATAGAAAATTCCAGATTGGATCCTGGAATTGTGTAAATAACAAAAAAGGGTTAATAACCCAATCTGTCATTTGTAAAATTAAGAAGAATTGGCAACTTTACCCTGGCTAAGCAAAAATGAGTAATTATTCTCTAAACAAATCTAGGTGACGCTTACACTGTTCTAGTGATCACATGATTAGTTATAGTTAATAATAAGATACCTGACTACGAAAAAGTAAGTAGTTATTCTCTATACGAATCTAGGTAACGCTTACACTGTTCTAATAATTACATGATTAGTTGTAATTAATAACAAGACACCTGACTATGAAAAAGTGAGTAGTTATTCTCTACACGAATCCAGGTAACACCAAACCCTTATAGTGATTCCTTAAATCATTGTAGTAAATGAATATAAATGAGAACAAAGTTATCAATTCCTTTGATTTTACAAATGACACATTGGGTCATTGACCCATTCTGTCATTTACATAATTTCAGGACCCAATATGGAATTTTCTATATTCCAAGAGTTTTTTTTTTGGATTTTCCCTATGAAATAATAATATTATTAAAAAATTCAGTAAATTATAATTTAAAGATATAAATAAATATTAATATTCAATATATATATATAAGATTCATTATGGATATTAAATTAATAAAAACAATTAAATAAAAAATTAAATAACAGAGTAAAAATAAAATATATTTAGGATAACAAAATGTTAAATTCAAATATGAGAAAAATATAAATAATACGTAAAGATTATACACAATAATTTTGTTATGATGAGAACTGTATTTTTTTTATTTCTTGTTTATACTTTGGGAGAAAGACACAAAAAAGACACTTGAATTTCATAATCCCTAAATGGTCTGCTGAATTTGAGAAATCCCAATTTGGTCTGAAGAGACCAAATTGGGATTATCATGTTAAAAGAATAGACCAAATTACCCTTCATTTTATTTATTATTTTTAAAATACCAAAGCCCCAATTGACTAGTCGATCGGTTGTTGGAGCTCTAGCGACAGCAGTCACTGTAGAGCCGGTAATATGGGTTGGACTCGCGGGTTGAACCCGCCAACCCGCCAAAAGAGGCGGGTTAGGGTTGGCCTTTGGTCAACCCGCCGCCACCTGAAAAATATGAGCCGCACCGCCACAACCCGAGCCCGCCACAGGTCAGCCCGCGAGTTGGCGGGTTGACCCGCCAACCCACCAAATTTTTTTTTAAATTTTTATATATATTAAAATATTAGGAGGTGGGCTAGAAAGGTAGGAAAAATTTATGTTTGAACTTGTGTTTTATCATGTTTTGAGTTTGAACTTTGGACAATTGTATATTTTGTGTTTTAATGTGTTTTAATGTGTTGTAATTTTGTGTGAATGCTTGGAATACTTTAAATCATTTTTTTATTTTTTAATTATTTATAAGAAAAAAATTTTAAAAAAATGCTGGCGGGTTGGTGGGTTGACCCGCCAACCCACCTTGGTGGGTTAGGGTTGGCAGAATACCAACCCGCCAAAAAATGGGCCTTTTGGGCCGACCCAAATAACCCGCAACCCGCCACGGGCTAACCCACAACCCGCGGGTTGGCCCGTTTTACCAGCCCTAAGTCACTGAAGCTCCGGTGACTGGTCGACAATTGGTCACCAAAACTCCGGCGGTCGGAAACAATTTTTTAAAAATTTTTACAATTTCAGTATAACAGTTAACAATTTTTGCAACGATATTAACAACTTTAGTATAGCAGTTAACAACAGGTTTTCTAGGAAATTCAACAAGCTCCGACGGCCGGAAACAATTTTTTTGAAAATTTTTACAACTTCAGTATAACAATTAACAACTTTTGTGACACTATTAACAATTTCAATATAGCAGTTAACAAAAAGTTTTTTGGAAAATTCAATAATTGGTTGCCGGAGCTCCGGCGGCTAGAAACAAATTTTTGGAAAATTTTTACAACGTTAGTATAATGGTTAACAACTTTTGTAATGCCATTAACAATAGGTTTTTCGAGAAATTCAAAAAATAGTATTTTTACAACTTCAATAATGCCATTAACAAGTTCCGTAACTCTATTAACAACTTCGGTATAGCATTTAACAACATGTTTTTTTAAAAATTCAAAAAATGGCATTTTTACAACTTTAGCAACTACTTTTTTTTAAAAAAAATTTACAATTTCAGTATAATGGTTAATAACTTTTATAATATTACTGACAACCTCAGTATAGCAGTTAATAATAATGTTTCTAAAAAATTCAAAAAGTAACACTTTTACAACTTCAGTAATATCGTTAAAAAGTTCTGTAACTTTATTAACAATTTCGGTATAGCATTTAACAACAAGTTTTCTTAAAAATAAAAAAAATGGCATTTTTATAACTTTAACAACTACTTTTTTTTAAAAAATTTTTTACAACTTCAGTATACCGGTTAACAACTTTGTAATTCTATTAACAACTTTGATATAGTAGTTAACAACAGGTTTTTCAGGAAATTCAAAAAGTAGCATTTTACAACTTCAGTAATGTCGTTAACAAACTCAAAAACTTGTTGTTAACCGCTATACTGAAGTTGTTAATAGAGTTGCAAAATTTGTTAACCGCTATATTGAAGTTGTTAATAGAGTTACAAAAGTTGTTAACCGTCATACTGAAGTTGTAAAAATTTTCCAAAAAAAAAAAATTGTTTTCCGCCGCTGGAGTTCCGGCAACCAATTGTTGAATGTTTTGAAAAACCTGTTGTTAACTAATATACTGAAATTGTTAATAGCGTTATAAAAGTTGTTAATTGTTATATTGAAGTTGTAAAAATTTTCAAATTGTTTCCGGCCGCTGGGCTTGTTGAATTTTCCAGAAAACCTGTTGTTAACTACTATACTGAAGTTGTTAATAGCCTCACAAAAGTTGTTAACCGTTATACTGAAGTTGTAAAAATTTTCAAAAAAATTGTTTCCGGCCATCAGAGCTTGTTGAATTCTCAGGAAACTTGTTGTTAACTGCTATACTGAAGTTGTTAATAGCATTACAAAAGTTGTTAATGGTTATACTGAAGTTGTAAAAATTTTCAAAAAAATTGTTTTCGGCCACCGGAGCTTGTTGAATTTCACAGAAAACCTGTTATTAATTGTTATACTGAAGTTGTTAATAGTGTTACAAAAGTTGTTAACTGATATGCTGAAATTATAAAAATTTTCAAAAAAAATTGTTTTCGACTGACAGAGCTTCAGCCACCCAGTAGGGGCTTTGGTATTTTAAAAACGATAAATAAAATGAAGGACAATTTGGTCTTTTGGTCTCTTGAGACCAAATTGAGATTTCTCAAATTCAGCAAACCATTTGAGGATTATGAAATTCAAGTGTCCTTTTTCTGTCTTTTTCCCTTATACTTTTATCAATTGAATATTTTTATTGCAGACAAAATTTATATAATATATTTTAAGATAGTCTCATTTTGTCTTTAAATCTATATGATTTGTTGACTATGCTTTTTACAACAACGCTAGAAGATGATAATTCATTAAACCAAATTTTCAAAAATAACCTACCAACAGATCAATTTTTTTTATTAACAAAAAACATGTTTCAGTATTAAAAAGACAAAAAAAAAAAAATCTCTGTTGGCCCCTATTGAGCTTACAAGAATAGTTAGCCAACATTCTAATTTCTTTTATTTGGCCAATGATATATCATTGAAAAGTTCACTAAGCCTAGTTTCCAATGCAATAAGACTCTTTCAAAAAAAATATTTTTGTTTTTAAAGTTATGTCCAATAAAATTTAAGTTTTAATATGACAAGAAAAGGAATAAGCAAATTCAAATTTGATGCAGCAGATTCAAATTTCATGCAAGATTGCAGCAAAATGCCCATTAAATTTAAATTTCCTACAATATATACCAACTTTCGCACAAAATTCCAATCTTACCTCACTCTATTATACTATGCTTTTTATGCACCAAATAGAGTAAATTTTCAAATAAAAAATCGTGACATACTGTAGCCACCCACAACATGTAACATCTCTCCTTTTAACTATATAAAATATCAAATGGAAGCGAAAAAAAAAACCACATTTCATGCTATCAAGATTTGAAAATCAAAGTTTTCAAATATTTTTTCTTGAGTTACTATTCACAGGGTAACCCTAAAATTTTAGCCACCTTTGATAATTCATAACTAATTTTAAAGAAATCAAAACAAAATGGTCTTAAGTTCTATTTGAAGATCCTTCAATTATCTACATAGAAAAGTACTTGCTGGTATTGTTAACTTGCCGGTATCATTATTTTACCATTGGAGCCCCATGTTTAGTACAAATAGTACTTTTTATTTGGTAAATTTTCTATTTTTCAGATTTTTGCTATAACTTTAAAAATTCATAACTTTTCATACATAACTCCAAATTAGATGATCTACCACTCTATTTGAAGATTAGGAGAGCACTCTTAGCATGCCAAATCTCATGGTCAGATTCGTTTATTTGTTCAAAAAGTTGTGCTCATTAAATTTGATATTTTAAGCCATTTTCTTACCCTTTTTGAATGACATTTTTAAAGCGTTCCATACTAATGTTATATCTTATAAGCCATTCATCATGCATATCAATACGTACTTATAGTATGGCTATATTTACATTAAAAAAAAGCAAATTTATTAACTCATATAATCATCCATGTTAAATTACAATCCATATAGCTTAAAACATAGTTTCATAAGTAAACAATTGCATGTCATCTCATGCAAAATTTCCTCAAGCCTCCACATTCTATCCTTTGTCTCTTGAAGTGCCGACCCCTAGATTGTGACATTTTAAATATGGGAAGGGGTGAGATTTATAGAAATCTCAGTAGTAGTAAACCACAACAAAAATGCTAACAATGCAATATTATGTTATGCTATATATCAGTCATCATTTTCATATACATTCTCATGCATTATCATTTTCATGCAATGAAAAGAGAGTACATCATCATACCATTCTATAATTCAACTATGCATATTGCCAAGATATCAAATCCAAGGAATTTAATACATTACATCATAGCTAGCTTATCTACCTCATAGCATAAAAACATATAGCAACAAACAAATAATACAAGTCAATATCAAAATTGTAAGTTCTTGCTACCTCTTTTCAAGGTAGCTCTTGCTTCCCTTCCTTTGCCTTTGAAACTCTTCTTGCTAATGGACAATGCCTATCAAATATACAATATGAGCATTCTGAGTTTCAACTCAAACAACATTAATGACTTCACTTGATATAAACCCTAACCCTAATCTTCAATTTTAGAGTTTTTATGTCACCTTTTCTATAACAATCTTCACATGTTTTTTCTACATAATTTTGCATGCAAAATCCATTTTTGAATAAATCCAACTCCTTCTTTTATTTTCTATTTTGGCCAAGAGATAGGGTTTCGATTCTAAAAATTTCATTTTCAATTTTAATACTTCCAAATACATTTTTTTAACATAGTCCTACACAATTTCATCTTTTAAACTTATTAGAAGTACCAAATTAATGTGAATCAAATCCTAACCTCATGATCATTCTTTGGCCAAAATACATAATCTTGTGTCACAAGCTTCAATTCTTTCACAATTCATACATAACTACAAATTTCCCATCCATTAGTGACTTTTAATACTTAATTCAACTTCCATTCATTCAAGCTATGACTTATACCATTATAGGCAGCATATTATCTTAGGTTTTTGGCCATCAAACTGCACTAAAATTAAATCCAAATCAATCACTAGTCAAGACAATTAAATCCTTAAAAAAATCCTTAACTTAATTTGAATGATTGTTTGAACTTGTCTTGGTTTCCTTCTTCCTTTTTCTCTTCCCGTTTTCCTTCAATTCAAGAGCCTTATTGTTTCTCTTTTGGCCAAATTTCATGCTCTCGGGAGGTATTTATAGATAATTTTTTTGCCCTTGGTTTTCTTATTTTGCCCTTGTGAAACATTAGAATCCCAATGGCCATTTGTCCCCTTCATCAAGTCTTCTTTTACATGATCATGTCAAGTGTTATGAGAGAATAAGATGATGTATAATGCATATTTAACATGTAAGTTGGGAAATAATATAATATTCTTTTTTCAAGTTTTTCCCTTGACAAAAGGCCTAATTCCAAACTTGTCCTCTTCCCAAAAAAAATGGTGCCAAAATGCTTGAAAAATGGGAGAAAAAATTGTTCCACCAAGTTTTAGGTTATTCTACTAGGTAATTTGATCATACCGATTAAATTTTTCTTAGATTTTATCCAATGCTACAGCTCTAAAAATTTATTTCTCTATGCCAATATTTTTCTTTTATTGAGAGGAATTCACTAATTTTTCTCAGATCAAAATTCAACCTGTAACTCCTTCTATTCAAATTTTTTTAAGATCAACCTTTTACCAGCATAATTCAGCTTTAAATATTTTTATGACCAATCTTCTTACTTTCAAGGGTTGAAAATAACTTACAATTTGCAATAAATTTCTAACTACTTTTTTCTTATTTTTGTCTGAACAATTGAGGCTTCTATACATTTAAAATAATTTGCTTTAGCTAATTTTTTCTATTTAGCCAAAAATACCCATAATTATAGAAAATTCTCTAATAAATAATTCTCATTTTGTTTTCACCTTTTAGGCATCAAATACTATTCTAGATACTTCACTTTATTTTTCATGAATTCCCAAAAATTTTCAGAAATTTCAGGCATAATTTCTAATACTGTCATTCCTTGATCGAAACTTTTCAAAATGACAGTTTGGTTACATTTGGTTTCATTTCAAAAGTTGTTTCGCCTCTGTCTCTTTTATCTTATCTGAGCCACAGTTAGTTCTGAATCTCTCATCCTATAGGTTAAAATTTACAGGATGTGACATAACAACTGATAAATATATAATTTAGGGAAAAAGATAATAAAATACTCTAAAAATTGCTAAAGGACAAATCAGGATGAATAAATTTAAAATTCTAATTCAGACCTCTTGTATTATTTTGGAATTTTCAAATCTTATAAAATTACATAAATACCCTTTACTTTTTTTCCCCATAAATATTGCCACCTCAACACTTACTCCAACACCGGTGACACTACTAGTGGCTAGCCACTGAAGCTCTAGGGACATGTCATCAGAATTCCGGTGACCGATTGTTAGACTTCTCCTCAAGCTTAACACTTGCACAAATAGTATTTGTCCTCCTCAGGCTTCTCCACGCATAACGCTATCGTCTTTGGTGAGCTCTGCTTTCATTTTTTTTAAGGAAGAATTACAATCAAGTCTCACAAAAAAGAAATAATTACCAAAAGGTTCCAATAACAATCTTAACAGCTTATAATGACAAGTTCTATAGTGAGAATGACACCTTCTGAGACTTGTTTTTCAGTTGTTTTTCTTGTTTGGAACCTCATTGTAATTCTTTTTTTTTTTTTTAAAGACACTTTTTAGGGGCAAATGGGTCAAAAGTCCATTACCACGGGCGAGTGAAAATTTGTTCCCACCAGTTTTGGTGGGAACTAATTTTCAGCTTTTTAAAGGAAAATAAGTGTCCGCGTTCCATTCCTTTCTTGCCTCTTCCTTGAACCAAACTACTGTTGCCACTGGAAAATTTAGATTTTTCGTTTCCTGGACCAGATTTTCCTTGAACCAAACAGGCCCTTAATATTTAATGCACCTTCACTTCTATCTATAAGCATATATTAACGTCTTCACATGAATTATAAAAATTAATTATTTTTTTACATGTCAAAATTACCTTCAATAATATTAATTGAAATTTGAAAGAGTTTGTTTAATTTTGTTTATAATAACCTTTTAGACCACCCGGTGTTTGACACCTTTTTTGATCCTATTACTAGATATTTGAGTAATCAATTAATATGGAGTGAAGCCTTGCGATCAGAATGCCTCTCTCCAAGGATTTTTTTTTTTTTTAAAAATAACAAGGCAGGATTCGAATTCAATTAATCTATCTTGTGATTTAGCTGATCCACCACTAGATCATGTAGTCTTAGATAAAGAGTTTAGTTTAATACTCCTCCGATTCTTAATATAGGACCAAATTCTTGAGTTGGTGTTGATCCTAAATATAAGATCCATTTCTCATATTTATCAATTTTCTCTAAATTACTCCTATGAATACTCCCTCAACCATAATCAAATAGAAGAGGAAGAGGAGGTATTAAGAAAGATGATTATGGTGTTTTAGGAAAAATGTGTCACTTTTTTTATAATTAACTAACTTACTTAACTTCCTTAATCTAATCAAATTAGTTAAATGGATCTTATATTAAGGACCGGAGGAGTAAGTTAGAAAGTTTCATGATTTGTCAGGGATGCTAGATGAAAAAAAATTACTTTTTTTATTCTAAATGTAAGAGCTAATAGAGAAATTAGTTTGGTTATAAATATAAGATTTTAATCCATTTTATTTTATTTATGATTTTTTTCAAACTAATTTATTTAGCTTATAAACTGATGTATGATATAATATTATGTAAGAGTATTTTTTTTAAAAAATGTTATATTTATTTGAATTAAGTAATCTATTTAACTTTTTTAATTTATATAAATTAATTAAATACTTCTTATGTTAAAAATGAGAAGAGTATTATTTTAGATAAATATGTTATATTAGTAGGCATGCTAGAAGTCCTTATGATAAGAAATAGAGGAGTGCTGCTCTCTCAAATTCTAATATAAGAGTTGAGAAATGTTTTGAATTGCAAGATTTTAATCTATTTTGTTTTTTAGCTTTTCAAACTATTTGTGTTAATTATACATATTAAAGAGAGGTTTTTATTAATGGGACTACTTTCATTTGCAAATGATTGAAAAAATATTTTAAGAAAATTAACATACTTTCTCAATAAATAAATAATTTAATTAATTTTTTAAAGTCCGTAAATTAATTATTTATTTTTAGAATTAGAATTTAAAGAGGTGTGTCTGTATGTATAATTAGTATTTACCATAACCATCACTCATGCGGACTTGGAGAACTCCTAATACTACTAAATTAAAACAAAACGAAAAAGTAATTTGCTGGTAACATTTGAGACTTAATTTTCAAATATTATAGAAATAAATTAAACATGAAGAAGGAAATTATAACCAAAATCAAATGACATGTACACTTAAACACTTTGAAAACTAATTTATTCCCACACAAAAACTTACACTTCAACCGTACATAAATCAACATATATTTTGCCATGGTATAATTTTGGACAAATCTAAAATTTTACTAAATCAAATAACATCAAAATATTATACTTTCATAAATTTTACATTTTTTGTAATGTACATGGGTCAAATTTTTTGGTGACTATTCAAATTTTGAATTTGAAATGCTATGGAATTATGACAAAATTTCTGTATAAAGTTAGAAAAATGGAGAAAATATTGGTCCAATTTCCATCATCACAAGGAGAACACAAAAAATGTAGGGCCATATCACTCACGCGAATGAGATAATTTCATCTCTTACACACATACGCACGCTTTTGCAAAATTACACAATATGACACATATTTTATGTATATGAAATTACAGTTTTAAATTTTTTTTGAGTTAACTGTAATTATTCCAAAATTTTTATAATGAGTTCATCAGAATTTAGTAATGAATTTGACTTTTAAAGAACAAAAGTAAATTACATAGCTACCCACGAATTTTATTGAGATTTTGTAAATTTTTCTATATTTTGAAAATTTATACGTTTTTTTTAATTTTAAGAAAATTGTACAAATGGCTAGTCTATCTTTAAGACTAATACAATCTTTTTCTAAAATTAAAGGGTAAATTACACAATATTTCCTGAATTTTATTAATCCCTCGCGTTACGCAGCCACATCTCTTGTGCTAAAATATATACAAATCCAACCCTAGATCCCAAGGGTTGGGTTAACCGCCAAGAGTCACTTTAGCTTAATCACAAGTCTTGAGTTTAAGACATGAAAATACAGTATTAGAGACACTAATCTTAATAGTTTCTATCATATATCAAATCCAAGTTAGTTTGACCTTGTTGAGTTTCCCGTGACGTAGGGGCTGACGTAAGATACCAAGTGTATTGCGCAAAAAATTATATACAAATCTCCAATAAAATTAGAGAAAAATCTATCTAATTTTACTAGAATTCAAAAGAGTTCTATCTAATTTAATCTTTATCTGTCCAGAGATTTATAAAGGTTTTGACATTAAAAAATAAATTACTACCTCCAGTTCTAAATATTGCATCTGTTTCTTTTGCATCTGTTTCTTGAGAAGAATCATAATGGATTATGGCATCTATTGAGTGGAGCAGGTACCAAAATATGATAATCTCAATACCGCTTCTGCTTCACCACCACCACCAATAATAATAATAATAATAATAATTTACATATGAATTGAAAAAACTCACTAAATTGAACACATTGAGGCTTTGTTTGGTGACATGGAAACATAAGAATGGAACAAGTCAGATTCTAATGAAAATTTGTTGGTTGGGATGCATGATTTATTAGATTCGCCAATTGCTTTAGAAAAAAACCATACAATTGATTTATTAGTAAATCTTCCCATTATTTCATCAATATATATATATATATATATTTTGACTCCAACATCAAGAATAGTTTTCTTTTACGTTTTTAATTTGAGAGGCATTTTCCGGTTAAAAAAAATTGAGAGGCATTTCGGTGATCTTTTACATCTTATTTATCTTTATCGCCCCTTATTTTTTATTCTTTCAAATATCATTTAGTAATATATCCTTTTTTTTCAGACACACGTCTTTTTTTGGGCCAATTTTCACACGCATGTCAAACTTTATTTTCTTTCATCCTTATTTTGACTTCATCCCTCCCTTTGTTCTATTAATTGAAAAGCATGTCTCTACAAAAAATTTGGTCTAAAAGCTTGCTTGCATATGCTTATTTTAGATGTTTATAAACACTTCTATCTAAGTTAAGATAAAACTATTTTTACAAATTTTATATTTTATAAATCACGATTAAAAAGTTGTTTTTTAAAAACTCCTATTACGATTCTACACAAGTTCTGAATCCACACGCATGCAAACATACACACATATAGATATATTGCAAAGTCATAATAAAAGACCCAAATTTTACATAGTATTTTTTCAGTTTTAAATATAAAACTTATTTTGTAATGTAATTTATATTATAAAATGGTTTTATATTTAAATATGAAAGAGTATATCATAAAGTTATAGTTGCTTTTAAAAATATCAATTTTAGCGTCAATTTTTATTTCTCCATTCATTGCGCTAGAAAAAAAGTCTAATATATATTTTCCTAAGTAATCTATATCATTTACCTTTTAATACAAACACAACATCATAAAATAGAAAAATCGGTTATAACGTAGCCGCGCATACAATATAATCAATATAATTTAATAAATAATATAGTATGAAATAAAAATAAAAATGCGAAACCAAAAATAATTTGTTTGAATTTTTTTTAAAGTAAAATTGTGGATTGAACTTAACGGGTAAGAAAAAAAATAAGTCCAACGAAACTTTTTTTTTGGTAGACCTAATAACATTTAAAGTTAAATTAGTCCATTATAGAAGTATGATGTAATTATAGCTGGGAGCAGGAAAAAAAAAAAGAAAAAGAAAAAGGAAAGAGGGACTGTGGTTCCCACGCAAGCGAGTTCATGCGTGATCGGGTTCCGTACTCTGATTCATGTCGCGGGCAAAAACTCTTCGCAGTATGCATCATGCAAGAAAATACGATTGGTAAATGGAGTACTAATTAAAGCGATATTTGGATAGAAATTAGACTATGGTTTCGGAAGTGTTTTTAGGATTTACAAAGTAAATATGTAGAGAAATTTATCTCGTTTTACGAAAAAATACTTCTAAAATTATGATTTGGAGATTGTCAAACACCCTCTAAAATTGGACTAAATAACATCCAGT
The DNA here is from genome assembly GCF_004799145.2 of Neltuma alba. Lineage (NCBI taxonomy): Eukaryota > Viridiplantae > Streptophyta > Magnoliopsida > Fabales > Fabaceae > Neltuma > Neltuma alba. The sequence continues at coordinate 322,909 of NW_021635289.1, forward strand.
ATTTTAAAAATTTTCTTTTAACAGAATTTAATATTTTAAACTAATAGTTAACATATCTAATGCCTCAAAACATTTTTTCAGTAACACTTAATATTTTAAAATAATTTGTAATTTATTTCGTATCACGAAGTATTTTTTTAGTGTCATCTCGATATCGTAAGTGTTAATAAACAATATTTTAAGATGTTAGATGATTTTTTTTAACCGGTTAAAATATCCATGCACCCAATAAGTGTAGAGCGGAAAAATTCCAAAATAGTGTTAAGAAATTATTTGCTTGAAATCAAGTTGGAAGAATCACGCCAAGAAATCCTAATAAATAACAATAGAACAACGTGTAATAATAAGTTTTGATAAAAAAAAATTACAACAGATTCATACTATTAATTTATTATTAAAAACTTTTAGTAATTAGAATTTTTCACTTAAGAGCCCATAGTAATTTTGTGAATCACCCCAAGTGGGTGATCATCAGACTATGCATTATAAATTAGTCTAAGAGCCTTTAAAGAGTTAAAAAAAGAAAAAAGAACCGTTGTGGTTTGCTTTCTTGCTTTTGAAAGCTCATCATGTGGGCATTTTTATCATTTTACAACCTCTTTTTATTAAGTAATCGCAACTTAAGTGTAAAAAAAAATTTAAAAAATGCAGTATACATAATCTTAATAAAATTAAAGAAAATATTATTAATTTTGAAACCAGGAGAGAGATGCATAATTTTAATATCACTAAAAAGTGTATGTATTTTCACTTTTTATAAAATTCATAGATGAACTATTGATCAATCAACTTAGAAGGGTATGACATTTTCTCTGAGTGAATGAAAGAAAGTACAGAAAAATAAAAAAAATAGTATGCTTTTGTGTGTTTGAGAGTGTGAGGACATATTGATCAGGGATCACATATTAACACAAAATTCTCTGGTTTTTTTTTCCCGGCTAGTTAATTTGAATTTTTTTATTTTTTAAAACTCTGGTTCATTGTTATTATGATATTTTGTCTTACTATCAGAAAAAGGAAGGAAATAAATAAATAGGCAACCTTTTCGAACTTTAAAAGTTCCTATCTTCTGATTGTCCGATTCAAAACCGCGGCACATATATAAAAATAAGAGGAAAAAATACTTATATCAAGTTTTTTATATCTATTATATTAAGTTCTCCAATATACATGGTCGTGTGTCGTATTTTTAAAATATTAATATTTAATAATAAATCTGCATCAAATAAAAAAGGACACATAATCTAATGACATAATATATATATATTTATATATATAAGGAACTTGATCTAAACTTTTTTTTATAATAAAAATCCTAATGACAATTGAGCAACATCTTTGTTGTTATTTTTCACACTATAACTGTTAGCCACTTGTTATGAGATTTTTGCATAATTACATGTTTTTTTCTTGTGATCCTACTGTAATTTTTTTCCTTTGAAAAAAAAATGAAAGTAGCTCTTCCAATTATTTCTTTAATCCATAAATTTATAAAGATTTATAGCTTTGTGTTCGGATCTAAGTGTGAAAGAATAATCTCTCCTAAAAGTAAATTTAAGAAAATGAAATGACAAAATTCATACGAACAAATCTCAATAAAGAAACAAATTTGAAGAATGTACAAATATAAAAAAAATAATATATTCATGAAACGACGACAAAGGAGGCAAAAACAAAAAAAAACAAAAAAAATGATGACAGGTTGATAAATCGCTTTCTGTAGTTCCAATTAATTTGTCTTTTTATAAAATTTAGAAACCTGAATTATTGTTCTTATTATTATTGTCTTCATTATTATTTTGGCCCTAATTATTGTCTTCATTACAGAATTAGAAATGAATAAAATATGTCAGTCTCCCTCATAGAAGATGACGAAAACTGCTTCATTTGGATTTCTCTAATCAACGTTCTGTCCCCTTCACAATCCTCACTCAGTTCATGATCGTATCATCATAAATCAAAAAAGGATAAATTATCGGGAAAAAAAGAATTTTTTGATTAGAAGTTCATTTTTTAAATCCCTATTTTCATGGTTTAACGGCTTGGAATGGTGCTTATGATTAAATAAAAAATTATAAACTATATACATATAATTCATAATAATGAATTATCTCAAACTTTTTTCAGTATAATACTTATGATTAGAACCATTAATTATGTAAGAAACTGTGCCTGTGAGTAGCATGGTTCATGATTGATGAAAATTTTGGCATATTATAAATGTATTATGTGTGTGCATATTAATATACTGATATTGATGATTTATTGTAAAAATGACTTTTCAATAGTGTAAAATTAATATTTTTCTTTTACACAAAGTATAAATTAATTCCACTTTTTTAGGAAAATAAAAAATATCTTTGAAAATGATTTATGAATGTATAAAAATAAAATGCTTCTCCATCAATAATATGTTTGCTTTCAATTTACATCTTGCACTTTATTTAGAATCAAATTCAAATAGATAAGTTGGAAGCATAAGAGACGTTTTGATTAAGCTACGTGCTATTATGTACAAAAAGAAATAGATAAAAATAATACTCTTATTCAAATCATACTTCCATGTGGTCTGTGGAGGGTATTCATGATGTTCAATTTCAAATTAAAGTCTATTTGATAGGGAGTAATAATAACTAGATAATTAAATAAAATAATTAAGAATAATCTATCGAATAATGATTTTTGCTTGTCATGCATAATCACTATTTTTAATATAAAAATATAAGTTAATGAAGTCATCATGCACTTATAATCTTGCAATTATTGTTGGTATGCCATTCAAGAAAATAATTGTTTTTATGACACAAAATAAAAGTATGTAACTTATAGGATAATACTTATATCAAATTTTTTATATTTATTGTGTTAAATTCTCCTATCATATATGACCATATGTCATATTCTTTTTCATATGAATTTATAGTTTAATAATAATATTTAAAAAAATAAGGCATATGTTTATTTGTGATTAGAAAACTTGATATAATAGATATAGTCCTATACATAAGGAACTTAACCTAAATATTATCTTAATACATATTATATCTTTGTTATCATCAAAATTTTTATTACGTTTTCAAAAATAGATTATTTTTGTTTGTAAAATTGATTATTTTGCTCTATTTAATGTCAACTGCATTCTATTATTTATACCAAACGACATTGTAGTATAATTTTTAAGATATTTTATTAGAATACACATTCAGATATATTTATAGAACATGTCTAAATAAAAATTAAATAAAGACAATATCTTTATACTTAAATCCCACTAATAAATTGCATTACATCACTTAAAATTTGGGATTGCATAATAACACATTATATTCAATTATTATTCAATTTTCTTACATATAAAAATTACTACTAGCATAACCAAGTTCAAGTGGTAAGGTGCGATAACAAGAAAGACGGTAAAGATAACAAGAGACATGAACTTTAAAGGAAGAAAAAAGATGTTGGGTGGCGGTTTGCAAAATTGAATAAGAAAATGGAGAGAAGATGATTGTGTTTGAAGCTTTTATTCTTATCTCAATGAGATTTCCTTTTACTTTATAAACATAATTAATAATGATGCAAAGTAGTAATTGCCCATCATGGTATTTGCTTTTCTTAAGTCAAAACTGTGCTCCAAAAGCGACAAAATCCATCCCAGAATATTCCCCCCATTTAATTTAATACCATATTAATTAGTATTAGTCAAGCATGCAGGCATCATCACTCTGCTTAAAATGGGTGTTTTCCACTAAGTGTTTCGATAATTAAAGAGGAAATTGGATAATTTTTAGTTGTTTTTTCAATTTCTAAATGTTATAACTGATTGACCAATCATCTTTCAATTTTTTCTCTTTCAGACAATGATAGAGAATCCAAAGATTTGTTAATGTGGGTATGTACAAGAACTTATTGCCCATATATTTTATTTTCTGTAAGGTCTGTCCTCATTAATGAACATAATAATGACAAAAAAGAGAATACATTATTCATAAGTTATTAATAATATAATTTCATTTTTTTAAAAAAAACATGTCTAATTATTAGCTATAGAAAATCTAAATAATGGGGTGTCACTTCATATGCTAACATGAAAAAATTGACATATTATAACCCAATTGAATAGGAGGGAAAAAACAAATTCATTGAATATTATATTTAATTTATGTGAAACTCATCTTTTTTTTCTCCCTTCATTTTAACACTATTTGTAGAGAGATAAGACTCATTTTCTCATAATTTTATTTATTCATTGTGTTTTTGTCTCTTGTCAAATACTACCTCCGGTTCTTAATATAAGACCCCGTTTGACTTTTTGTTTGGTCCTAATTATAAGTCCCAAATCCATTTTGTCTTTCATATTTATGTATTTTTTTCCAAGATAGTCCTTCTAATAATGATAGTTTTAGCCAATACACTTAATTAGCAAGTATATTTTAGGAATGATAACACTTATTTATTACAAATAACTAACTTAACTTACTTCTTTAATCTCCTCAAATTAGTCAACTGGGTCTTATAATTAGGACTGGAGGTAGTATATAAATAGAAAGATGTTTAAATTGTTTATTTTAATGTTAACTATTTACAATCATTTAATATTTACTCTCAGTTGCACTATTATTTTCTTTTCATTTTCCTACCAAATCATTCTCTGGACAACAAAACATGAAGAACGTGAACACATGCAAGATTGGGTCTAGGACACATCAAACTTTTTTTTTTTTTTTAAAGTCTATTTGCAACATGTCTAGTGTGTTTTCTAGCGAGCATAGGTTTGCCTCCACACTAGCACAAGTTTTTGTCAGAAACACAATTGAAGTTTTAAAGGGACAAAAAGTAGAGATAGGAAAATTGGAACTTCGTGCCCATTGTCATGTTCCGGCTTGTCTGAGAAATTTTAATGAGTTCTTACTAAAAAATGGTTTGGCAACATTTGAATCCTATATGGGCAAATAAGGGTCTAATGATGACCAGAATTTGGTCCCAAAATCTCCACATTTAATATAGGGTATGAGTGACAGGTTCTTAAATAAATAACACTATGTTTTCCATGATCGGAATTCTCAAGACATGCTGGTATAAGCATTTAAGAATATCATGGGGTCCATACCTCTTTGTTTAGGACCAGGTTCTGACATGAATCCCCATGCTGGAACCAGGGAATGTAAAAGACAGAGCCAGTGCCTGAAATAACATTTGAAAAATTTAAGTGGGAACAAAAAGCACATACTAAAGAAATTTATTATGAATGAATGCATTGATACTCACAAAAAAAAAAAACAGTTATAGTGAATTCAATGCAACTCTGAAACTTCTACATAAACACTTCAAATTATGATCAAGGCCATATCTATGTGTCTCGTGCAAATTTTGATTTGTTTTATATCAATGCTTCCCAAGATATTTGAGTTAATCACGAGAAATGGGAGTGTCTGATAAAAGTAAATACCAGTGGATCACCATATGTAATCAGCGATAACACAAGAATGCCTTCCTGAGTAAAGCCTCTCTGGAGAATTTTTAATGTGGCCAAACAAGAAATAAAGAGAATGAAAGGAAAAGAAAAATGGGTTAATTTTAAATAATAGTATGGGGGGAAGGGGAATATAGTGGGAATATATATGTCTTTCTCGGATCCTGCGAGAGACAATGATCACTGTTAGACATATTTATCAATTTGTTAGCCAAAGGAAAAGGAAGCAAGGGAATGATGAAAAGTGGGAGCAAAAAAGAAAAGGCGAAAAAGAATTCCAAGAAAATAAACAGTAGCGTTGTGTACAGACAAAGGGAGAATACTATGGCAAAACAAAGAAAGAAAGAAAGAAATCTAGGAGAGTGAAAGTGAGAGCTTGAGGCTGCAAATAAAGAAGTCTACTGGTAGTGGTGAGTAGTATTGAGTAGAGAGGGATAATAGAAGATGAAGTAGAAGGAAGTTCATTCTCTCTCTTCCATCTCTCATGTCCACCAACAAAACCCACTGAAGAAAATCATCATCATGAAACTCCCTCTGCACCCAGCACTCCAAAAAAGCAATCCTCTTCCTCATCCAAACCTTCATTCCCTTAAATTTACCTCCCAAAAGACCATACTACTCTCACTCACCACATCCCCAAAACCATGAAATCTTTTCTTCTCTTTCTCACATTCTCCTTCTTCTGCCAAACACACCTAGTTTTCTCTGCTTCTTCAACTCCACCCCTCCAACTCATCTCTTTGCTTTCACTCAAATCTTCCTTCAAAGACCCTCTAAATACGCTCCATGACTGGGACCCTTCTTCCACCTTCTCAAGTTCTAATTTCCAGGACCCAGTTTGGTGTTCATGGTCAGGCATCACATGCCATTCAAAAACAGCTCAAATCACCTCCATTGACCTCTCTCATCGCAATCTTTCAGGCACAATTTCACCTGAAATAAGGTATTTGACTACTTTAAGCCACTTGAATCTAAGTGGGAATGACTTCAGCGGGAGTTTCCAAGCAGCAGTTTTTGAACTCACTGAGCTCAGGACACTAGATATCAGCCACAACTCCTTCAACTCAACTTTCCCACCCGGAATTTCGAAGCTCAAGTTCTTGAGAATCTTCAATGCTTACAGCAACAACTTCGTTGGCCCTTTACCTCAAGAATTCATCCGACTCAGGTTTCTTGAGCAGCTCAACCTTGGAGGGAGCTACTTCAGCGACAGGATTCCTTCAGCTTACGGCAGTTTCCCAAGATTAAAGGTTCTCCATTTGGCTGGAAATGTGTTGGAAGGTCCAATACCACCTCAACTAGGCTTCTTATCACAGCTTGAACGCTTGGAAATTGGATACAACCAATTTTCGGGAGGAATACCCGAGGAATTTACTTCTTTGTCTACTCTAAAATACTTAGATATCTCTTCTGCTAATCTTTCTGGCTCTGTGATTCCACAACTAGGAAACTTGACCATGCTGGAAACACTATTGCTGTTCAGGAATCGGTTCACTGGGGAAATCCCGTCAAGTTTAGGCAATTTGAAAGCACTCGTGGCTCTTGATTTATCAGATAATGAGCTCACTGGGTCTATCCCTGAAGAAGTTGCATTGTTGAAGGAGCTTAACATTTTGAGCTTAATGGACAACAAGCTGACAGGTGAAATACCTCAAGCGATTGGCGAACTTCCCTACCTCGATACCCTGCAACTATTCAACAATTCTCTTACTGGGATTCTCCCTTCTATGCTTGGTTCAAATGCTTTACTCCAGAAACTAGATGTGTCCACCAATTCACTTTCTGGTCCCATCCCGCCAAGCGTTTGCAGTGGAAACAAGCTCGTCAAGCTCATCCTTTTCCACAACAAATTTGATGGTGCAATTCCAGAAGCACTCATGAACTGTACTTCACTAACAAGGGTTCGAATCCACAACAACCAACTCAACGGTTCGATTCCATCAGGTTTCGGTCTCCTCCCTAACCTGACCTTCGTTGATATGAGCAACAACAACTTCGCAGGTCAAATTCCTGAAGATTTCGGCAATGCAGTTAAAATACAGTACTTGAACCTCTCTGGAAATTCTTTTGGAAGCCGATTACCCAGTAACATCTGGAACGCTTCCAATCTACAGATTTTCTCCGCAAGTTCATCAAAAATCATTGGCGAAATCCCAGATTTTATCGGGTGCCAGAATATCTACAGAATCGAATTGCATGGTAATTCTCTGAATGGTACCATCCCATGGGACATCGGCCACTGCGAGAAGCTCATTCAATTGAATCTAAGCCACAATGCCCTCACAGGTATAATCCCTTGGGAAATCTCTGCTCTTCCATCTATCACGGACGTCGATCTCTCACACAACTCCCTCACCGGTACCATACCTTCCAATTTCAACAATTGCACAACCTTAGAAAACTTCAATGTCAGTTACAACCTCCTCACCGGACCAATTCCCTCGGCGGGATCAAACTTTCACCCATCATCATTCACCGGTAACGACGGTCTCTGCGGCGGCATTCTGGCAAAACCGTGCGCAGCGGACGCTGAAGCCCTCGCTGCAAGCAGTGACGTCGAGCTTCACAACAAACAACAGCCCAAGAAAACCGCCGGCGCCATCGTGTGGATTGTCGCGGCGGCGTTCGGAATCGGCCTTTTCGCCCTAGTCGCTGGCACACGCTGCTTCCGTGCAAACTACGGCGGAGGATTCGGCCGCGGCTCCGACGACCACGGCGAGGTCGGGCCGTGGACACTGACGGCGTTCCAGCGTTTGAACTTCACGGCGGACGACGTCGTAGAATGCTTGTCGATGTCCAACAAGGTCCTCGGGATGGGGTCCACAGGGACGGTATATAAAGTGGAAATGCCAGGTGGTGACATTGTAGCCGTTAAAAAGCTCTGGGGAAAGCATAAGGAGAACAGCAACATAATCCGACGGCGTAGAGGGGTCCTAGCGGAGGTTGAAGTGTTGGGGAACGTGAGGCACAGGAACATAGTGAGATTGTTAGGGTGTTGCAGCAACGGGGAGTGCACGATGCTGCTCTATGAGTACATGCCCAATGGGAATTTAGATGATTTATTGCATGGCAAAAATAAAGCAAATAATAATAATAATCTGGTCGCTGATTGGTTGACGAGGTACAAGATCGCCTTGGGTGTGGCTCAAGGGATTTGCTATCTTCACCATGACTGTGATCCCGTGATCGTGCACCGGGATCTCAAGCCGAGCAATATATTATTGGACGGTGAGATGGAAGCCAGAGTGGCAGATTTTGGGGTGGCTAAGTTGATTCAGAGTGATGAATCTATGTCCGTCATTGCTGGATCCTACGGCTACATAGCTCCAGGTGAGACACCCTTCGATTCAATTCCCAAATTTTCCGCCTTTTATTTTCTAATTAAAAAAATTACAAACTTTCATTTTTCCCCTAATTTTCTTACCAAAAATTGGCAATATACATTTTTTTGAGAAAAATATTTATTGAATTACGCTGAAATAAAATGTTAAATCTTAGTAAAAAGAAAAAAAAAATCATATTAGAGGTACCTATACTTTCTCTTAATTTTTAATTAAGTACCTATATATTTTTCTTAATTAATTTATCTAATTTTACCTTTTTTTTAGCAATATTTGCTCTTATAATTTTGTTTTATTAGTATTTTTAGTCTCTATGCAAGGATTGACGATGTTAATAGAGTAAAATTAAAAATTTAATTAGGAAAAAAAACACATACGTACTAATTTAAAAATTAAAAAACTCTAAATATATAACTTTCATTCTAAATATAAGTTACTTTTAACAAAATTACACGTATGAATAAAAATATTTAAAATTAGTAATTTTTTTAATAAAATTTAAGCTTTTTTAACAGAAAATTTAAGTTGATTTTCAATATTACTTTTAGTAACTATACTAAACCTCCAACATAATATTAATTTTTACTTTTTAAAATTGTCAAATATCTTGTTAAAATAAAAAATAAAAAATACCTCCTAGAAAAGAGTCCTGATTAATAAAATGTGGAAATGTTAGGTGTTTGCAATGTGAAAAACTGGACATTACTTTGAAGGATAAAATGTGGAGATGCCATACTTATTAAAGTACGGCGCAGGAGACTTTCTTTCGGTGCATATTCATTGCACTATGGGCATCAAGTGTCTTTTGACTCTTTTCCTTTATGTTCTTTCACAATCCTGCATTTTTTTTTTTTTAAAATTCACTTCTTTTTTTTTTTTTAACAAGATCGACAAATATTTTGATTGGGACCCACTTAAGAATATTGTCAATTCTCCAAACCCTTTAGAATTATGACGATGTTGACTTTAGTCTTTAGTCCATTGATTAAAGTAAGGCTATCCAAAGAACAAAACCACCTTGTCTTACATTATTTTGGTGTCTTTGCATTACTTGGATTATCATTATTATCATTATCGCTTAAGGCCGTGTTTGGTTTTGCAGAATATGCTTATACTTTACAAGTAGATGAGAAGAGTGATATCTACAGCTACGGAGTGTTGCTCATGGAGATTTTGACCGGAAAACGGTCGGTTGATGCGGAGTTTGGTGATGGAAATAGTATTGTGGATTGGGTGAGATCTAAGATCAAAGCTCAAGGGATTGATTCCATATTAGATAAGAAAGTTGGAGCTGAGTGTACATCGGTGAAGGAGGAAATGATTCAGATGCTTAGGATTGCGTTACTTTGTACTTGTCGAAATCCATCAGATCGACCATCCATGAGAGATGTTGTGTTGATGCTGCAAGAGGCAAGGCCAAAGAGAAAATTGGTTGATAGTGTGATAAGTGCACAATGTGTCACTAATGATAATGCCGGCGGTGGTGGCGGTGGTGGGGATGGTGAAGGCGGTGGTAATAATATTCCTTTACCATGCCAAAGTTTCTCAGGAAAATTAACCTAGCTAGTAGTGTGTTCATATGGTTGAGATGTTTTTTTCCTTTCAATATTGTGGGGGATTGGTATAGGAGAAAGTGATTTTCTTTTCTTTTCTTTTCTTTTTTTAACTTTTAATGGAATTTTCAATTAGTGTTTTATTTTTCCTTTTGTCCTTGCTTTTCCTGTGTTATATATTTGTCAGGACTTTTGTTTCTTAAAGCTTATATCAAGATTGTGTTGCGCTTTAGATTGCCGCTACAATAGGAGGGCCCGTTTGATTGATAAAATTTGTCTTCAAAAATGAAAACCAAAACAAAAAAGACAAAAGGAAAACACAGGGAAAGCTATGAATTCTAACCTTTTATTTGTTAACATTCATCCATTCATTTAGTTTTTCAAGGTAACATACCTACATTTATATATGTACAATTTATAACAAGTCATACTATCTATAAATTATAGTTAATATTTAGCTTCTTGATTTTAAATGGTAAAATTTATATTTATTTCTATCATTTAAGTTTTGTGATCTTATACTTTAGTCTACTAAATTTCAAACCAACTTTCATGTAGCAGAAATGTTTAATTTGCAAAATATATTTAAAAGAAAGTTCAAGGGAAAAAACAGATTAGATTTAGTTTTTCAAGGCAACACACCCACATTTTTAGTGACAAAATATGCGAGACTCTATAGAAAGCGAGCTAGATCTAATTTATGACAAGTCATATTATTTATAAATTATAATTAATATTTATCCTCTTAATTTTAAATGGTCAAACTTGTAATCAGCATTGAGAACCGCACCCTCTCATCCAAAAGAAAGGGGGTTTGATTTCCCGTCACAATGTTTGGAAAGGCATTTTAGAATAAAAAATGCCTAGGTTAACACTTCAAAGTATAATATAGGTCCGTCCTGCCTAATATGAGTATCGTCTAAGAGGAGCTGTTCAAGCACCCTGCCATTGGCTTGGGCTGAACCCAAACCTATAATTAAAATTCTATTACAAAAAAATGGTCAAGTTTATATTTATTATCTATCTTTCAAGTTCTGTGATTTTATCTTAGAAATTGCGGCAGATGGGTTTTATCTCATGGTGATTAGTTAAAAGGGAAAACCTCATTTCTAGCACTAGTTGTTTGGGTGAACCGAAGTTCGTTTTTTGAGGAATTGGTCCATCGAATTTAAAATCGTTAAATCATTAGTCCTTCCACTTACTAGCGATGCTAATATATATTAGTAGTGCTGATGATGATGGTGTGACGTGATTATGTGGCAAAAAAAAAAAATGATTTTAACATTTTTTGGGGCTAAATGACTTGGCATTTTAAACTATGATAAAGAAAACAAAAACATAAGTATGGAATGCGGAGGATAAAGTGCTTGCAAGCAGAAAGAAGTGGCCAACGAAAAAGAGCGGCAAGTTTAGCGAACAAGAAGAGACATTGACATATTTCGAGTTACCCTCCCAACGATAAACGTAAGAGTTGTATAATTAATCTGTAGGTATTAAGAAAAATCAATCTAACTATTTATGAAAAAATGTATTTATTTCTCAAAATTTAGGAAACAAGATGCATACAAAAGTTTAGGGGAAAAAATTAAAAATGAGATAACATAAATCAAATTTTTACATTTAGAATCAAAAGCTAAATCTAACATTTAAAATTGGAGGGACTACATATAATGCAATAAATTTAGCAAGAAATAAAATAAAAACATGTGGTCAATATCTGAACCTCAATTTGTTATGCATAGTAGCATCGATTAAAATAAATCTGGGCCCACATCTGTGTGACACCTAGCCATTGATGTCTTTTATTTATTTTTTTTTTTTGGGGACAGAATTTGAATACCATGGCAAGGGAATCCTGAATAAAAGTAAAGAGAATGAAAAGATACATCACGTTTGGATGTTCAAATCAAACCATGATCCATGCCAAAACTGGTCTTTATGTGGTTTCTCGAATGCTTTTTGGGACAGCTTGCTCTAATGATCTACACTGAATCGGTTGTTATTGGCTGCATTGGCGACCAATTTTAAGTGGTTTACATAAATATGATTACCTTTAAATCAAACACTAATAACCTAGCGTGATAAAATAACCAGCAACACGTGCAGCTTGGACCCTCAGCAGTAAAATCAAGCCATGCCCCCAAAGTTACAACATATAAAACTAATAAACTAATAAACACGAAAAAGTAAAGAATCATAATATAAATATCTGCAGAGTTGACTCATATTTCACAAAATCATGAGTTCAAATCCTATTGCTAATGTAAATACTTTGTTGGTAGACAATCTGTAATTACTTCTACTAACACTGTGTGAGCCTGGAAGCATGCCTTGGTTTCAACTATTTTTTTTTTTTTAATCCAAAAAACCTGGCTACCATGATTGAAAGAATATGCAAGTGACCTCTTTTTTATTTCTGAAACCTAAAAGCCTTTGGCTCCAGAGAAACTAAACCGCTTACAGATGGCTGACTGCTAAGCTAAATATCGCAAAGTCCAAAGCTTCCCCTGCTTAATAAGCATGAGAATCAACAAACCATAATTCCCTAGATGTCCGCAGGGTCACTGACCACCTGTTCAAGTAGAATTTCTCATTAGAGAACTGCAAATCAAGCAGAGGATAAGGTTTACAATCACAAGAAGCCGGAAATACTGCTGTATGGCATTAAAAAACATTTTCCGAATGATAAAATGCTTAGTAGTAATTTAATGTTGCATTTTATTGAACCAAATCAGGCTTTTTTTGGGCCAAAAACTACATTAGGCTTAAGTCAACACAATTTCGGTCTAGCTTCTTGAAGAATCGTCACCAAAACAGATGTGAAATACAAGAAATTTACTAAACATTAAATGTCTTGCACCAAATATATACAGGCAGGGATCTCAGTAGAAACAAAATCAGTGTTTTACTTGGGGTTCTGTATGCCAATAACCAGAAACCCTTCACAGAATATCAAAAGAGGAAATAACGGCTGCAAACCGATGACTGTTCCATTAGAAACAGAAAAGTAGCCAGAACGACTTTCGGCTGTTTGGTTAGTGTAGTACGTACCTGACCAAAAAGTTGGAGGCTCGAATTGACAGAGAACAAAGAAACATTAGAGAAGCATGGGGAAAATGATTAAACTGGCCACGGACATTTTCCCTCCGCATGCAATTTTCTTTCCTAAAATTGACAATCCACACCCTGGGACGATATTTGCCAAAAGTTTTATCTAACTTCATAAAATAATTAAGCTCATCCACCGTAGGGTTGATTCATGAAATTACCCTCTCCTATCTGAGTAATTATTACGAAGAGACAACAGTTACTAGCTGTGAATCCTTGCCGATATTTTGCTGCGGGTTCATTGTTTCTCTTCATTTTTTTTTTAATATATTCTAAACACTAGTCTAAGAGGTTATTATTAGTGATTGAAAGCTCTGGTTAGAGAAAATGTTTGGGGGTGGGGGAGATGATCTTGTGCTAAATACTTTGACATGGGAGTTGGTGATGTTGAGAACCATAATTAAGAGAGTTTTGGAGTGATGTTGAGAAGTTTATAATTGTGGAAAGATTTTTATTGTCCAGGAGGCAGAATTTATCACTGTTTGAAGGGACGCTATAAAGGGATGGTGCTAAAGAACTATCAGAACAAAACAAAAACGACATAATGCGAAAGACACTCATAACTTCCTATTTTATTAATTTCAAAATTCCTAGGCTAGGCTTATGAAAATAACTTAGCTCCAAAACACAGAGGTACACAAGGCATTCAGTTAGGGAAGAGGCCCCCCTTGCCCCGGCTCTGCACAGAGTGGGAAAATTGTTAAGGCAGAGCCTCTCATGGCATGAGAAGCGCTAACGTTTGAGAGCTTCTTGCCTTATTGCCTTAAATCCCAAGAGAGACATCCGGCTACATTTAAGGAAGTCTTATAACACAAACTACAAAGAAACAGAAAATGCTCATTATTATTATTATTGGCCAAAAGAAAATGCTCCTTATGAAACTGCAGAAATTTACCTTGTTCTGGATCACTACTCCATCTGGAATCTCAAGTTTCATCCCAGGTTTTGCAGCAATAGTCACCACCCCCTGATACAGCATGTGTAAGAAATTAAACAGATAAACGAGGGGTAAATTTGAATTCATCGTTCTCTCAGTTCAAATAGTTAAATACAATCATGCACATTTGGTTTTATTCGCATGTAATTCAGCTTGAATTCCGTTATTTTGAATTTCAAGGATTTGATAAATGCAAGGAATTTGACTTGCCACATATATAACATTCTTTATCGTGGAGCAGGTATGTGGGATGGCTGCAAGGGATGCAATCAGGCCATTATTGGTCTTTGTCCCAGGATAGGGATTAGATATGTTGATACGGGATATTGAAGAAAAATAATAGACACAAGGCTAAAATGTTTAACCGGAGAAAGACTGCAATTTTTCTAAAATGCAAGGAATTAGGATTGCCACACTCGAATTCCTTGACAATAAAAGTACGTGTAATATTCTTTATTTGTAAGCATATATTTAGGATGACAGCACACTGGCCATTTTTGTTTACCTTGGGTACCAGATACGTTAACATTTGATACTGAAGAGAAATTATAGACGTGAGTACAAAAAATTTAACAGCAAAAGACTACCAGTAAAAAACTTTAACTGTACTTGACAGTTGAACCATTCGAAGCGTGATTATTTTCACAATTGAACTATTTTGGTCCTCCATTACAATTTTCCTTCACTACCAATAAATCTAATCTCTGTTAAAGAAACTGATAAGACCCAACCAGAAACTCTAAACTTCTACTATATTGAAACAGAATACCCACGAAGATACAATCAAAAGCTAAAAACTCATTACATGCATAGAACAAACACTAATCTGTTATACGTTGAAGGGAGGATAACAGCTACAAATTCAGATTACTACACCAGAGATACAGAAACAGTAAACCAAGACACAAGCCACAAGCCACAAACCACAGTTAGGACATGCTACATCCAACTAACAGACTTGCCAAACTTTCGAGAGGTTGGCTCTCTCCTTCCACAAGGGCCAAGTTCACTACAAAAATTCTCCTCCTCCTGCTGACCCCAAAAGGACGATTTATAGACCCCAAAAGGTGACTTTCCCATTCTCCAAAACAAACCTCTCATAGCCTTGGCCATAGTCACCCTACAGCAACCCTACTTTTCTACTTCTTTCTCCAAACTAGGAAGTCAAAGTTCAGACCCACGAAAGCATCTTTTGCCTTTTTAGTAATCCTAACAGAAACCAAGGCCATTTTGGCTAAACCACAATCCTTAAAGTAAAAATGTCAACTGCAAGGGATTCGTATGTGTGTCACACATATACATATATACAGGGACAAGCGTATGCACATGAGCTTGTCATTTTTATGGTCTTCCAAGAACAGAATCAAAAGACAATAAATTTTAAAAAAACATGATCACAGCATAGTTCTCAAAGTTTCTGGGTAAATATATCTAGCAACTGTAAGAAATGATGCATGGATTATGAAATTGATACCTTCAGAGTAATATTAGCCCCAAACCACACGTCACCTCTTACTGTCAAACTATCCAACCCAACAATACTGGGGATAGACTTGAACCGACATAGAAAGTCTCCAACCTGAGAAAGAAGGCAATTTACACAAATCCTAGCAAGAACAGCTAATAGGTTATGACCAGACAGGAAGACAAATGGATTCTGACCTTTTCAAATTCAGGTCCCAAGTGAATCTCAGGATCTACAGGATCAGCTCTGTTTGGATTACGAGTTAAAACACCTTCCTTGGAAGTGTATAGGTCTGACTGCATGAGTATGAAAATGGTGAGAGGAAGTCTGCCAAAGACCCAACATAATGCATTGCTGTAACAGGAAATATACAAATTGATAAAGCCAATGTAACCTGTGTAAGGAGTAAATCTGATGTTCTATTTAGTGGAAGATAACGAGATTCAGGTACACTGACACCAATTGCACGATCAAACAACTATCAGACAAGTAGAAGAGATAAAAACATCAGAGACAGCAATAATTAAATACATATATGACAAATGTGCGCTCGCATGTGTATATTATTCTTCCCACCAGGCAATAGTTATCCCAATGAAGGCTGCAAACTTCATATAATGCAATGGACGCAAATGGTATTTAGAGCACCAATACTGAAAACACTTGCTGATGAACTAATACTAATGAATTCAAGCAGTTAAACTTGCACCTTATCAGAGAAATTTAGTCATCATTAATGACAAAGTACATGGACATATATAGAACAGTGCATATGTAGAAGTGCAAACCTTCATAACAGCCTAACACATCTTTCGACATGACTTAATATAAATATGTAGCCCAGGAATGACCTAAGGAAAACAAATCTAAAAGATGCATCAAGGGCTGAAGAGATGTAGGTCAAGTTTTTTTCCCATTCTTGCCGTTATTCTACCCCCTGGCAAGCTTCTTATATTCTCTATGAAAAGGAGACAGGCACCATTTTTATCATTCCTCAGTTACCAATTGTTTTTATCACACCCCATTTTATAGTATATTGGGTTTAAATAATTCATCACATTCTAATTTCTAAATCGTCCAAGATCATTCGTCCATTCAGAAAGATTCTATACAAAGGATAACACCAGAGGTATATGAACAAAGTGGATATAAAACAGTTTCAATTGCCTATTTAGTGCCTATTCGAAATTAAAACGATTAAAACATAATGAATGCAGCTATGATGTTGAAGGAATAGTCCTGCTTTACATCTAAGCAAAACACAGACATGCAAGAACAAAATACAAATAGACCATAGAGAAGCATAAACAAGACATAAACCTGTATTGTTGATCCAGGTGCTGTTTTTTGTATAAGATTTTGGTCAATGTCATTTTCCTGCAAATAATAGCCCTTCATTTTATTATCAATCTTCACAGCAGGACAGTGGCAGTTAGGGAATGGTACCTTTGAAACTGATTCATTGTTGCACTTTAGTTTATCAGTGTCTGCAAGTCTCTTAACGGCTTTCAAGTTCACCCACCTACAACATAGGATAATCGAAAACTAAACAAGTCTGGTAATAAGCACTAGGAGATTAGAGAAAGCTGAGGATCTGACTCACATGTTTGTTGTATCAATAAGTTTAACTTCGTCCTTCATCTTGAATATGTAAGCCAAAAACAATAAAAAAATAGAAAAGCATAATCAGCTTATGATATATGACCCATCATGGCATCACAATAAAAATTCTAAGAATTAGTGAAGCAAAAATAATGCGGAAGTAATAACACACACACACACACACACACTTACCTGTTTATCAGGATTTCGAGCAATTTCCAGAAGCTGCACGGAACACAAAAAATTGTAATGTTAACCAAAGCTTCCAAGTATGGTGGACCCATGCCCACTAGCCCATGACCCACGGGAAGCATAGTAGTTAGTAGAATTGGTTACGAGTTATATTTTGACGTGTCTAGATGAGTGAAAAAACAAAGGATTCAGTATAGTGTGGTAGAGACTCTGGCCTCTCAAATATAGGGAAGACTGTCTTCTTTTGTCCCTTTTTTGTTACATTAGAAGGGTTAGAACCCTTGAACTCTATTGACACCCATCCTACCCTTCCATGGTTTCTCCATTGTCCATTTTTACCTTTTTCCTTTTTTGGCCCTGTCACCACCCAGATTTATCAACTACTGTCATCACAGTTTTCATTTATATATTTGTGCTATAGGTTTCCACCATTTTGGTACCAAAGTGAACATAATCCAAGAAAGGAAGACAACAAAAACGTCAGCAACATGAAGGAGATTAATTCGGTATTAGCTTGGGTGAGGTTAACTGATTGGAGAAGCCCAAAACATTTCTGGGGAGCAATATAAATGTTAAAAAAGAGATGGAAGGAAACAAGTTTCCATCAAAAGCCCAAAAGTCAGAATGCGTATGCACATGCATGCACATACCTTAAAACTCTTTGGCTGTGAGAGAGTATCTAAGGAATGGCCTTGAGTCACCTGGAGAAGAATTTAGAAAATTCAGATACCACAAAAGGGAGGTTGGACCATTAGGCTAATGTATGACCATTATCTTTGTGTACCTCAATGCAATAGTCAATTTTATTGTTAAGCAAATAATTTAATATGTCTACGAGACAAAGTCAAGGTCAATAGAATCAAAATTGAATCTCAATGCTAGGTGAAGAGATGGCAAATTCCAACATTCCAATAATATAATAACAATAATAATCAAACACCAAGGATACTTGGATCAATGGCAGAAGCCACATTGTCCGAGTTGATTACAAGGATATACTCCTTGCCCTGAAATGAGAAAAACAATGCAAAATTTGATCAACACCAGATAAAATAAAATTTAATGAAAAAGGGTGCAATCCACACAAGCACATTGAAAACATCTATAATACTGGCATTTTGCTGTTTAATTCAGGTGTTCACTGCTCTTGCTTGTTTTACATCTCATAGCAACAGGAGAAAAGAAAGATGAGCGTTCAACATCAACAAGATAAAAATCCATACCTGTGCCAATAATTGATCAAGGGTTCCTGATTCTGCTAGTGAAAGGAATGCACCACCGTTTTCAAAAGGATACCTTCATATTTTCAGAAAATCAGGTTAATTTAAGACGATGCATTAATTTTCCATGCAAGTGAAACTGCAATCAAAGGGAGCAAATCTTTAAAAAGGAACTATTCTCATGGAGAACTATCCACAAAGCCCAATCAAATAAGCCGGTTGCTATTCTCAAGACGTTTCTGAACAGTGACAGCTTGCTCCAATTTAAATATATTGTTCTACAATAGAGTACCACATCTAGAAGTGATAAGACAAATGGCAATCCTAACCAAGTAGTTTAAAGTTGTTTTGGAGAAATGGACAAACCCAAGCAAAAACGCATACAAATTTTGAGATAATATTAGACCACCCAATTTTTTTTTTTTTAAAAAATACTGCATATAGCTGCAAAGTTCATGACCCATATTTGAAAAAAAAAAAAAATGTTAGGCCTAAGGTTTCACATCGTGTACCAAGCAAAGTGTTATGAAAAGTCTTGAAAAAGAATAGTGTTCACCTTGCAAATGTTTGAGCTACAAAGATATGTATGAGGGGGCAACAAGTGTGACCAGGAGGTAAGACAAAGGACTTCCATATAAGGGTAGGTCCACATCAAGGATTAACCTTAAGTCCTTACATGTTTGATCTGATTATTGAGATTTTGACTGAGTAAAACGAGGAAATTCCAAAATACATGTACATTACAGATGATATAGTCTAAATTGAGTAAAAAGAAGAGGTCAACTCTAAACATAAATTATGGAGATGGACTTTAGAATTAAATGATTAATGCTTGAGTAGAAGCAAGACTAAACACGGAAAATTTAACAAAGGCATGTTAAAAATATGAAAAGATGTAGAGGGACATCAGGAATGACACTTAAGACTAAACACACGGAAAATTTAGCAAAAGGCACATGCAGATTGCAAATATAATATTTAACTAGGCTTGTTTCAGAGGCAATAATCTACATCAACCACAGTTTCCATCTTACCTACTCAAACTATTGTGGCAGTCTAATAAAATTCAAATTAACCAAACGCTAATAGAACAGATTCTATAATCTAATTCTGTGGCAGTGATATCAGTATTTTCTCCCACATAATTACTGTTAATAACAATACAGCACAAGTCTTACTTGCTTTAAATGTAAATATAGTTACCAACCAGCACTGAAAATCTCAAGACTCCACAAGCACACAAATGAATGTATATGTTTCAATGGAAACAACAGGTATACGAAGAATAACATACGCTTTCCCCCTGCTAGAATGATCACCAGATAATTTTTCTTCTAAACCTTGATCCTGCACAGATTATGATATACTGATTAATTGGAGTCATTCAACATTAATTTATCACAAAAAGAAGGAAATTGGAAGGGGGAAAAAAAAGACGAGGAAAACTAAAGTAAACCTGCTTAAAAGCTTGTATGTTGATGCTTGATGTCGAATACTTTCCCAAGATCTACACAAAATGCAGCAGTAAATTCTAGTAATAGTAAAGGTCGAATAATTAAAAATGGAGACTAAAAATGCAATTCACCTTTAAAGTATTATCATGAATGTCAGATGTGTTCAAAAGAACCAAGGGAACCCCGCATCCATATTTGGAATTGAGAGTCTACAGACAGTACCAACAGTTAAATAGTCAGGGCTATGATTGACTAGATAATGGCAATCGTACATTAGGTATGAAACTCAAACCTCAATCTGGTTGATAATTAAGTCCATAAAGGTCATCTCATCACAGATATCAACAGCAGATCTACATAAGAGCATAGAAGTTTCGTTGGCAAAACCATCAGTGTACTTAAAAGAAGCATCTAGAAGGAAATTAAAAATTTAAATTTGAATTCAGATAAAATCATGTGGCCACTAGTGTGTGCGATAATTTGAAATCTTGAGGGTATTCTAATACACAAGCATATATTTATGCATGTACGTATCAACGATAAATACACCATAAGTCAATGCAAAATAACTAAACAAGCACCAGAAGTTTTTTCTAACGTGTAAAACAAAGGGAAAAGCCCCCCCCCCCAAAAAAAAAAAAAAACTGAAATAGCAGCGAGAGAAGGAACGACAACCAACAAAAATGATAAAAACAGCTGGAAAAAACCTAAAACCTACGCAACTATACATGAGCTTCTTCCATATTATTACAAGAAAACTAAAAATGAGATACAAGCCAAGAAAATAAAGGTATCATTTTGTTTAAAAGAAAAAAATATGGTAACAGATTTATTCAATTCAAGTAGACACTAAATTTGAAAAATTAGAAATGCTTACTTTGGGATGTCCAAACCCATCGTCTTTGTTTCCCATCCAGCATTGAGCTTCACAACAACAAGCTTGTCCAAAAGCTTCTTAGTCTCTTCCATATCTGCTTTTGAAGCAATTATTCCTCAGTTCTAGTTTCCAAGAGATCATTACAATGTTATCACAAACGAAAACCAATGACTATCCTACCTTCAGCAACGGGAGTTATATCAGCATAAGGGATAACAGTTATTTCGCCCTTTGTAAACTTAATCTTTCTTTTCTGCTCTTTGATACGCTTGGCTTCTCTTTTAACCAAAGTCAATCAAAGGCCAGCCAAAATTTTGAGAATCACTTCAACTAAAGGAAAATTATAAACATGCTAATAAAAAATAACGCATACCGGGCGTTTTGACTTGCATCTTCAGTGCTGGATAAGTTCTTCTGCTCGAGCAATAATGTCTTGGTTATCAAATTACAGAACGTATACACAAATTTCACGGAATCATTAGCAGGAACAGGATATGCAATTCGCTCGTAAAATTCCAATGGCATGCTAGAATCAACCAAAGCTACAATAGGAATTTGCAGTTTATTAGCCTCCTTTATAACCGTTGATTTCCTGTCAGTGTCCACAATAACAACACAATCAGGTGGTTGAGTAGGACCAAAGCTGAGCTTCTTGCTCCGAGATCGAAACTTCTTGGGGCTGTTACTATTGGTCAAGAACCCACCAGTGCGCCAAAGGGCATTCACACTGGGGCTGTAGCAACCAATTTTCTTCGTCATTTGCTCAAAAATTTCATCGAACAGAGGATTGGTATTAACAAACATGAAACGAGCCCTTTGCCGAGCAAGCGACCCAATGAAGTTGAGGGCACTGCGCATACAAATTAAGGTCTTATCGGAATCAAAGATGACCATTTTGTTGCGCATGCCATAAGTGTATACTTTCAAATGGTGGCCAGCAACTCGGCGACCAATCTGGGCATTGGTGCTCAGCAGTTTCTGAATCACAACTGAATGGAGCGTCATGCTTACAGATTTTGTGGAGCTAGGCAAACTCTGACTGTGTGACGGATGCGCCGCCAAGAGAGCTCTACGATGGAAAGAGATGAAACAGAAAAGAGAAAGACAGAGACGGAGGACTTGGGGCTCGGTAAATGGCGACGGCCGCCCGAGGTTCTGGCAGCTCGATGATGGGTGGTGCCCTCAATGCTGATGCTCGGAAGCGTTCGGCTTCTCTCCGTTCCTACTCCGCCTCCCCCCCACCTAAAACGACGTGGTTCTGGCTTAGGGGCAACGACAAATTGCCATATGCGTTTAACAACTACTGCCCTTTTCTTTCTTAAGAGTACATGTTAGACAATATCCAATCATATACCACTCTATTCTTTATTATTTGTCACTTGTATCTCAAAATTTTATTTTAAAATATAAGTTACTTGTAATATAATTAATGATTTTTTTTAATTTTATCCCTATTAATTTAATAAAAAATTAATTAATTTAAGTTTAAGTAATGACTCCTCGAAACACATCCATCTCCCTTTACCTCTCCATCTTTCTCTCAACTTTTCATTCCCTATGCAACTTGTCCTCTCCTTCCCTCCCTCTCTCTCAACTCCATCTCTCTCTTAACTTTTCATTCCCTGTGCAATTTGTCCCCTCCTTCCCTCCCTCTCTCTCAACTTTTAATAAGGGTAAACGTGAAAAAAAAACTGGTTAATTTAATATATTTTTTGATTTGCAGGTTTGGGATATAAGTGACTTATAATAAGAAACAAAGTGGTACTCCGTTTGAATGAAAAGAAAACTTTAAAAATACAGATAGAAAATATTATTACTCATGTCATTTGGATAAGTGAGAGGAAACAGGAAAAAAAGAGAACAAATATTTGGATAATTGTTATGAATATAATAATATTTTTATGGATATCCATATATCTCCCAATATCTCATATTATTATTATATCCTACAATTATCTTCTATTATTATGTAATTTGTAGATTCTATTAAAGATGTAAAAGTATACCTATAAATAGAAGCCATATATCATGTATTTAGCAATCTTGAATAAAATGAAAAATACTCCTATCTTCTATTCTCCCTTATTCTCTTTTCTTGTTCTTTACTCTTTCTTTAGTTTTATAACACATTATCGACACAAAACTCTAATCAAGATACATATGATATACTTTTGATCCTTAGCATAACTCTAGAGTATCACCTCTATGATTTTTTCCAAAGTATCGTTTGCTTTATTCAAATAAAAATATCTCGAACATCATATAAATAGTGTTTCGAAGTATTCATATTTATAATTGATCTTCTAAAATAATCTGAACCACTATTTGGTATTGAAAAAATTTTACTATTGTTTGTACATCAGGTTCCATGGTTAAAATTGGAGATTTCACTTTACATTTTAGTATTATAATTTAATTTTGATGTGGATATTATACCTTTCAAACTAATTGTGATGGGAGAAATTTTTTTTTCTTTATTCCTCAATGACTTAATATCACTATTTTGATGGAACCTCAAGTTTCAATTGATACTTCCAATCCCCCTAAAGGTTTACTGTTTAAAGTTAAATGGCCAGAATCCATATGGTTTTGATTTTCTATATTGTGGCTAAAAGCCATACAACTTTGACCTTTTATCTTATGGCCGAAACCACACACACACACACATATATATATATTTGATTTTCTATTTTATCAAATGGTTTAAAGAAGCCATATATATTTGATATTTTACCTTATTAAATAACCAGAAGTCATTTACATATGGTTTTCTATCTTATGACCAGAAGCCATATATATTTAATTTTTGATAAAGGACCGAACCCACATACTGAAAATAATACATTTGCATTATTGATATGGTCTCACACCAGAACCTGATTACAATAAGAGCATTTATAGGCATCTTGGCCTAAAGGGTAGGCCCATTCACAGA
This sequence comes from Neltuma alba, assembly GCF_004799145.2. NCBI lineage: Eukaryota > Viridiplantae > Streptophyta > Magnoliopsida > Fabales > Fabaceae > Neltuma > Neltuma alba. The sequence goes on from NW_021635289.1 coordinate 347,063, forward strand.
CACAGATAATACAAATAGAACAACATAGCTAAACCCAATGCATTATAAACACATCTGAATACATTCCACACTCCCCCTCAAGTTAGGAACTCTATATTCACAAGTTCCTAACTTGCTCAAAACATACTCATGCTGTGGACCCCTAAGAGCTTTAGTTAATATGTCCGCAAGTTTCTCTTCAAACTTGACATGCTTAAAGGTTATCATTCCGGCCAAGAGTTTCTCCTTCACAAAGTGGCAGTCAATTTCAATATGTTTGGTTCTTTCATGAAAAACAGGAGTAGAGGCTATATGAATGGCAGACTTGCTATCACAGTAAATTGTTACAGGTTCAATCTCGTGAACATGTAATTCCTTCATTAGCCCTACAATCCTTGTGATTTCAACAGATGCCATCCTCAAAGCTCTATATTCTGCTTCAGCAAAGAAATGGAAACCGTGCTTTGCTTGTTACATTTCCAGCAAATAAGTGAGCCCCCTAACTTAATTAGGAAGCCTGTAACTGACCGTCTTGAATCTGAACAACCTCCATGATCTGAATCACAGAAGCATTCTATGCTTGTGGAGCTATTAGTTGAGAGATAAATCCCATAGCCTGGACTATCTTTAATGTACCTAATTAGCCTCAGCGCTGCCTTCGTATGAGACTCTTTAGGTTCTTGCATAAACTGACTTAAAACCTGCACAGTAAACAATATGTCAGGTTTGGTTAATGTAAGATACAACAACTTACCAACCAATCTTCTGTAAACACCAGGGTCATTGATATATTGATCATCTCTTGTTTCTTATGCTACGAGTTTTAGATTCTGCTCCATGGGGGTTGTAACATTTTCTACTTCATCTAAACCTATCTAATCAACAAGTTTAGTGGCATACTTTCTTTGGTTAAGTATAATGCCATTTTCTGACCTCATAATTTCTAAACCCAGAAAGTATTTCATGGTGCCTAAGTCTTTAATTTCGAATCCTTTATGCAGAAAAGATTTTACTTCATTAATAATTTGAATACTACTTCCAGTTATGATTAAATCATCAACGTAGGCAAGAAGAGCATAATGATGTTTACTTTGTTGAAAACCTCCCTTAATAAGGGATTGAGTAAGCTTCTCATTCCATTGTCTTGAAGCTTGCTTCAATTCATATAAAGATTTTTCAAGTTTGCAAACATTAAATCGATTAGAATCTATTTCAAAACCTTGAGGCATAGTCATCTAGACTTCCTCATGTAACTCTCCCTGCAAGAAAGCATTACTCACATCCATTTGATGTATAGACCAATTATTAATAGCAACCAACTTAAGAACAATTATGATTGTAACTATTTTAATTACTGGAGAAAAAGTCTCATAAAAATCAACTCCTTCCTTCTAACTATACCCTTTTGCAACAAGCCTAGCTTTAAACTTATCAAACCTACGATCAGCCTTATATTTAACCTTATAAACCCACTTACAGCCTATGGGTTTCTGTCCTTTAGGTAAAGGGACTATTTTCCAAGTTTTGTTGCTTTCTAAAGCCTTAATCTCATTTTGCATAGTTTCTATCCATCTGTGATCTCTAGAAGCATGTTCATAATTTTCAAGTTCAATTTCTTTGTCAATAGATGAAAGAAAACACTTGTATGAGGTAGTCAAATTGCCATAATTAACAGGACCAAGTACAGAACTAGAATTTTCCACATCAGAGTGATGTTGAGTATTAGGCAAAAAATCACATTCATAGTCCTTAACCCAAGAAGGTGACTTTCTGTGTCTAATAGGCCTAGATGGTTGATGAATGGAGGGAGAATACTAACTATCATGAGGTATTATATGACCTTAGGATTGTTGCTCACTATTATTTGATTCTCCAATGTTTTGCTAAGTATTAACATTAGAATTTATCCTATTATTCAAGATGTCAGGGCTTTGTTCAATACTGTCAATAAGAAAAGGATCAATTCTAAATTTATTAACTCCCCCTTGATTTGTATCATCAGCATCTTTAAAAGGGAATTTGTTTTTAAGGAAGGTTGCATGCCTAGTAACTATAAGGGACTGACTCTTAACATTATAAAGTAGATACCCCTTTTGTGTAGTTGGGTATCCTAAGAAAACACATGGATCAGCTCTAGGCTGCAATTTATCTGCAGAATTCAAATTCACAACAAAAGCAAGACAACCAAAAATCGTCAAATATTCTAGATTCGGTGGCTTTTTGTACAATAGTTTATATGGAGTAATGTAACCTAATGACTTAGAAGGTGTTCTATCAATTATGTAGGCAGCAGTTCGAACTCCTTCTCCCCAAAACCTAGCAGGGATGTGATTTCTAATGTATAATGCCTTTACTATTAAGAAATTCATGCATTTGACTGTTAACAAATTCCAAGCCATTATCAGTTCTAATTGGTTTGACTTTGACAGAAAATTGATTTTTAGAAAAGCAATAAATGTTTTAACAAACTTTACAACTTCAGATTTAAAATGCATTAGGAAAATCTAAGTTCCCCTAGAGTAGTCATCTACAATAGTAAGAAAATATCTGTATCCTTGATGTGTGGGTCTTATATGGACCCCATACATCAATATGCAACAATTGAAAACAGAAAGTAGATGTAGAGGTACTAGAAGAAATAGTAAACGAGGCTATTTAGCTTGAACACATATTTCATGTTTATTACTGTCAGCGATAAAATCAGGAAATTTTATACTAGTCAAGCGCTTCATAACATCTATAGGCACATGCCCCAGTCTAAAATGCCAAACAGAAATACTTGTATCATTCAAACTATCACTTTTGTTTACACTATTAACAGAATCATGTGTGGTTTCTTTCTTTAACAAGTAAAGGCTCCTAGTAAGTCTACCAATCCCTCTGACCATGCCATCGAACATGTCCTGTAATACACAAATGTTAGGAAAGAAGGAAACCACATATAAACTATCGAGAGTGAGTTTGGCAATGGATATTAGGGGTCTGTTTGGGTAGCACCCCAAACCATGGTTTGGGGACCCAAACCATGGTTTGGGGAAAATGCTACCCAAACAACCTCATAAAAAATACAAACCTTGGTTTAAGATGAAACCATGGTTTCACCCGGTGAAACCATGGTTTCACCAGAAGCTAATAATATTCGCTTGTGGAAAAAAATTAGGGACGGCTAATGGTCATTCCAAAAACACCCCAGAGATCCTTCTCTTCTCTTCGCTGGCCGACACTCCTCTTCATCTTCGTATTATTAGCTTGCTACTCAGCTCGAACATTGCTACTCAGCTCGAAGGTCGACCCTCAGCAGAAGCTATTATTCGCTTCTGGAAAAAAATTTGGGACGGCTCCGGTGGGCAATTTCCAAAAACACCCCAGATCCTTCTCTTCTTCGCTGGCCGACACTCCTCCTCTTCGCCGAACGATCAGACTCAGCTCAAAGCTCGACCCTTCGCCCTTTATCATCAGCTCGTCTCTTCGCCGCTTCATCATCAGGTTGCGTCTTCGGCCGTGCTTCATCGCCAGCTCGCCTCTTCGCCAGCTTGACTGTTCGCCGTCGCTGCTCTGAAACTCGACACCGGTGAGATCGTCCTGGCCTTGCGAAAATAGGGGTGGTCGTGCGTTTCTCGGCTCGCCAAAACCAAAGGAAGTGTTGGGTAGTCCGATCCATCCATCCTCTGTCTCCAATCTTCGTTCTTCAGTTTGCCCGGTGAGGTCGGCTTGTGTAGTTCGGTTGGTCAGATCTTGTACTCAGGTTAGCTCTCTCTGGTGATTGCCCAAAATTTTGTTCACTCATGTATTTCCTCCATTCATTGATCTATCAGCTTCTTGCTTATGGTTCTGGTTCGGTGGTTCTGGTTCGGTCCCTCCTCTGTTTTTGGTCTGTCATCCGGTTGCAAGTGATATGAATTTTTTTAGAACCGTGGCTATTAGTATTTTGACTGTGGTATGTTGAATTGGAATGATTTGGCTATATATCCTCTTCAATTGCAAGCTTCCTCTCGGTTCCATTTTTGAATTTGCTGAACCAGGTTTTTGTTGTTCGAAGGAATGGTATGTTCGTTTGGTAAATTGCTTCTGATTTTATGAAACGAAGAGGGAACAAATTTTGGTAATCAATGTCTGGTTCTGGAGGCAGGGGACGTATATGGATGAGAAAGTCTGGCAATTGTTATATAAATTCAATGCAATTTGTTTTTCCTGTTGTTGCTTGGGATCGTTTTTTCTGTCCAGATTTCCCCCGGAGAAGAAGCTGTGAAGTCGAGACTTTGGTTTTTTTTTTTTGTCGTGGATAGTACTTGTGATAATTAACATTATTTGTTAAGAGTTGATCTGATTTGGGATGAGATAAGAATTGTATTGTTCTGTATTGTTGTATTAAGGATTTTGATAAATTTATGGCCAACTTTTGAGAGTGAGGAAAAATGAAATCACAACTGAAATCCATGTATATATATTGAAGGAAGTGATTTGTATTTTGGTCAGAGGTTTATGTTGGTAGTTTTATTTTATTTTCGGTTGACAAATCTGATAAGGATATAATTTTTAAAAAATATTATGAAAGGCTTGTGCAACATGTTATTTTTTAAAAACAATAATGTGCTTTATAATATTATTGCGTTCATCATGAGCATTTGTATTAATTACACAGATGAACGAATTTTTTTCAAATATATTCGTAACACACAGTTATTCAAAGGTTTACGAGATGATTTATAGTGCATGATAGTTCAAATATGGTTATTCTTATTACTTTGGCCTCCGATCGTCTTTCTACAATAGTTAAGAAAAAAAAGTATATTTAATTAACATGTTATTTTGGACGTTTTAAAAGTTTTAGTATTTTGAAGTAAAAACAGATAATGAAGTTTAGAAAGGGGGGTGTATTTTTTCCAACCATGTAAAATTAGAATTTTCTTGTGTTTGTTAATTTTTGTCACACTTGGTTTGGTAGGAAGGAATTGAGATTTAAAATGTGATCAATTTTTTCACCTATTACAGTAGACAATATGATTTTTGTTATTTCAATTGATTTTGAGTTGATTAACCTGTGATGACTGAAGAGCTATAATTGTGCTATAGCATAATGGGTAAGAATAGAGCCGGGAATCAGGGCCTGCCCGGCCCTCCAGGGCCGGCCCTTCAGGGCTGGCGGGTTTAAAAGGGCCGGCCCTCCAGGGCTGAAATTTTAAAAATACCCCAATTTGCTAAGCCCGGCCCTTAAGCTACAGGGCTAGGGCCGGCCCGCGGGCTTTTGGCCCGTTTAAGGAAAAATACTATTTTTTTATATTTATCAAATTTTTTTATAAAAATATAAAAATAAACCAATGAAATTATTAATAAAAGACATAAATATGAATAAAATTAAGTCACAAATATAAAATCATCATATATAAATATTCATCAACATCTAAGAACATCTAAAACATTCATTAACAAGATAACAACATCTAAAAGTTTTATCTATAATGCAATTGTGCAATAAATAAACACTATCATTAATCTTTTGAAACTTCATCATCACTATAATTAATTACTTTTCTTCATAAGTATGCTTTTTTTCGTAACAAAAATATCAAGTTTTTCTTCTTTATAAGAATTTTATTTTGAATTTTGCAATCTAACTATTATTTTACTTTAATGTGAGAAAATTGTTGTTGAAACTCATGAATTTCTAATTCAAATTATAGAATCACAAGTTATATAAGTATAAAAATATTCTATTATCAAATATATATAATTTAAAAATATCAACGCATATAATATAAATCAAATCATTATTAAAGTCCAAATTAACCGATTTTTTAAAAATTTAAGTGGATAAATTATTGTCTAAAACTAAATTTAATTTTAAAATGATAATAATAACTAAATATTTGAAATATTATCAACAATATAAAAAATTAATAACATTAATATTATATAAAAAATTTTAAAAATAAAAAAAATATATAAAAGGGCTTAAAAGGGCCGGCCCGCGGCCCTCGCGAGCCGGCCCTTTTAAGCCCTCGGCCCTCCAGGGCCAACCCTCCAGGGCTTGTTTCTCATTTTAAGAGAAAAATATCAAGCCCGGCCCTCGTAATTTCAGGGCCTAAACGGGCCGGCCCGATGGGCTCGGCCCGTTTTCCCGGCTCTAGGTAAGAATACGGTGAAAGCTTCCTGGGACCTACGAACCACAAAAGTGTTTATTGACCTCTGCATTGAACTTGTGCAACAAGGGGAAAGAAAAGGTACTAGCTTAACAAAGAAAGCTTGGGATATTCTTGGTGATAACTTTACTGCCAAAACTGGAAGAGTGTATGAAAAAGCTCAATTTAAGAATAAATATGATTCCCTACGAAAGGAGTGGCAGACATGGGATAGGCTGCTTCGTGAGACAGGATTGGGATGGGATACTGAAAGGAATACTGTCAGTGCAACTGATGATTGGTGGGAGAGAAAAATAAAGGTAATTATTGAACCTTTTGATCTTACATTTTCTCTACTTGTTAATGTTTTGTGTATATTTATTGTTTTTGGAATATTTTATGATATTATTGGTGTCTAATGTGCAGGAAGTTCCAAACTACGAAAAATTCAGAGAAAGAGGACTTCAATTTAGGGATCAATTAACTCAACTATTTGGGAGTGTGGCTGCAACTGGACCACAAGCATGGGCACCTTCTTCCATGACACTTCCAAGTGAAGGAACACCGAATGAAGATTTGGAAGAAGGGTCCGGAGATAGTGATGAAATTTTAGGCGCACCAACTGGTATAAGTGGGGAATTTGATGAACTTCAATGATGTGGAGGTAGTGGAGGCAACACTGAATTGAGGCAGGATACCAGTGGTGGGGGTACAAGCAGAGGTAGGAGTCAACCTAGTAGCTCACTAGGGGTCAGAAGGAAGAGTGAAGTCAAGAAGAAACGCACATCTCCCTCTATGAAAATAGCGGATGCACTTAGCAAGATTGCTGAAACAAATATTTCTGAGGCCGAGCATGGAAATGAGGTCATTTCATGAGCAGAAGCTAGAAGGTTGGAAGAAGAAGTGCGTGCTTATGAGATTTCAATTAGGGGAGTCCTATCTCACCTGAAAACAGTTCCTGAAGTTGTCAGTGATCCTGATTTCTTTAGACGGTGCACACAACTCCTTATGGAACGGCCGGATGCACGAGAAATGTATGCAGCTCTGAAGGATCAGAAGGAACAACTTCTACCTATTTTGGAGTTTTACACTAGGGATTTATGACTTGTTTATTATATTAGACAGTTGCATATGTGTATCGTTTTATGTGACTAGTGGGTTGTTATATGAATCAAACAACTCTGTAACTTTTATAAATGTTTCGTAATTTCTATGTAGGAATTCTAAACTTTATGTGTATGTGCACAGGATAAAACGAATATGGATGATGAAATTAAACATGTGGAAAGCATGCTAAGGGACGAAAAAAAGGGTTAACAAAGTTGCAGCATTGGTTGGTGCATACGCTACTTTGAACTTGTGTAAGGAGCCTCGGCATACAAGTGTTTATACAGGTAGCTTATGGGTAAGGGATGTTTTACATGGCAACCCCAGTCGTTGCTATAACATGTTTAGGATGGAACGGGATGTGTTCTTAAGTCTGGTGGAACAATTGCAACAACATGGTCTAAAAGAAACTAAAAATATAGGGTTACATGAATCAGTTGCAATGTTTTTACATACCGTTGGCCATGCACCTAGTAGCAGAATGCAACAAGAAAGATTTCAACATTCAGGGGAGACAATTAGCAGACATTTTCATAATGTCCTAATGGCATGCTATAGACTTGCCATGTCTAATATCAAACCAAAAGATCCAGCATTCCGACATGTTCATACAAAAATTCGGTTTGGTAAATACTGGCCTTTTTTTAAACATGCTATTGGAGCAATTGATGGCACACATGTTTCCTGCGTTGTCAGTGTAACAGATCAAACTAAATTTATCTCTAGGAAAGGAACAGTGTCACAAAATGTCATGGCGGTTTGTGATTGGGACATGTGTTTTACTTTTGTCTTGGCCGGATGGGAAGGTAGCGCACATGATGCTCGGATATTTGATCATGCCCTCACAACTCCTTCAATGAACTTTCCCCATCCACTTGAAGGTATTTTTTTATTTCCTACATTTTTTTTTTATATTTAGCTTAACAATAGAAACATAATTTACAATAATTTTATTTTTTATATAGGAAAATATTATTTGGTGGATGCTGGATACCCAACACCGAATGGATATCTCGGCCCATACAGACGGAGCGTTACCATTTGCCTGATTTTCGAAGGACATCTGGGTTTGAAAATGACAATGAGATCTTTAATTATTTCCATTCAAGTTTAAGGAGTACAATTGAAAGAACTTTCGGAGTTTGGAAAAAAAAGTTCGCAATCTTACAAAACATGCCATCCTATGATTTTGAAACACAAGTTAAAATCGTTTGTGCAACGATGGCTATACATAATTTTATTAGAACGACATCTATTACTGATCCTAGATTCGTTCAATTGGAAGAAGAAGGTACTTATGCAGAAGATGATGATGATGGGGTTAGATTTTCACGTATACATTCATCAATTCAATCTTCATCTTACATGGCTCAGGTTCGTGACAGCATAAGAGATGAACTTGTTAATTCAATACAAGGATAGTAGTCATGTCTTATTTATTTCCTTTTATCATAGATTGTAATATGTAGTTAAAAACAAAACCTATTACAAATGCTTTGTATCGATGCATCATCTTACATTATGACACTTCTTTATTTATATTTCTCTTATTAATATTATACCTTATATTCTCAAGCTAATTATTACTTACTTGAATAATTAATAAATTATTTTAAGACGTGTTTATTCTATTTTATCAAACAATATCATCCCATTTTATGTTTATAATCTTCATGAAAAATACATGACTTTCTGTTTGCAACAAAATAATTCAGCTTCTCTAAAAATATTTTTCACTCTTATATTTTATGAATATATATGTGTGGTGACAATTAATTAATTAATTGTATTAAACATCAGAGGTTATTATACATGTAGTATGTTATTACAAAAAGTAGTTGTGAAAAAATGTTATGGGATTTCACGTTTATAATCTTTAAACAAAATTAATATTTTTCTGTTATAAAAAAATCATTTTTCTATAAACATATTTAATATTATGTTTTATAAATATATGTACACATATTAATTATGTATTAATTATATTATCTTATATATTATTAATTATGTTAGTAAAAATTATTTCATTAACAATTTTTTTCTTCAAATCAAAATAAATCATAAAATCTATCCCTTATATAATTATCATATTAACTTATACCCTTTTTGGTAATTTCCATATGTAAAAAGCACTTCTGGTAATAACTATCCAAACACTCTCACTTCTCAGAATCACTTTTTCTCAGAATCTATTCTCCACAGAATCTATTCTCTAGAATCACTTTTCCAAACCACGGTTTGGTTTCATCCAAACACACCCTAGGTTGTAACAGAATGGCTTTGCATAGAAAACGTTTTGCAGAAAAATATCTTTTGTAATTCTAACTTCCCCTATATGAGTTATGCAAATTCTTTCTCCACTTGGGACCTTGACCCATTTAGGGAGACCAATATAAAGTGTATATTTGTCTAAATATGACAGACTACAGACTATATGACAACTAACACCAGAATCTAAGATTCATTCATAGTCTAAGTTTACTGCCAAACCTGGTGTTGTAGCTTGGATGCTCACAGCAGCTTCATTTGGATCTAAATCACGATCGAGCAGTCCCAATATTTTCTTGTATTGATCAGGTGTAAACCAGGAAGTCTGAGAGCTTGGAACTTCATGATTGTTAGTTGTCTTCCCAGAATCATTTATAGCTGGATTTGCTTGATTTTCAGGGTTCTTTTGGGCTCTGTTTGAACCAAAACTGGGTGGAAACCCAATGAGCTAATAATAGCTCTCTCTCTAATACCCCTTTCTATGGCAGTAACTACATTCTTCCTGTGATCTTCCTCTACCACGTCCTCTACCTCCCCTTATTGTATTAGAGGCTAAGATGGAGCTCTATGAAGAAGAGTTTGATGCCCCAAATGATAGTTGACGTTGTGTTTCCTCCTAAACAGCCATAGAATATGCTTGATTACGAGATGGCAAGGGCTTCATTAATAGGATCTGACTGCGAACTTGATGAAAAGCCTCATTTAGCCCCATAAGAAATTGGAAAAGTCGTTACTCCTGAATACTCTCAACATATTCCTTAGAAGAGTGACAGGAACAGTTAGGAATAGGGACCATTGTTGCTTGCTCACCCCACAATTCTTTCAGCTTAGTGTAGTAGGCAGATACAGATAAGGTGCCTTGTGTAAGAGAATTAATTGAACGACATAATGAAAAAAATTTTGCACCATCAACTGCAACAAATCTTTCCTTAAGGTCTACCCAAACCAAGTGTGCATTTGAAGAAAGGACTAGGCCACTAGTGATTTGAGCATCCACAAAATTGATGACCCAGGAGGGCACTACAGCATTGCAATGATCCCACTGATCTTGGAGGTGGGAATGTTGTTTTTCACGAGTGCATGTCCCTAAAACGAATCCTAATTTATTCTTTCCAAGAAGTGCCAATTCCATGGCTCGACTCCAAACAGAGTAATTGTTAGAGCCACGGAGAACTTGAGGAACAAGAGTGTTGGCTTGTATATCAGCAGGATGCAGGTAAAGAGGGTGTTGGAAGTCAAGTTCCTAAGATTTTTTATCATGGTCGGCCATTAGGATAAATCTTGACCACAGTCTGTTGAAATCTTTACTTACGAAAGGCAGAGCCAGCCCATATTCATTGATCCATCCGAGTATCTTCTTTCCTCATCTCTCACCAGTTCATTGTTCAAGCCTAGGGCACATCGGTTTGTCTCATCTCCATCCATTCGTTCAATGCAATTGGAGTCCGAATCTTGTGACCCTCCTCTGGTGATCAAGTGATCATTTCTCTGTTCCTAGCTACTGTACATGTCAATAGCAATTTAATCAGTCCAAGATCCCTCTTTCACTGAAGCTTTCAAGGTTCTCTGTGACAACCGCTCTTTCAAAACCATTTTAGATTAAATCCAACAATTTATTTGAATGATTAACCATGATAGAAAAGAAGAAAACTTAAAATTTTAAAATCGCTATCATGGTTAAAAGAAATAAACTTATAATAAGAGTAACATCGATTGTTACCTTTGGCCTTGGACTTCCAAAGTCCAGAAATATCATTCAACCATTAGCCCAAACCAATCTTATATTTTCAACCATACGAACTGATAAATCAGTTTAATATAAACTATAGAGCTCATTAGTCAAAAGTCAACACTTTCAAAGGAGCGTTACACGTAGAGTCTAGAATGTCTCGGGCCTCCTCACGCCCTATCATACCAGATAGTAGTAATTAAAAGTATTATTTTACATCATGATAGTAGATGAGCCCTATGTGGCAATATATAACAAGTCAGCACATAGAACAAAAGCAGGGAGGCTATACAAGCTATAACAGCACACTATGCCTCCGGAGCCTTTCCTGATGGGCCACCACCTGAACTATCGCCTGAAAATGTTAAACCACGGGGTGAGACAAACGCCTCAGTAACCAACTTTCCAACTCATCATACATACTAACACGTGCTCGTGAGGTGTCAAGTGGGACAGTTATGAAATCTCAATATATATATCGATGACAAATACAAATATGTATATTCAAATAATCTCAATCATCCAAACCCTCATTACGGGGGTTAACACACAAGCCACATAAGTCTATCCCTCACTATAGGGGATCAAATCGACCTATAGGCCTATCCCACACTTTGGGGGACGATTAAGTAGTCACAAAGGTCCATCCCTTATTATAGGCCTATCCCACTCTTTGGGGGACGAATAAAAAGCCACAAAGGTCTATCCCTTACTCTAGGGACGAAGGAAGAAGCCACCAATGTGCACCAATGGCGGCCTTACCACGTGGTAGGATAGCGCTCAATCCAAAATCCAAATAACAACCAACCATTCACAATATAACAAAAATGTCTCAATATTTTCCCAGTATAATCCATAAGATATAAATCATATATCTTTTCCAAACTTCTCAATCACAATTCCAAAAATCCCACAAGACAATTTTCATAGCTCAAAAGATATAACATATCTATTCAAGTTCCAAATATCAAATATTATTCTAAAAACAGCAAAATACTCACAAACAACATATTAGCACATATAACAAGTGGAAAGTGGTTACCTCTCGCCAAAGCAATACTAAGGATTACCACAAGGTCAATCCTTTGCTCAACCAATAATTAATCTACACAATTAATATAACCACATATTAATATAAACTAATAAATTAATTAATTAAACTTCTCTATATTATTTAAATTTTTTTTTTACTCTAAATTCCTGCAACTCTCATAACTCAAAAATTATTAAGTATTTTAAAAACAACTTAAAATTTCTAACAACCCCAAATTATTATTTACCACCTCCAAATTATTTACCTTAATAAAAAGGATTTTCAACAATTTCTAAATATAAAATTATTATGTTCTAAATTCTAAAAACACTCTTTTTAAGTTTAAACCTCAAAATCAAACTATCAAAAATTTCAATAATACTTCAAATATTTATAACTAAATAATATAATTAAAACTTTAATGGTATAACTACCATATATATATATTTCCATAAATAATAAACTTTTTAGCTACAATAATTATTTTAAAACTTTCCGTCACCCAATAAATAAAACTACACCGATTAAAATCTCAATAATATATCAAACAACCCAAATAAATTATTTAACTTAAATTTAATCGGTAAAAATATGGTATATCTCATACATAACAGATTTTCCACTAAATAAATTAATTTAAATACTAAAACTAGCAAATAGAGAAATCTAAACCGATTAAAATTAACAACTCATTTACTTCTAAATTTCTATAGTCATCTTTTGTCAAAACTCAATAGTTAGATCATATACAAGTCTCAAAATTTTCTCTAATCACTATGATAATACTACTATTAGGAAGCATAAAATATATATGAAATATTTATGAAGAAAGTTTGATGAAAAGAGATAATTTCATGTACCTAAAATATCTTCAAAGCTTAGCCTTCTCCTTCACGAGGACTGCTGCTACGCTCTTTCTATTTCTCTCTCGCTCTCTTTCTCTCCTCCCTCTCTCTCTCACGCGTTCTCTCCCAACTTCTGCATCCCCTCTCCCTTTTATGCTGCACTTCTAACTACCCTTTACCATTTTCCTTCGTGCAATTACTTTTCCTCCCCAAAGTCTTCCTTCTCTCCCCCTAAGTCTTCCTAATCCATTTTTCCACACGTCTACCCATTTTCCACTCTCTCCCAAAATTTCCACCGTAACATTCAACTTTCCACCAACTTTTGGTGGAAAGTTGACTCTATTTTTTTTTTTAATTTTTTTAATTTTTTTAATAGGATATTACAATTCTCCCCGCCTAATAAGAATTTTGTCCTCAAAATTCAAACAACCACACACAAGAAGTAAAAACAAAAGTAAGTCAAAGTGCTTACTAAGAAAACAGGTAAGGGTACTCATAACGCATCCGTTCCTCTGTCTCCCAAGTAGCATCACCGGGACTCATGCCCTTCCAAAAGACCTTAACAAGACGGATAGTTTTGTTCCTTAATTGTTTGTCCTTAACGTCCAAAATCCGCTCTGGTTCTGTTGGATAGGTCAAATTATCTCGCAATTCCACCTCTTCAGGCTCAATAACATGAGACGGATCGGGATGATACTTTTTCAACTGTGACACGTGGAACACGTCGTGTAAACTGGAAAGATGTGGCGGCAGCGCAATTCGATATGCAACAGGTCCAATCCGCTCTAAAATCTCATAAGGACCCATAAATCGGGGTGTAAGCTTCTTGGCTTTGATGGATCTACCAACACCAGTGACCGGTGAAACCTTCAGAAATACATGATCACCCACTTCAAATTCTAAAGGCCTCCTCCGACGATCTGCATAACTCTTCTGTCGACTTTGGGCCATCAACAACTTCTGCTTGATCAGCTCAATCTTTCTGGTTGTGATGTCCACTAAATCTGGGCCAATAATTGTTCTTTCACTTAATTCAGTCCAACAAAGTGGAGATCTACATTTCCTCCCGTACAAAGCTTCATATGGTGCCATCTGAATACTAGTGTGATAGCTGTTGTTATAGGCAAACTCAGCTAATGACAAGTGAGTGTCCCAACTACCCTTTAGCTCTATAGCGCAGGCCCTCAACATGTCCTCGAGAGTCTGAATCGTCCTCTCAGTCTGTCCATCAGTCTGAGGATGATAAGCAGTACTAAACTTGAGCTTAGTGCCCATGGCTTCATGTAATGACTGCCAGAAGTTCGATGTAAACCTCGGGTCCCTATCTGAAATGATAGACTCTGGCACTCCATGAAGTCGAACAATCTCATCTATATACAGCTTTGTCAATCGTTCTAAAGAGTAAGTACTCTTGATAGGCAGGAAGTGCGCTGACTTAGTCAATCTATCTACAATTACCCATATCGCATCATAGCCAGCCGGGGTTCTTGGCATACCAGTAATGAAATCCATGGAAATACTATCCCATTTCCATTGGGGAATATCAAGATTCTTTAATAGTCCTGGAGGTCTCTGATGTTCTATCTTGACCTTTTGACATGTCAGACACTTCAGCACAAAATTTGTGACGTCCCTCTTCATTTTTGGCCACCAGTAGTTCTTTTTCAAGTCCTGGTACATCTTGGTTATCCCTGGGTGTATTGTGTAATTACTTCGATGCGCCTCTTCTAGAATAGTCCTTTTGATTTCCTCATTATTAGGGACACAAATCCTCTTCTTGTACCTTAGGATTCCTTCTTCACCAATTTCATAATCAGGCACACCATGGGTCTCCACTTCCTCTCGGATGCTTAGTAACCGATCATCCTCCATCTGTGCAACCTTCAAGTCTCGAAAGAACTCATAATCACCCAAAATTGATTGTAGAGTGGCTGGAGCCTCATGCACCACTTGGAGATCTCTCAATCTCTCTAAGCAGTAGTGTTCCTCCAAACTCATGTGAAACACATGCACCGTTTTCCTACTCAAAGCGTCTGCAACCACATTGGCTTTACCCGGATGATACTTAAGCTCAAAGTCATAGTCCTTGATGAATTCCATCCACCTACGTTGTCTATTATTCAGTTCCTTCTTATCTATTAAATACTTCAGGCTCTTGTGATCGCTGAAGACTTCAAATTGTGATCCATATAAGTAGTGCCTCCAGATCTTCAATGCAAAAACCACCGCTGCTAATTCCAGGTCATGTGTAGGATAATTTTCCTCGTGTGGCCTTAATTGCCTAGATGCATAGGCAACCACCTTTCCTTCCTGCATCAGGACACACCCTAAACCCTTAAGTGAAGCATCAGTGTAAAGGGTGTATGGTTTACTAGGATCTGGAATAGTCAACACTGGAGCCGTGGTCAACTTAGCCTTCAGTTCTTGAAAAGCTGCCTCACACTTTTCGCTCCAGATAAATGATTGGTCTTTCTTGGTCAACTTAGTTAGAGGCATGGCAATCTGAGAAAATCCCTTGATGAATCTTCGGTAATACCCAGCTAAGCCCACGAAACTTCTTACCTCCGTCACAGATTTTGGTGTTTCCCATTTCAATACAGCATCAACCTTGCTAGGATCAACAGCTACTCCCTCGGCAGATACTACATGGCCTAAGAACTTCACTTCTCTAAGCCAGAACTCGCACTTGCTTAACTTAGCATATAACTGATGATCCCTCAATATTCGCAATGCAATGTAAAGATGCTCTCGGTGTTCTTCCTCATTCTTAGAGTATATCAGGATATCATCTATAAACACTACAATAAACTTGTCCAAATACGGTCTAAAGATCCGGTTCATATAGTCCATAAACACCGCTGGAGCATTCGTCAAACCAAAAGGCATTACTAGAAACTCATAATGTCCGTATCTGGTACGAAAGGCTGTCTTTGGGATGTCCTGTGCTCTGACTCTTAATTGATGATATCCAGACCTTAAGTCAATCTTGGAAAACACCGCTGACCCCATTAATTGATCTAGCAAGTCATCAATCCTGGGCAAAGGATATTTGTTCTTAATAGTCACTTTGTTCAACTGCCTGTAATCTATACACAATCTCAGGCTCCCATCCTTCTTTCTCACAAACAGTACTGGTGATCCCCACGGGGAGACACTTGGTCTAATAAATCCTTTTTCAAGTAACTCTTCGATTTGCTTTTTCAGCTCTGCCAATTCAGAAGGTGACATTCTGTACGGTGCTTTAGAAATTGGAGTTGTCCCTGGTACTAGCTCAATGGAGAATTCAACTTCCCTTTCAGGAGGTAAACCGGATATTTCCTCAGGAAATAGCTTAGGAAACTCCTTTACTACCTCGATTTGGTCTATAACAACTTCTTTATCCGTACTAACAGAAAAGAAAACAGCATACGCCTGACAACCCTTCTGAATACACTTAGTTGCTTGAGTAGCAGACAATCACAAACGACCATTAATAGCCTCAACTATCGTAGCGCACAAAGGAAGAGTTACTATCTTCCTTTTGCAATCCAGAATGGCATTATTTGCTGATAGCCAATCCATACCAATAATCACGTCAATACCCTTGAGGGGTAGACAAATCAAATCAATCACAGAGCTAAAGATTCTGTGAACTGAGTTGCATTACATTGCATTTAGTGGCAATATATAATAATCTCACATAACCTTCCCTGTTACTTTGTGTCTGTGCTTGTCCTTACTTTGTGTTTCTTTTGGTGGGTTCCATCCTTAGGTGGGGAGGATGGTACGAACGCGATCCCGACAAACCGATCAAGGTGGGGATGAATCCACAAACCCGCCTAATCAACCACCGAATCCTCTGCAGTTTAACCAGGAGACTTTACTGCAACAGTTAAGGGAAGTGGTAGTTACTATGGTAGATGAGAGAGTACGGAAGATGGAGGAAGATTTGAGAGTCAAGAAAGCTGTGGAAGAGTTTGAAGGGAATGGGCTTCCTGGACCGTCTGTGGGAAATTCTGTCACCCACAGGGGTTCTATTGAAGGAACCAGAGGAGATAGTAGTTCACAAAGGCGACCAGAAAAAGAAGAAGCAGTGAACCTTAAAAGTGTATGGAAGGATATAGAGCGTCATCACCCAAAGACGTTTGATGGGGGTATGGATCCTGACAAAGCTGAGGCTTGGATTGATGATATGGAGACAATATTTAAAGCTTGTGGTTGTAATACCTACCAAAAGGTACAAGCAGCAGTAGTCTTATTGAGGGACCGAGCTAAGAGGTGGTGGAGGAGCGTAAGCGGCATAGATGACTCGGGGATTACTTGGAACGAATTCAAACCGATATTCTTTGATCACTACTTTCCCCCAGCCATGAGACAAGAAAAAGAAACAGCTTTTTATGCTCTTCGACAAGAGAACATGCATGAGGATGAGTTTATTGCCAAGTATATTGACCTCTCCAAGCATGTTACCTATCTGCAGCATAATGATAACCCAGAGTGGATGGCCCGACAATTGATAGAACGGGCGAGGCCAGAGTTGAAGCAGCAAATGGCCTTATATGAGTTTAAGAGTTTCGAGGATGCCTGCACAAAACTCAGGATGACAGCTCGCAGAACCCGAGAGGTAGAGGAGAGCCGACGTCGGGATAATCAGGGCAGATTCTCTGGTTTTATGAGGCCAATGGGAGGAATTAATAAAAAGAATAACTACAGTTATGGGAGCTCAGGGAGCTTCAGCAGAGGCAAGAACCAGAATCAGAAGGATTTAGCCCGTAGAGGCTATATGCAGAGGAGACAGGCTCAGGGGAGCCGTATGGGAGGAAATCAGAGCTTTTACCGTGAGCCTACCAGATCCACACCGAGTGTTGGCGGTCCTTGCTCGAGATGTGGGAAGAATCATCCAGGACAATGTTTGGAATGCTACAGATGCCATAAGTTTGGACATATAGCTCGCAATTGTCCAAAAACGCAGCAGCAAACTCCTAGTTTCAGATCCACAGTGCCCGGGAGAGTTTTTGCTTTGACTAGAGAGGAAGCTGGTATGTCTCCTAACCTGATTAGAGGTACTGTCTCTCTTCAAGGACATGATATACCTGTGTTGTTTGATTCTGGTGCCACTCATTCTTTTATTGCTGCGGAATGTGCTCAAAAGTTTAAATTTCCAATGTATGATTTGTCTTACATGTTGAAAGTGTCAACTCCAGCGGGAGCCACTGTGTTTACCACACAGGCGTGTTTTGGTATCAGAGTGGCGCAGCGGAAGCGTGGTGGGCCCATAACCCACAGGTCCCAGGATCGAAACCTGGCTCTGATACCAAATTGTGAAGAGACTACGGTGCAGGGTCCCCACTGCAAGGTCCCCAGCCCTCTTGGCTGCAGGGTCCCCAGTGCTAGGTCCCCACCGCGTGGCATCACAAGGTACCTATCAGTTTGCCACCTGGTTACCCAGGCATCCCCTACGGAGATCCTCCCTTCGCCACACTCTCAGGAGACAGAGGCTCGGGGCTTTTCACTTTATGGCTCTGATACCAAATTGTGAAGACCGCTCTTTCAAAACCATTTTAGATTAAATCCAACAATTTATTTGAATGATTAACCATGATAGAAAAGAAGAAAACTTAAAATTTTAAAATCGCTATCATGGTTAAAAGAAATAAACTTATAATAAGAGTAACATCGATTGTTACCTTTGGCCTTGGACTTCCAAAGTCCAGAAATATCATTCAACCATTAGCCCAAACCAATCTTATATTTTCAACCATACGAACTGATAAATCAGTTTAATATAAACTATAGAGCTCATTAGTCAAAAGTCAACACTTTCAAAGGAGCGTTACACGTAGAGTCTAGAATGTCTCGGGCCTCCTCACGCCCTATCATACCAGATAGTAGTAATTAAAAGTATTATTTTACATCATGATAGTAGATGAGCCCTATGTGGCAATATATAACAAGTCAGCACATAGAACAAAAGCAGGGAGGCTATACAAGCTATAACAGCACACTATGCCTCCGGAGCCTTTCCTGATAGGCCACCACCGGAACTATCGCCTGAAAATGTTAAACCACGGGGTAAGACAAACGCCTCAGTAACCAACTTTCCAACTCATCATACATACTAACACGTGCTCGTGAGGTGTCAAGTGGGACAGTTATGAAATCTCAATATATATATCGATGACAAATACAAATATGTATATTCAAATAATCTCAATCATCCAAACCCTCATTACGGGGGTTAACACACAAGCCACATAAGTCTATCCCTCACTATAGGGGATCAAATCGACCTATAGGCCTATCCCACACTTTAAGGGACGATTAAGTAGTCACAAAGGTCCATCCCTTATTATAGGCCTATCCCACTCTTTGGGGGACGAATACAAAGCCACAAAGGTCTATCCCTTACTCTAGGGACGAAGGAAGAAGCCCACCAATGTGCACCAATGGCGGCCTTACCACGTGGTAGGATAGCGCTCAATCCAAAATCCAAATAACAACCAACCATTCACAATATAACAAAAATGTCTCAATATTTTCCCAGTATAATCCATAAGATATAAATCATATATCTTTTCCAAACTTCTCAATCACAATTCCAAAATCCCACAAGACAATTTTCATAGCTCAAAAGATATAACATATCTATTCAAGTTCCAAATATCAAATATTATTCTAAAAACAGCAAAATACTCACAAACAACATATTAGCACATATAACAAGTGGAAAGTGGTTACCTCTCGCCAAAGCAATACTAAGGATTACCACAAGGTCAATCCTTTGCTCAACCAATAATTAATCTACACAATTAATATAACCACATATTAATATAAACTAATAAATTAATTAATTAAACTTCTCTATATTATTTAAATTTTTTTTTTTACTCTAAATTCCTGCAACTCTCATAACTCAAAAATTATTAAGTATTTTAAAAACAACTTAAAATTTCTAACAACCCCAAATTATTTATTTACCACCTCCAAATTATTTACCTTAATAAAAAGGATTTTCAACAATTTCTAAATATAAAATTATTATGTTCTAAATTCTAAAAACACTCTTTTTAAGTTTAAACCTCAAAATCAAACTATCAAAAATTTCAATAATACTTCAAATATTTATAACTAAATAATATAATTAAAACTTTAATGGTATAACTACCATATATATATATTTCCATAAATAATAAACTTTTTAGCTACAATAATTATTTTAAAACTTTCCGTCACCCAATAAATAAAACTACACCGATTAAAATCTCAATAATATATCAAACAACCCAAATAAATTATTTAACTTAAATTTAATCGGTAAAAATATGGTATATCTCATACATAACAGATTTTCCACTAAATAAATTAATTTAAATACTAAAACTAGCAAATAGAGAAATCTAAACCGATTAAAATTAACAACTCATTTACTTCTAAATTTCTATAGTCATCTTTTGTCAAAACTCAATAGTTAGATCATATACAAGTCTCAAAATTTTCTCTAATCACTATGATAATACTACTATTAGGAAGCATAAAATATATATGAAATATTTATGAAGAAAGTTTGATGAAAAGAGATAATTTCATGTACCTAAAATATCTTCAAAGCTTAGCCTTCTCCTTCACGAAGACTGCTGCTACGCTCTTTCTATTTCTCTCTCGCTCTCTTTCTCTCCTCCCCTCTCTCTCTCACGCGTTCTCTCCCAACTTCTGCATCCCCTCTCCCTTTTATGCTGCAACTTCTAACTACCCTTTACCATTTTTCCTTCGTGCAATTACTTTTCCTCCCCAAAGTCTTCCTTCTCTCCCCCTAAGTCTTCCTAATCCCATTTTTTTCCACACGTCTACCCCATTTTCCACTCTCTCCCAAAATTTCCACCGTAACATTTCAACTTTCCACCAACTTTTGGTGGAAAGTTGACTCTATTTTTTTTTTTTAATTTTTTTTAATTTTTTTAATAGGATATTACATTCTCCATTTTGCAAGTGTCAGCCACAGTCACTGTCCCTCGCTCCCCTGTCAACATTCATTTGATTCTGGTCATTGTTGAGTCAGTCATGAGCGTGAAGTTGAAGCTGCCTTTCTACCGAAGCTTCCTTCTAGTTATTGGTCAAGATCATGAAATCAAAACTTTTTGGTTATTCTTGAGAGTTGAAGATCTCTGTAGATTGTAGTAAGTATCGTGGGTTGAGGACTTTCTTTTGTTCCACCGAAGCTGCATCTTTCATAAGTTGAAGACTTCTACAAACCATAGACCAAAGCTCTGATACCATGATAAAGGACTGAACCCACATACTGAAAATAATACCTTTGTATTATTGATATGGTCTCACACCAGAACTTGAATACAACAAGAGCATTTATAGGCATCTAGGCCTAAAGGGTAGGCCCAATTATGAACACAAATAATACAAATAGAACAACATAGCTACACCCAACGCATTACAAACATATCTGAATACATTCCATAATTTTTCTTTATCTTATAAAAAGGTTAGAAGTCATATAATTTGGATTTCCTATTTTATAGCCAAAAGCCATTTATATATGATTTGTCTGTATCTGATTAAATAGCTAGAAGCCATATAACAAGATATTATAGCTATAAGTTATATATATGTTTGATTTTTTTTCTTATTAAATGATTAAAAGCCATATAACTTTAACTTTCTAATGTATGGCCAAAAGACAACATCTTTGTTTTCTTTTTTATTTTGATGTTAAATGGCTGAAAGTCATATAAATTTGACTTTTTATCTTATAGCCAAAAGTCATATATCTTTGATGTTCTATTTAAATATCTAAAAGCCACATGTCTTTATTTTTTTATTAAATAACCTAAAACCATATAGTTTTGATTCTTTAAAAAATCATTATACAGTTGTTTATAAGAGAAAATTATGATAATTAGAATTTTTATTTAAAAGCTATAAATAATGTAGCCCACAAGACTAATGGTTCAAATATCTTTTATTATAAGAAACTATTGACTATCACTACTATAAAAAAGAGCTTTCACGACACTAATTTATGGCGGTCATCAGAAAAAAATTGTAAAAAACATGACGGTAGTATTTTTGTAATTATAAGAAAGTAAATTTTACTTTTCATGATGGTTATCCAAAAAACCGCCATGAAAAATTCTTTTGACGACAGTTTTTAAGAAACCCGTCGTAAAAAGTTTTTTTAAATAAACGCCTTAAAAAGTCTATTAAAATTTTAAAACCCTATCCATCACGTGATAGTTTTCACTTTTTCAAATCAAAGCTTATAGTTCCCCCATTACCACTTCTACTCGATTTTCTCCCTCCTCCTACCTTTGTTAGCATTTATCCTTTGCTTCTATCATCTCCGCCATGTTCTTTCATCACCTCATCCTCTTCATTCTTATTTATGAGTTTTTCATCCTTTCTCCTCCATTCTTTCCATGGGTTTCATACTTTTGTGGTTTGGTTTTTTTTTTTGGGTTAAAAATATGATGTTTATTCTGACCTTAAATAGATCTGATTTTTGTTCCTTTTCCTTGTTTAAACATACATTAATACTTGAAAGCTTGAATCGATCTGATTTCTCTTTCGCTCATTTTGTAGATAAGAGTTTGATAGTCTAAAATTCATGAATTTTATCATACCCGAATCTTTAATTTTACCTTTATTAAATTTTAATGGCCTCAATCTGGTAGTTGAAGATGAAGCTAGGTAATGCTATTACGATGAGAAAGAATCTACGTTTGCTCCATCAGAATGTTTTTAACTGGTGATAGGCTGTTGGTTGATTGATTCTCAAACCCCTTCCCTTAGAGCTTTATTTCCTCGTTCCATCTTAATCAATAGGATGAAAGGTAAACTAAAAAAAAATTCATGGCAGTTATTCATATGATCACCATGAAAAGTCACATACCACAGCGATTCTTAAACCACCATGAAATCCTCTAAATTTTACATCAATGGCATAGACGTCACTCTCAAAACCACTGTGAAAAGCTCATTTTAACTGTTGTTAAATGTCTTGTTTGTAATAGTGTATATAGTGAAAGGTGTGTTGGTATAAGAGTTTATCTTTTCTTCTTATTTCATATTATATTTATATTATACATTTTGATAATTTAAATCCTAAATTTTATTCTTATCTTATTCTCTACTCTTTGTTTAGTTTTATAACATGCTATATTATTCTCATATATTCTTGACATTCAATTTAATATTTATTAATATTATAATTTGCTATTACTAAATGGCCAGCGGCCATTATACTCATCTTATTGAATGACATGAAAAGAATAACTTATGATGTTTTTAAAGCCCTAAAGACTTATGGTTTCAATATTGAGCAACACAAATGATTTTTGAAAAATATATTTACTATAGAGAGTCTTAGAGACTAATGACTTATAAATAGCCCCAAAGATTTATAATTCAAATCTTTATAACTATATAGTTTGATTCTAATCCTTATAGATCTTTCAAATTTCTGTTGAATTTATAAATTTATAAATAAGTTTTGAAGCATTACATAGTAATGTTTTTTAATAATAAAATATTGAGAAAATATATACCTTGTGAAATAAAATATTTCATATTTTGAAAAAATATAACAAGAAGTGAAGTATATCATATAGTGAAATCATAATATATGTTAGTTTCTAAAGAACTATATATAGCATTTTTCTGAAGAACTGTATGTAATCAAAAAATTCATATAGTTCTAGAAAAAACTAATAACAAAATGTTGATAAAGTTCCCGAAACTAGTAATAAAATTGATATAGTTCTTAAACAACTAATGTAGTTCCTCCATCCTTTGTGGACAGAAAAGGAATTGATAATCAAAATTATGACCTACAAATATATATATATATCAGAATATTTGTTTATCAAAGGGTCTTAAGATGATAACTCAATTGGATTGAAATTCATAATTATATATGAATCAAGAAGCACTTGGATTTCCAAGTCAAATATATGCTATTAGCTTACTACATATTATTTACTCTATTTGAAATTAAAAAAAATAAGAAAGATATATTTATATGTATGACTCACATTTGAGAGAGAGATTGTAGGAATACAAGTGTGAATCATGTTGGATGGAATTTGTTGTCATTAATATTTATGTCATTCTTTATATCTCATATTCCTTTTGAAAAAGGCTCCAGAAGAGTTGATGGCGTTTGACACTCCATGAGTGTACAAGTTTTTACCATTGAGTAAAAAATGAAAAGTATGATTCTAGATGAGCTATATGATGATTTATTATCCGAAAAATAATATCTATAATTGATAACATATTCTTTGTGAAATGTTAAGGTGAAGAATGAATAATATGACATAGTAACAAGAAGTTTACCAATAATTAAGAATAATCCTATAATAAACTAAAATTTTATGCATTTATAGTTTGGCATGATCGGTCAAATCATCCCGAATCATAATAATACAAAATATCATGCAAAATGTGCATTGAAATTTATCAAACAATGAGAAGATTCTTTATAAATGGTATATGATTCCAGAATTTTTATGTGCTGTTTGTTCTTACAAGAACTAAATAAGAAAACATTACTAACTATGCTCAAAATCAGATCTGTGCAGATTTATAATGTATCAAGTTTATATATGGACCCATTTAGACAAATGTGGACCAAATTAATACCTTATGAGTGAAAGATCCATCTATGAAATGGTCATAGGTGTTTATGATCAACTTGCAACATGAAGTTTGTAAATATGTTCAAATAATTATATTGAGTATATAAGTTCCTGATTATGAAATCAATATGATTATCGTTGATATTGCTAATGATTGTTCCTCATGTTACTAATAATTATTTGCTTAGTAAAAGCCTTTATAAGCAGCTAGACCAGAGTTTATGAGAACAAATTTCTTGTTTGAGTGTTGAGATGATTGATTGTATATATTTTTGCACATAAATGCATCAAGCGAACAATGTATCATGAATTCTCCGATTATAATTGGCTTTTGGTCAAAAGCTAGACATTTTCCATCTTAGAATGTTCAATATCTATTATTCCACCATAATAACGCACGTAGATGGATATTAAAAGTAAGTTGGAATCAATGTTGGATAAGAATATTCTTATTCTTGTTTGTTTCTAAATGAAACATAATAATGTTTCTAAAAAAAACTTATAGATTTGGGAGACCTACACTGCAGGTTCTTATCATGAGGGAAAGAAAATGAGTAGCTGAAAAAGAGAACACATAGAATACATTTTCACTATAAATATAGTAGTATGAACTAGAAGTTTATAAAGCATTGCATTTATAAAATGTTACTAATATCCGCTAGATACAATTATCGACCCAAATAAGAATTCTTAATTTTTATATTCCAGCTAAAAAAGCGCTTCTATATTTTTAAGACATGCTAAAAGCATGAGACTATAATCGGTTCCAAAAGAAAAAAATGGAACAAATGATCAAGATGATCATACTAAGAATCATGAATTGGAAAAGAAGCTAAGACATAACTATTTGATCCTTGAAGAGGTTTAAGCGTCTGAAAGCAATAAAAAAACTCGATATGTTATGTTATAAAAGAAAAAGGGACTAATAAAAGAACTAAAATTGTCAACAATAATTTTAAAGAAGATATCACGTGATCAAATAAGGATCTTATATGCAAATCTATCATGAGATGTAGACAGAAAGATGGTTGACCAACAAAAAAGAAAAGACACAACATTATAATGGGGGATTTGTGCATCTTTAGCCCAAGCACTTGAAGTGTAATGTTAATATTATATAAATAGGCATTTGTACAAGAAAAGAGAAACGTAATCTTCTGGCAGATTAAAATTTTTATGTATTTTCTCAATCTGGCAATTTGATAACATACAAATATATTTCATATACATCTAGAAAATATAGTGACTCATTATATAGTAAAATTTTATGTGAATCTTAGAAGGATTCAAATTTTTAGGTGAGTTCAAAATGATCCAATATACAGATAGATTTGGATCACAATATATGAAAATTCTTGAAAGATTTAGGTTTTCAAAAACTTATAATTATGATCTCAAGAACATCACTCAATTAAATTAAATAAGTCTCTATATGGAGGTGTATGTGGTATAACTGATTTAGTAAATATCGGTTAAAGTGATGATATAAAAGTATTCCAAATTGCCCATGCATGAAAATATCTGAAAATGGGCTTGTTCTTATTGCTATTTATGCTGATGATATAAATAGCACCGAAACTTATGAAAAGTTTATAAAAACAGTAAATTGTTAAAAAAAAAAAAAAAGAATTTGAAATGAAAGCTTTGGGAAAAATAAACATGGATAAGTCACATCTATTATGTGTTCTAATAGTTGCAAAATCTTTAGATATGGACTAAAAATCCATTTAGGCCTCGAAAAGGTGATGAATAAACACTTAGTCTAGAAATACTATATCTTAGTGTCACTGAAACACTTATACATCTATTTAGCTGCACAAAACTTGATATATTATTTGCTAATTAACATGATATAGTTCTTCACCAATATAGGGATAATGGAGTGAAGTTAAGAACATTCTTCGTTACTTTAAGGGTACCGTAGATGTGATATTATCTATCTAAAAGTACCCAAGACTAATTTGACTGGTTATGTAGATAAAGTATTCTTGTTTGATTCTCATATTGGAAAATCACAGTATGATCTATATGTGGGTTAACCATAAATAAACTATTTGTCTCATTATTTTCAGAAGATTATGATATTACTATTTTACGATTTTATCTTACTACAATATATGGAAGCCTTGCTCGTTATATTAGACTTTACAGGTTTGAGGAGATGTTGTCAAGGAGGGGAGTTGATACACGCTCTACTTTTTTTCCTTTATCTATGGTTTTGTCCCACCGGATTTTCCTAAAAAGGTTTTTAATATATCAATGAATGATATACTATTTTTCTTCTACTAAGTTTTTGTCCCATAGAGTTTTTTCTACTTAAAATTTTTTAATGAGGCACATTCATATATACTGGACATTCAAGGAAAGTGTTATGAATATAATAATATTTTTGTGGATGTCTATATATCTCCTAATATTTCTTATTATCTCTATATCCCACAATTATCTCCTATTATTATGTAATCTGTAAATTCTATCAAAGATTTAAAGATGTGGTCATACATAGAGGCAATGTATCATGTATTTGGCAATCTTAAATAGAATGAGAAATACTCATATATTTTATTCTTTTGTATTCTCTTCTCTTTCTTTAGTTTTATAACAATAACTAAAATATCTTTCTTTTATGTCAAAATATATCATCGATTAAAATTGAATTAAATATCACAATATAGAAAGTCATAGTAACATTAGGAAAATATTGGAACAACGAAGTTTCTTTGCAATCTTTCAGCTGCATAAAAAATAACTGGAAAAAAAATTGGAGCTACGAAGTTGTGTTCTTTTTCGAAGTTCCAACGCTATCACTTGATAAGCAATCTTACATGATGAGTAATTTGAACCATCTAGATCTAATCTAAATAATTTATATTTAGTATTTTTATTAATTATTTTTAAATAAAAATTATTTTAAAAAATAATGGTTGAGATTTTTTTAATTTTTTATTCAATGCCCATTAAAATAATTATTTTAAAAAGATTAAAAATAAAATTAAATATAGATGATGTAAATACGAGGAGTTTAATGTATTCATCAAACTCATTCTGTTAAGGAGAGTCTTTCAAATCCAAGACCACTGCAACTTTTTTTGGCGAAGTACTTCGATTCCATCAATAGGATGGAATCCATTCGCATTTTAGTTTTCCCTCCAAATAAAGCTTCTTTAGAGTATTTAACCTTCATTACAAATACTCGAAGATAATTTAACTACTTGCAGTGGATATAAAGAAATAGTTCTAAGCACAAATTTAGCCAATGTGATCCTTCTTGCAACATATAGACAATTAGCTTTCCATATTGCAAGTTTAATCTGCACTCCGTCCATAATGTACTGGAAAATTTCTTCAGCCTCGCACTAAGAAGCCAAGACATTTGCTCACAAGAAAGAAAAAACCGGACCGAACTAGTTAGTTCAATTGAAAGATTAATGAATCGGGTCAATAGTCCAATTTGATTTAGAAGTTGAACTGTTAGTGAAACTGGTAAAAACCGGTAAAAACTATTATGAACCGGTGATAAATCAGTTTAAATGATTATGTTGTTATTAGTTATATTTTTTCTTATTCAGTTTTTAATATCTTAGTTAATATAGATTTGAGTAAATTTTAATAATAATTTTGATATTGATAATTATTAATTTTAGCTATTGATAAATCGTAAAGATTAACATTCTTAACGTTATTATACTCTGTTTTTGTTACAATCAAATTATTGTTATTTTTTTTATATTTTTTATTAATGATTATTAATCTTGTTATATTTTTTATTTTTAATTAAATTATATTATTTTAATATGATTAGTTTAATCCTGAGTTGATTCCGGTCTCACTAATTAACCCTTGAACTACTACCTCAACTAGTTTAGTGTCTAGTCTGATTTTTTATTCCTTATTTGCTAATATTAGAAACTTTTATATTGGTTACGTCCCAAATTCTTCTCATGCCAATGGGCACTTTTGCTAGGAAAAAGATCGAGAATTTACTATTCCATAACATGGATTCGAACCAAAAAGAAGTTATATCAATCTTTAATATAAGAGTCAGTTGACTAATTTTGATAAAATAAAAAAATTATTTAAGTTAGTTATTTATAGTAAATATTGTTGTATTCCCTAAAATACCCTTGATAATCAAGTGTTATTTGAGGAAACATTTAATATACGCACTACTATAAGGATTATTTTAAAAAAAAATAGATAAAGATTGTTAAATTGGTTGTTTGTAATAAATAGTTGTTATTTTTGGTAGAACCATTGCTAGTAATGTGTATTGGTTAAAATTACTGTTTAACGACACCTTTAAAATGTACAACTATTATAAGAATTATTTTAAAAAATAGATAAATGAGAGAAATAAAATAAATTAGGGTCTTATATTTAAAACCAAATTGAGAGTACTTGCTCTTACTACTTTCGATCTTTAATATAAAATCTCGTTTGTAGTTTAATTTAAAATACAGGCTAAGTCTTTTTTTTTTTGGGTACGAAATTTTTAGAAAAGGGGTTAAGCTCACCCACAATCTAAGGACATGGCACCTAACGCTTGATCCACTAAGACCTGTCCCTACAGGTACGGGAGCATGACAAGCAAGTTTTTTTTTTTTTTTCAGCCCAATAGGTAGGATTCTCTCACCTTCATTACCTTGTAGAGATGCCTCTCCAACGCCGTAATTGGAGCCACAACAAAGTGGAATTTTCCATGATCGAACCTCCTCCCTTTGGTGAGAGACTCCGACCCTTTCGCCAGTTGAACCCACAGACGACTGGTCAGGCCAAGTCTTATTAAGGATAGGAAATAGTGTAATTTTTTTTTTTTTGTTACAGTAGTGTAATTTTTATATTTTGTGATAGCATCTCCCTCCTTCCTCGTTATGTTTGGGCCCAAGAAATAGTCATGTTGGTCATTTTAGACTTTCTGGTAAAAAATTATTCTTTTTAGGCTCAATTGCATTTTGGGCTTTTAATTTTGTTTGGGTTTTTCTATTTAATGAAGTGGCCCAATCTTGAATAATTATTTTAATTACTTTATGCACCATAAAAAAATTCTAGGAGCAACTACAATTTTAGTAATCATACTTTAGGTCTCATTATTTTCATTAGGCCTACTTTAGATATTTTTCCTCTTCAATGTCTTCTAAACTTTAGAAATATTTTGAAAATCTTATTCAAGGATAACATATTTTCTAGGGGATTCAAACCATCATTTGATACAAACTCCCTTAGCGTATATGATCAATAAGGTTAGTTTGAATAAATAAGAAAAAAATGAATTAGAATTTTATATTTAGGACTAAATTCAATTCCTATTAACTCTTATATTAAGAATTGGGATTAGTATTAGTTTTGATAAATATAATATGTTGATAAATAATAAATGTTCTAGATGAAAACAATACATTAGAGACAAGCTTACACTTTGCCCATGTAAATGAAAGCTCAATTTTAACCTTCAAGGCACTAGCTCAATAGCTTCAATATCATTTAAAATGTTATCTATAAATCTTGATTCGCCAGTTACATATTGCAAATAACTTTGAGAAAATGCGAAAAAACTCACACTATAAGAGTGTTTGGTTTATCTCATTTTTAAGTAATTTTGTCATGTTGGATACAATTTAAATACGAGGAATTTTTGTTTTCCTAAAACACTAAAATAATTTTTAAAAGTAATCTCAAGTACCTCCTTGGAATCTGATAACAACACTCAAAACACCTCTCATTCACGTGAGGCATAGAGGGACAGTGCATATCTCAATCAGTTTTCTCTCCGTATTTTTTGTAATAAATAATAATTAAAGGGAGTTAAAGTTGTTTGTATTTTTGTTCTATTTTTAGTGTGCTATAGTGTAACACTCCACGCAACCTTCTGTTCATTGTATGAAGTGTCCTAATAACATTAATGTTAATTTATTGGAGTTCTCTCTAAGCTCACACTATCCACACAGCCCTCCTTTGATCCTTTTTCACCTCTGTCGAATCTCATATATATCCTTTATCTTCCAAGTTATTATCTACTGCCATTCTTTTTATAAAATACAAATAATTGAATTGCATAAATTAAAATATTAATTAAAAACAATAAATATGTAAAGAACGTAATTTATTTAAAACAATAAATATGTAAAGAACGTAGTTTATTTTTTTTTATAAAAATACCTTATGTATGGGAAAAGTATGAGTGGGATCATCTATACAGCAAGACTAATCAATAATTAATAGGGATAATGATAAAAAAATTGATACTAAAAATTTCAGATGCTTTTATCGGAGTTTGTTGTAAATGAAAACAAACAACCTCCCAAATTGATGTAAATCGATGTACTCCTAATATGAGAATTTTATTGGGCATAATTGTTATAAAGTTTTAGAAATGGAACATAATTGCAAAAATATTCCAAATAACACAAAACAACTTGTATGATAAGTTTCAGAATAGAAAATAACAACTTTTTACTTGTTATTAAAACTTTTTAATAATTTGTCTCTTTCTTAAGATTTTATAATAATTCTTCAATTTTATTAGCGAATAATTTGTGAAGTATATCTCTTTCGTTCAATTTTTTATAATTGTAAGTGCATTCATCATATATTAGAATTTTCCAACGTTGATATGTGATAAATGGTAGTGGCTTTATTTCCTAAATTTACTTTGTAAAATCAATGCATCATATCCCATGTGAGATGATTCTCTCTAGGGGTGGTTTGGCAACCTCCAAACTATGGTTTCAGAAGTATTTTTTCATAAAACGAGGCAAATTCCTTTACATATTTATTTAGAAAGACTAGGTGGATGAAAGAGAGAGAGAAAGAAAGATGGGTTTGCTAAGAACCCACCACTTTCTCTTTCTCTCTCTATCCTATTCCATGTTAATCAAGAAAGAATCCAAATCCCTATTTTTATTTAACATGTTTCATGCTTTCTCTCTCTTTTTAGGATTATATTATTTTTGTAATTTAAATATTCTTTATTTTGAATTGCTAAAATTTAAAATAGAATTTTAATTGTGGCAAAAAATATAATTTTTAATTATTGACAGAAGATTAATTTTGAATCAAAACTTTATAAATAATCATTAACATTTGATATAGCATGGTATGTAACTTCTTTCATTAAAACATCAATAAAAAAAAAAAATAAAACTCTCTCACACTCACGTATTGAAATTTATACATGGACTAAAATTAAATTGAATAAGCAAAATGTATGATAATTCAAACAAATTAGAATGTTTCGAATTAGCAAATTATTCATAGACATGAGAAGAATAATCCTTAATCTTATAAGGATTACAACAAATTAAAGATACATGTCTTATAATCGAAAGTACAATGCAACAACTAATTCAAGTTGGTGTAAATGGTATAGACTCTTGTCCCTTAAATAAATGGTTAGGCTCTAAATACTCGTTTTTGTGTAATAAAACAAACAAAATTGCCGTTTCCCCCATACCGTCTGTACATTGAGAGAGATTAGTCATTGGTGCTGGTTTAGAGTTACTCTTGATTCTACCCAAAAAAAAAAAAATACAGTACAATATGTTTTTCTTGTTATTTAATGTGAAAGTCAATGGTTTAGAGTGTGTATAAATTTAGTTTTTTTTTGTGTGTATCTTTAATTAAGCCGTGATTCCCTACTTTTTTATTTATTATTTATCAAAATATATATGATTAATTTGCAATCTAGATTTAAGTAAATTAAAAATTGTCAATATATCAATAACACTCCTTTGGTCATATTTATCACGTAAAGAGAGAAGGTTTTTCTTGATCTTTTTTATAAGTTACTATATAAAATTTTTAATATGAATGTACTATTTTATTTTTTATTTATTATAATGCAGATAGCTATTTTTTCAAAAATATATATATTAAATAGGAGCAAAGTTGAAAAATTGATATACTTTAAAGAGAGTTAATAGATTTTAAGATTTTTCTTAGTCTGTATAAAATATACTGAAAATGATTTATAAATAAGACCAGAGTAGTATATACATAATTTATAACAAATGCATAATCCATAACAATAAAAACATTATGTCTTATTTTTCAGATTCAATGTAAATGTATTGGAAAAGGTGTCTAATTAATGCTAGAAAAAGATAAATGAAATCTAATGAAGACTAAGTTGGATTGGCCTGATCTAGTAGATTTAATTATGGATTCTCTATAAAATCAAGAAACAAATACATTTGATGCAGTTATTAATTTTCAATACATCCATTTCTTTCCTTATACAGGTGCTACTAAAATTCGATCTCAGTTGATTTGTCAAACTAGTGAACCGGTAACCCAAATCTTTAATTGCTCTAATAAAAAAGTTTTAAATGAGTTGATCCAAATGAATTTTATATTTTTCTCTCATTGCTTAGCTTGAGAAAAGGCCACTTTGAGTTAAAGAAAAAAGGGAAGAAATATTAAAGTATATATTTAGTCCTTTATATCTGCATTATGTTTTAATTAGTTTAGTCCCTTAAGTTTATAAAGTGTATTTTCAATCCTATCATATTAACATTGTTAACTTTTATTAACGAAAAATGCTGACATGGCGAATTTAGTGCTGACTCAATAATAAAATGCTTATAAGGCATAATTAATTTTTCCATACTTAAATTTTAATTCTTTCATATAATTATTTCTTATATTTCATTGCCGACAAGGGGTGCCTCACAAGAAGAGAACAATGAAACCCTAAATTAACAGAAGGACCTAATTCTAAGTTAAGAAAAGCATGCAACATCGATAGGAGTAAGGGTTATGGGTTGAAGAAAAAGCAAGGAGCAGTCGTGGTTAAGGAGATAGGTGATTGAATATGGTCTTGTTTCATCCTGTCGACGCATAGAGCAAGATTGCAACCGTGTTAATGTTATAGGATTAAAAATGCACTTAAGGGACTAAATTGAAATTTAATGCAAACTTAAAGGATCAAACATATACTTTAGCCTAAAAAAGAAAAGAGTAAAAATGTCAGTCAACCGTGTTTGTCTAATTGTCTTTAACAATTCTGTTTTGTTAGATTATATGTGATATATGGATAAATGTTTTATTTACTTGTGGATTAATGCATGTCTTATTTAAATATTCTTTTTCATGGTTATATATAATAATTTTTTTTGTATATTTTAGTTAAATTAAATTAAATTAAATTATTTTGATTATGATTAGTTGACCGATTTTAAGACTACTAAAATTATTGCCTCGATTAGTACACATTACCTTGCACGTTAAACTCCAATTTTTCTCTTTGGCTGCAACTCTCTTTTTCACCTCTTTCACATTGCAAAGACAAAACCAAAATCTGGTTTTGATTTCTCTCTTGTTTCAAACCAAATCTGGTTTTTGACACTTTCCAGCAACTATATAATATGATCAAAATTAAAAGTGGCAAAAATAGCAAATCCTGATTGTCCTTTTATAGTTGGTTTCCGTTTTTTGGTTTCAAACCCAATCTGGTCTTCTACATTTTCCATCAACTATTCAAAAGGCTCCTCTAAAATTAAACAAAAACAAAAGTTTCTGAGAAAGGTTTATTCATGATTGTTTTCACAGGAAAATTTTGTGCTTGATGAGGGAGGGTTAAAAGTATTTAAGTTTTCATGAACAGAAATATATCCGGAATATCGAAATTAAAATTTTACTTAGTTTAAAATATACAAAATCTGAAATGATGATAATTTTTTTAACTATTACTCTTCAATAAATGAATTTAATTATTATTTGAAAACAAAAATACAAGTTCATATCCTAAAATGACATAACATATAATGTAATTGTTAAATCATATATATAGCCACAAAAGCACCGCTATCGCGATTTGTAGTCAATCAAAAGTCAAATAGAAGGGTTTGATCTCTCTTAATTAACTAAAAAAACTTATATATATATATATATTGTTGTTGGCGTAATTATTCATGCTTCTTATAAATATTGGATATTTTTTAAATTTTATATTTTATACAGATAAATCATTTATTTTTAATATTTATATTTGATATTTTTTATAAATTAATTGAATTGAATTTGTATACGGTAAAATAGTGTAGTCCGATCAGTTGCTGTAGCAAGTGTTTGTCATGATTCGTAATGATAATTTTTTTATTATATTGAAAGCTTTTGCAATTATTAATAACTGTAACAATAACATAGGTACAATTAAGAATTGTAATGATGTAACTAAGAAGACATACAAGAATACCACTGAACTCTTGACTGATTTCATAAAACTAAGGAGTTGCCAAAGTTCTTTGACCATTACATGATAGACACAGAAAATTATCTGAAGTTCATAATTGAAAAGACATGACACTAGAAATGTACACTTAAACTGAAATTGAAAATCTATAATTCACAACTCCTTAGTTATTTCAACAAGTAAAAGCACATCATTACTCAATCTTTGCTGGCACAGTTGAAATTGGAATTTGGCTATTCTTCAGTATCTTCCATATGAGCAGGTGAGTTAAGATCTATGTATCTAGCCCCAAAATTCGTGGCATTGGGAAAATGTACCTTCTTGTGCCTTCCAAGTCCTTGGCTAGACCCAAACACTTTAGAGCAGTGGGGGCACTTCAACACTGCTGGATCTTCAAGAACATCAGTATGATTCCCTATGTTACCATCATACTCATTTTCTTCATCAAATTCACCATCTACCTCCAATTGATCATGCTTGATAAACCTTTTATGGCTTGCTTTGTGCCCACCAAGTGCTTGGTAAGATCCA
Source organism: Neltuma alba (assembly GCF_004799145.2). Taxonomy (NCBI): domain Eukaryota; kingdom Viridiplantae; phylum Streptophyta; class Magnoliopsida; order Fabales; family Fabaceae; genus Neltuma; species Neltuma alba. Next base: position 382,490 of record NW_021635289.1, read on the forward strand.
AAAATTTTCCTGCACATCTTGCATTCAAACCTTTCCCCCTGAGAGTAAACCTCCGCATATGAGTCTTCTTGTTCATTCTCATCCTTCAATTTTTGTTTCTTCTTGATCAATTCTTTGCCTTCAGGCCATTTCTCCTTGGAAAGTAACATGAGAGTCAAAGCAGCATTTATAGTTAAAAAGTATGAATCAAAGATCGAACCTGCATGGTTTGGACCGGCTTCATCAACCTTGGTCTTAGGCGGTGACATTAATGCTCTTGTTGCATCATCAATTTTACGGCTGCGCTTAGATCTCTTTCCGGTCATGTAAGATTGATCTGCTTCACTTCCTTGGTCATCACTGGGATTCGATAGTCTTGTTGCGAAGTCTTGATTCATGGAGTGAAAGTTATGTTCAGTATGTGATTTCATCATCATATGACTTTCTGGTGAAGAGAAGGAGATCGAACGCTGATGGGATAAGGATGAACCCCCATCAACACAGACTTCGGATATTTCTAAAGGGATATGATCTGCAATTGGGGTTATTGGAGCAGGCTTGGGAACGACGGGCAATTTCACAAAGTGGGACCTCATATGCCCTCCCATGGCTTTTCCGCTGGCGAAGCACTTTTTGCAGATTATACAAATCTTGCTTCCATTATTGCTGTTCTTTTTCCTCTCCATTGTTGCTTGTTAGAGGAAGAAAACTCGAAACGCTGATAATTTTGTCTCTCCTCTATTGTCTTTCTCTCTCTAGTTTGTGGTTGTTGAGAATTCTGTGTTTTACAAGAAGAACTTGATGGGGCTTTTTAAAAGCACTAGGTGACAAGCCTTCCTTAAGCGAAAAGAACAAAACTAGAAGGTATAGAATCACTCATGCTGTTACATTTCATCAACGTATTTGAGTACATTACTTCTGTTCTGAAACATTGCACATTTATCTGAGGAAATTTGGCATTAATTTTTTTAAAGAATCAGATTGTGCATTTACTTATCTTTTCATTTATTTTTATTTCTTAAAAGCAAAATATTAATAATATGAAATACAGAGTGAACGGTGAGAATTTAACATAATTTCTTTTGGAGTTTAGTAGTATCCGTGTCAGCTCGGATTTATCTTGACAAATCTTTTTTTTTTTTTTTTGAATTTGGCCAATTAAAGTAAGCAATTCATACCAAATTAAAATTGTTTATGAGAAAAATTTGTGCTATTTATCTCTAACATGATATCTAGTTTAAACTGATCTACCTTAGCCAATCTTTTGAATTTACAATTTTAATATTTTATTTCATTAACAGTCACTAATGAAAACGATTTGAATTTGTTTTCATGGTTTACTTAACTTATAGAATAATGGGTTGATTAAATATTCTATTGACTCATAGTTTCATTATAACAAAAATGGTTAAAGTGCAAAAATACTCATGAAGTATTTCCCCACGAGTAATTGGCATCATAAACTTTACCTGGATGCATCAATCCCTATGAACCTTCCTAAACAGAGCAAACTCCTATCTTGGTTAATTGCGGGTGACGTATGTTGCTTTAGTGTAGTGGGGCCCATTTGTTGGAGAAGTGTAAAGTTTGACTCTTTGACCATTAGAAATGTGGCATGTGGTAAAATTTAATTTCTTCTATTTTCCTCCATTAAACTTGACTACCTCCTCTAATCCAATTAGGCTTTATTGCAAAGCTATAATTGTCCATGGAAATGAGGAAGTAGCAAGAAGGCACTTATCGAAAGCAAGGTTGATAGTGTCTCCTCATCTTTAATGACATGAAGATACAGAAGAAGGATGGCTCTGATGAGGTAACCCAATCACAAGGATGATTATGAAGGTTTGAGGAGGTACTGCCATCATAGATTGTTAGAGCCACGATGATAACATGGGCAAAAAGCAACCCGATGAAAAGATTATATGACCATCATAACTACTACTAGGTAATAATAGTGGAAATCATAAATTGATGCAACTGTGAAGGGTGTGAGTATTGATTTTTAATGTTTCTAATATACATTAATCAAATAGGGGTTAAAGCTATTTCTCTTGGCACAATGGTGACTTTTGTGAGAGGAAAAATATTGTTATAAAGAGCTACTTCGAAGAGGAAATGATGGTCAGATGTTCTGTGAAGAGCTTAATGCAATAATGGTAAAGCGAGAAAGCTGAAAGACATATATGAGAACTATGCTTTATAATTTTGGTCAAGCTTGCCACGAGCCCATAGTTATCATTTAGAAAACTTCTTATCCTTTAAAATCTCTTTAGAGGGCTAATAGGGAGAAAAGCAAGACAAGAAAAACAAAGCTCTAATAACAGAACTATGGAAGCTTCAAATGGAAGGAGCTTTCAAAGGTTTAGGATAAGGCAGCATACAGAGGGTGTATGACAAGATTCTAAAGATAATTGGTATAGGGCTAATTACTAGTGACATGGATGGTGGACGTTTAGGTATGTTAGGGGAGTCTGTTGTGCCATGCTCTTTATCGTATTTGAACTTCTGGTCATGTACTTTGGCTTGAACTGGTGTACTAAGATTAGCTTAGAAAATGACATGTTTGAATTTTGTCATCCTCCATTGATGCACGCAATGATTCTAGAGAATATTTGCCTAGGTTGGGAGATCCTGAGTTTGATGGAGGAATCAGAAAATCTTGGCAAAGCTCTTGGCTCTGGGTGTTTTGAGTGGATTCCAAGAAGCAATCTAATTATATTCTTGTGTGCTTGCACAACTCTTATAGGAAAACGCTAGAAAGATTGGGTGTTACAACCCCTTTCTCCTTTAAATCTATTCTTGGTTGATGATTTGAGAAGCTAAGTTGGGAATTTTGATTCACGTGTTTTAGTTCTGTCCTTGCTTTAGTGTTTTTTTTTTTGGGCTTTTGATTTCTAGTGTAATAATGTCTCTTTCTAGGGGTTTGGAAGGTTATCTCTCTTTTTGTTTGTTTGCCTTGTTACTGGTTTTTGCCGTAATTAGAATTGACGCAAATAAGTTGTTAAATAGACAAGAAGATCATTATCAAATATCACTGCACTAACATCACTATGTATTCCTGTCCAATGGTGTGTTATAAAACACATTTGGAGGAGGGAAGAAGAAGGATCGACAACTCACCCCATCTATTGCCTTTAAGGCTTCATAACGCATGAAACCTGTGGGGTACGGCTTGGGATGTACATAAGAAGAAAGAAGAATGCTTCGCAAATTTTACAACCAAATTATATTTTGGTACTTTTCTTTTCATTTTCTACAATATCCCAATCATGACGCATCTAAATTGCAAACCATTTGCAAAGAGCTGCTCTTTACCAAACAACTATTTGTGCAACATTTGACCCCTTAAACCCAGCACTTAATCACAACACATCTTTTAAAGCACTATTACGGCCAAAAAAAAAGTTCATTCAAAAGTCTACTATAATAAAAAGAATAAATTCAAATTTAACAATGGTAGGAAAAAAAAAAGTACACAATTGAAATCACTACTGCGGTTAAAAGAACCAAATTTCTCTTTTTAGACTCTAACATGGTATTAAAAAAAAAACAATTACACATTAAACAATATCATGGTTAAAAGAAAACAAATCACCTCACAAGACTAACCATGGTAGAGAAATATTAGGACTACCACGAAACAATGTTATGGTTAGAAAAAGATAAACCCTCTTTACCACAACAAGATTTCAAGTATCACAACATTCACTATCAGAGATTAGAGTACAAAGAAAGGCCAAGGGTAAAATACCTAGCGCACAAATCCACCATAAACACATTGGGACCTAGGGCAAAATTTACTGCCCATAAGTCCACTACAAATCTACAATCATATAGGGATCCAAGGCATAAACACCCGCCCACAAGTCCACTACCATATCTAAACACAAAACTCATGGCCAATAACCTTTTTCCTGGATAATTCTATAATATGTTCCCAAAATAGTTAACCAATAGTGGATCTATACAAGTCACTTGCAACAATTTTTTTGGACTCAGGCCATGTAATAACACCCTCTCATTACAAAGTATTGCAATACAAAATAATTCTTCACAATTAACAATTTAGTGTATGCAATAGCCTACAAGGGAAATATATATCTCATACGCAAAAAGAATCAAACGGAAGCATACAAGGCAATTAAACGCCTACGTCGTAGCAGCCAAGAGAGTTAAAAAGGAGGGAAACTCAAATTAAGGAAAAAGTCACGTGTTAATCAATTATGAGGACTCCCAATGCAGAATGTATTACCCTTGTTGAGCAAATGAACAAGCACAGAATGTGATGGAAAGATCTAAAGTCAGCCTAGATGACTAAAAAGAGAAAGCAATCATACAACTATGCTTCAAATGCATAAAAAGAAAACAAGAGGAAAAATCAATTGCATTATGCAGCAAAGTCTAAAATTTCCAACAAGGAAAAATGAGGATTTTCCTATGGCATTTGAAGACTCTCTCCAAATCGTTTTTATCCCTGAGATCACCTTATAAAAGTAGTAATTGCTTAGATATAATAAACTCGAGCCCCATTTATGGCTTCCATTGAGGAGTTGTTGAAATTGTTGATAACGGAAACATTGAATTCCTGTTTGAGAATAATTTGCGGCCAATAACCCACTGACCCTCCCCGAGCAGATGAAGTTCTTGACTTCTCTCCTTACAATTGTTTTTTTTGATAAGGTCTCTCCTTACAATTGTGTATGCTCATCCTTCCTCTCAAGTTCAGCTTGCATCTTCCCTCAACAAATGGCCATGAAGATTGGCAATGGGATTAATAGGTACTAAACGAGTAGACCCAAATTACCTAAACAACACTATGTATTATTAACACTACATCACAATTACATCAGTCTGCAAAACCAATACTTATAGGCATAGGCCGAACTAGATACTTAACAGAATTTACAAGAAAGCCCAATAACTTAACTACCCAACTAAACCACAACACTGAATATGTTCAACACTCCCCCTCAAATTAGGAACTCTATATTCACAGGTTCCTAACTTGCTCAGAAGATATTTATGTTGTGGATCTCCAAGTGCTTTTATCAAGATATCTGCCAGTTGTTCTTTAGAGCTAACATGCTTGAACATTATCATTCCAGCTAAGAGCTTCTCTCTTACAAAGTGGCAGTCAATCTCTATATGCTTGGTCCTCTAATGGAAAATAGGATTTGTGGCTATATGAACGGCAGACTTGCTAGCACAATATACTTTTACAGGTTCAACACCATGAACATGTAATTCTTTCATTAGTCCCACAAGCCATGTGATCTCTACTATTGCCATTCTATGTACCCTGTACTCTGCCTTTGCTGAAGATATAGAAATGGTGCTCTGTCTCTTACATTTCCAGTAGACAAGAGAACCTCCAAACTTGATTAGAAACCCAGTCACGGACCTCCTTGAATCTGTGCAGCCTCCATGATCTGAATCGCAAAAGCATTCCAGGTCTAAAAAGCCATGGGATAAGATATATATGCCACGTCCTGGACTATCCTTAATGTACTTGACTAGCCACAATACTGCCTTCAAATGAGACTCCTTGGGTTCTTGCATAAATTGGCTTAATACCTGCACAATAAAAGAGATATCAGGTTTGGTTAAGGTTAAATATAAGAGCTTTCCAACAAGTCTTCTATGGACTCCAAAGTCTTCAATATAATGATCATGTTTTGTCTCTTGTGCCATGAGCTTTAGATTTTGTTTTATAGGTGTTGTAACAGCTTGTCCCTCATACAAACCTGTTTGATCAACAATCTCAATGGCATACTTTCTTTGATTGAGAATGATGCCATGTTCAGATCTCAAAACCTCTAAACCAAGAAAATACTTTAGAGGTCCCAAATCCTTGATCTTAAATTCTTTGTGCAGAAAAGATTTTACTTAATTTATAATCTAAACATTGCTACTAGTAATCATTAAGTCATCAATATATGCAAGTAGGAAGACAATACCATATTTAAATTCCTTTTGAAATAAAGCATAATCATACTTACTTTGCTGAAAACCCCTTTTGATTAAAGATGGAGTTAATTTTTCATTCCATTAGTATGAAGCCTGTTTTAATCCATATAAGGATTTTTGAAGCTTACAAACTTTGAGCTGGTCATATTTCTGCTCAAAGCCTTGAGGCATAGTCATATAGACTTCCTCATGCAAATCTCCTTGCAGAAAAGCATTATCCACATCCATTTGATGTATAGACCAATCATTCATAGCAGCCAGTTTAAGAACAGTTCTAATAGTGACTATTTTAACAACAGGGGAAAAAGTCTCATAAAAGTCAACTCTCTCATTTTGATTATACCCTTTAGCAACAAGCCTAGCTTTAAACTTATCTATCTTTCCATCAGCCTTGTATTTCACTTTGTACACCTATTTACACCCTATTGGTTTCTTTCCTTTAGTTAAGGTCACTATCTGCCAAGTTTTATTTGATTCCAAGGCCTTTATCTCATTCTACATGGCAGTGACCCATCTAGGGTCTTTGGAAGCCTGCATATAATTATCCAGTTCTATTTCTTTATCTATGGCAGAAAGAAAACATTTATAGAAATCAGTTAAATCATTATAAGTGATACAGGAAAGCAAAGATTCATCATTTTGAGTGTGTGGAGGTAGAATATCATATTCATAGTCTTTAGTCCAATTTGGTGGCTGTCTGTTTCTAATTGGCCTGCTGGATTGCATAGAAAAGGATTGATTAGGATTAGTTCCTTTTGAATGTCAATTTTGTGACTCCCTAGTAAGCTCCTGTGTGTCTGTATATCTATTGTGATCATGTTCAACCTCATCCCATATTATATTAAAGGGCTGTTGATTATGATGATCAGTCAAAAAAAGGTCAACTCTGATTTTATTATCTCCTTCTTCACTAGTATTATCAGCATCTTTAAAAGGGAATTTGTTTTCCAGAAAAATAGCATGCCTAGTAACTATCAAATTCTGATTTCTAATATTATATAGGAGATATCCCTTTTGAGTAGTAGGGTATCCTAGAAAAACACAAGGTTCAGCTCTAGGTTGCAACTTGTCTGTACAATTTAAATTCACAGCAAAGGTAAGGCATCCAAAGACTCTTAAATGCTTCATGGAAGGTGGTTTTTAATGCAGTAACTCATATGGTGTAACATAGCCAAGGATCTAGAGGGTAGGCGATTTATTAGGTAAGCAACAGTTCTAACCCCTTCTCCCCAAAACTTTGCAGGAACATTTGATTGAAACATAATATTCCTAGTAACATTCAGAATATGCCTATGCTTCCTTTCAATAATACCATTTTGTTGGGGGGGTAAAAGGACAAGATCTTTGGTGTACAATCCCTTTAGTAGCAAAGAACTTACTCATTTCATTGTTAACAAATTCTCTTCTATTATCAATTCTAACAAATTTAACCTTGATAGAAACTTGATTTTCAAAATAAGCAATAAATGTCTTAAGGAATTTGCCAGCCTCAGATTTATCATGCATTAAGAAAACCCAAGTTGCTCTAGAGTAATCATCAACTATACTCAAAAAATATCTATGCTCTTGATGTGTGGGTGTTCTATAGGGACCCCACACATCAATCTGCAATAATTGAAAGTAGAAAGAAGACTCAGATATATTGTAAACAAAGGGCAACCGAGATTGCTTAGCTTAAATGCGTATCTCATATTTATTACTATCAAGAGTGCAATCAGTAGCTTTCATGTCACTCAAATGTTTCATAACATCCACAGGTGCATGTCCACGTCTGAGATGCCAAAGAGAAAAATTTATAATATGCATAGAATCATTTTTGTTTACAGTAGTCATGAATTCAAAAGTAATTTCTCTCCTAAGCAAGTATAGATATCTTGAAAGTCTACCAATCCCTTTGATCATCCCATTGAACATGTCCTGCAAGACACAAATATTAGGAAAAAAGGAAGCACATATAAACTGTCTAAGGTGATTTTAGTGATAGAAATTAGGTTATAGCAAAATTATTTTTGATATAAAACATCTTTCAAAAAAATATTCTTAGTAACTCTAACTTGTCCAACATAAGTGATTCTAATTCTTTCACCACTTGGAACCTTAACCCATTTAGGTGGACCAATATAAAGAGTGTATTTATCTAACAAGGAAAGACTACAAACTATATGGCAACTAGCTCTAGAATCTAGAATCCATTCAGAGTCTAAGTTTACAGCCCTGGAGTAGTCACTTGAATACTCACTGCATTTTTACTTGGATCTAAATCACGTTTGAGCAACTCTAGAATTTGTTTATACTAATCTGGTGTGAATAGAGAACTCTGAGGTGCTTCATTATTGCTAGACAACTTTACAGGGTCATTTACAGCTAGGTTGACTTGGTCTTCGTGTGTTTTTCTTCCCCTGCCGGATCCAAAACTAGGTGGGAAACCAATAAGGTGATAACACGTTTCCTTTTGATGGCCTTTCCTATGGTAGTGGGTACATTCATCTTGGGATCTTCCTCTCCCACGGCCTCGTCCATGACCTCTACCTCATCTGGTGGTATTAGTAACGAGAATAGAACCTTCTAACGGAGCATTGGATTGTCCAAACGAAATATGCCTTTGTGTTTCTTCTTGGACAACAACAGAATAAGCTTGATTTGGAGATGGGAGAGGCTTCATTAAGAGTATTTGGCTTCGAACTTGATGGAATACTTCATCAAGTCCCATAAGGAACTAGAACAGCCATTGTTCTTAGACGTTTTTGGCATATTCTTTAGAAGAGTGACAGGAATAACTAGGAATTGGCACTAATGATGAATGCTTGTCCCATAAGTCCTTCAGCTTTGTGTAATATACAGACACCGATCCCATTGCTCTTGAAGGTGAGATTCTTGTTTTTCATGACGATAGGTTCCTTGAATGAAACCCCCCGTGTTTTTGCCCGGAAGAGCTAAATGCATAGCTTGAGTCCATATAGAGTAGTTTTTCAACCCTCGAAGAACTTGCAAAACAAGCGTGTGTGCTTGTGTGTTAGTCGGGTGCAAATATAGAGGGTGTTGGAAATCAAGAATCTGGGTTTTCGGTTTATCTGGCTTTGGCATGGTGAAGTGACTTAACTTTGGGAAGGAGCAGATCAAAGAATGGACGAAGGTGGAGAAGGAAAGAATGGACGAAGGTGTTGAAGGAAAATTTTGAGGGTAAATGATCAAACTAACCAGGCAAACTGAGAGCCTTTCTTGACAATTATCTTTGATAGGTCATGAAAGATCGATGTGATGATTGATTCGTACAATGAATGAAAGACTTTCAACTCGGTGATTCACCGGAGACAAAGACTCAGAATGACAGGCTACGCGAGGAACAAGAAGACTGATGAAGTCACAACTCTCTGTGGTGCAATATGATGAAAAACCTTCAACTTGGTGAGCAGGAGGACGGTTAACAAGATCCTGTATTCAACTCGGATAAGAGAGGACCTCGCTATGAATAAGACCCAATCTTCATCTCGGATCAGAGAGGACCCAATACCTGAACCATCTTGTAATGAGAATGGGCTGGCTTTGGTACCATGATAAATGATTAGACCCAAATTATCTGAACAACACTATGTATTATTAACATTGCATCACAATTACATTAGTCCGCAAAACCAATACTTATAGGCATAAGCCCAACTAGATACTTAACATAATTTACAAGAAAGCCCAAGAACCTAACTACCCAACTAAACCACAACATTGAATATGTTCAACACTAGGAACAAGGGACGAATGAGGCCACAAAGATGGAAGAACCATAGACACAAAGCAAAACCAAAGATGAAGAATGATGAGTCAAGTGGAGAAAACTAGAAGCCAATCCACAACCAACAACGACAAATGGATGATTAGCAATGTAAGATTGAGATCAGAGCTAGGAGAGGGTCAACATTAGCAAAGTGAGCAAGAAAGAAGAAAGAGTTGCATAATTGCCATTCATTTTTCTTTTAAAAAGTAATACCACTATAAGTTAAGTAAATTGCAAGTATGTTGACATGTGAAGGGTGATAGAGCATTAATGAGTTAAAAAAGGAAATTTAATAGTCAAACTTAACCTTTTTTAATGGTAGGGTGACAATGCTATGAATTTTAAACTTTGAGGGTGATATTGAGCCAAAAAAAAAACTTTTGGATACTCAAATTCTCGGCAAAAACTTTCAGGGTAAAAATAAACCTTAACCCATTGAAAAAATCAAGCCTAAATCATTTATTTTGGCATTAGGGAGTTTGAATCTACTCTTAAATGGATGAAAATCAAAGTCCTAGTAGAGTCCAATAACTTCCCCATGTTTTTCCTTCTATTGTTGTGCCCTTAACTCTTGCTTTTATAAAAATCTGCAACATGATTGCTTTAGAGTTGCTTTGAGCACCTAGGCACTGCTATTTTTTATCACAGCCACGAATCTAGACACTAACCTAAGTGCTTGGGTGCTGTTGCTTACTACCATGACTACTGACTAAATATTGATGGGCCATATAAAATACTTTTAATAATTTTTGCTGTTATTTTATATCTTATTTTGATATTCCTCACCTCTAGGTGTCTACAACTTAAAATCCAATAATTAAACTACTTTAAAACACCATTTACTTTGCAAAAATCAAATCTTAACACGCCTAAGAGCCAACCAATCATGATTAATCCCTAAATCCTCAATTTTTCACACAAACATCATTTAGTACACACTAAACCTTAGGATTAAACTTCAAAATGTTATAATTTGCAAAGAGAGCAAACAATTCTTTACCACTGATAAACTTAAGTTTAATATAATTGCTAGACCTAGTCATTAGACGTTGTTGGTAGGGCTACACCTGAGCAAGGTTGGGCAACACTTTACTCCTAATCGATGCCTAGCTTGAAAGATGCATGGATTGCATTTTGTAGCCTACTACCATACACTATTTGTGAAAAGCACAAGTCATTTTAAGTTGGGCAAAGTGGGCTTCCCTACCCAATAATGACACCTTTTTCATAGTGTAAGATATAAAGAAAACTCTAATTTATGATGAACAATATTTTGAGCATCAAATATGTTCTATAATGTCACAACATAAAATCTCTAAATAGAAGAAATATAGATCCCTCAATCCATAAAATGCCAAAACAATTTCATTAACAAAAATAACACAATTGGTCTTAACACACTATCTTTACTTTAACAGGAAATAAATAACATCCCATCATCAAATTATAGTTGCATAATAATATGTGTTTATATGTTATATTTTATTATTTAAATAAAATTATATATATTTTTTGGGTAGGGCAGCATACCATGCTCAATACTCGATCTCGTCTGGAGATTGGCCCTACCTAAAAATACCCTATTTTTTTCGGTGGGGTTGGGTTCTTTACTACTGGGCTTGGGTAGCTATAGTGACCTACTAGGCTACATGAATTGAGCAACCCTGGTTGCTAGGCCCAATCACCAAATAACCCCTTACTGAACAATTCACATATAGGTTGTCTAGGTGAAACCTTAGGTTGAGAATTCAAGAATTTTGGTTAATGGAGGGATCTAACAGCTAATTGATGATTCTAATGAGCTAGTTTAACTAAGAAATTATTGAATTTAGGATTGGATTGAAGGGGTTAGTTATTAGAATAAAAAAATGGGAATTTAAAATTGTAAAGTTAGTCTAATTGAGCTAATTAAACTTGTTATTGATGACTATCTATGAACCATGTAGATTAATTTGGATTGTGGATTTAGCAAGATTAATCCTCATGAGTATTGTGATGTGCTTGGGTGGGGCTCCAGATAATCAACCACTTTTCAATTTCTTTCATTCATGATTGACATCATTATAAGTTATGTTGATAGTCCACTACATACTTGTATTTGATAGAAAATTAGTATATTAGGAAGACATATATTCTAAGTATCTTACTAACCTGCTTAGTTCTAGTAATGAAACAGAGTATTATCGACAGTTAAAACATTTTAGAGAAAATTAATCTTTTAATTTTTTAATTTTTAACTCACTTATAACTCAACCCTCCAACTATAACTTGGTGGAATTTAGTCCCTCAACTTTTAACTTGCATATGACTCAGTTCTTTATCTTTTTATTTTTATTTTTATAATATCATCCTTGTCATCCTACATGGCAAAAATTGGTTCCACCTACGCTCCAACTCAGCTTCCAATTGGTTTTTTTTGGTATAAAATTTAAATGAAAAAATGGAGGACGGCAGAGGACGGATGAGCAGGAAGAGAAAGAAGTTTGCAGAGGTGGTAAAAAAGAGGCTTTGCCATGGGGAAGGTTCTTGCTTCCCTCAAGCCATTGTTCACTCATCTTTTCATTACCAATGGAAGAAGCATTACGTCTCTTGGGCCCTGATGAAATGAAAGGCTTGTTACAAAAAGAGCATATGGAGCTGAGTTGGAACTCAATTGGAAAGAATTTTTGCCAACTCATATTAAATTATAAATAATAAGGATAATAATATTAAAGTGAAAACATGAGGGACTGAGTAATAGGCAAATTAAAAGTTTCAAAACTAAGTTGTAGTGAACCATAATTGAGGGATTGAGTTATAAGTAAGTTAAAAGTTAAAGGACTAAAAGATTAATTTTTCCAACAATTTGTTATCATTGATTTTTTTTTTTTAACTTGTGTAGTTTATTCATGTCTTTAACATTAAAAATCAGTATATCCATTAGGAAAATAATTTTATGTTCCCAAAAAAATAAAATTCAAGTTAATTATAAGGTTTAACTAATTCTAATGTATCAGCCTGATTATTTGGACGAAGCATTATACCCCCAAAAATCACAAAGACACTGTCATAACAACCGCCGCATGACCAGTAAGGCCTAACACATAAATACAATAGAGAAAATTTAAAAAAAAAACTTTTTGAATTATTTATTATACTTTAATGGCATTTGACTACATTTTAAAAGCAAATGACAACATATTTTTATGATAATTTGTAATTAAAGATTTTAAAATTTTAAAAGTTTTTTTAAAGATTTTTCCATACACCACACACAATAACACGATCCATTATCCACTTAGATTGTGGGCCCAATAAACCTGCACATTTAAAAAGATATTTGGATGGAAGTTAAACTATAGTTTGAAAGGTGCTTTTACAATATATAAAGTAAATATATGGAGGAGTTTGTCTCGTTTTGTGGAAAAAATATTTTTAAAAAGCATTTTTCTATCTTGTCAAGCACCTCCTAAGTGAATTTAACAAAGGGTTGTATTAGTAATTATCAAGTCTAGTGAAAGGTTTTAATTTCCCCACAATATAGTGAATTAATGTTTGAATATCTACTTAAAAAATATCCACATTTAGTGTCAATAATATCTTCAATAGGATAATAGTTGTGCCTAGAAAAAAAACAAATATTAATGATTTTTTTGGGAAAAAATGGTGATTGTTATCAATAGTAGCGTAACCACCGCGAAAGAAAATAGTGATTATATATTGTACCAGAATAATAGCGATTATATATGGACTTGTTTAATTCTTATTCTTATAAATATTTTTCATATTTTGAGAAATGAAAACAATCAAAAATATTCTTTTACCTGAAAAACAAGCAAAAATCTCTTTGATGATATACTTGTTACCAGATAATTTTTTTTTAAAAAAGGAAAAAATTGCTAGAAGTAAAAAAGAACTAGAACAATTTTAGTGCTTTTTAATATCTTATTATATAAAAAACTCAACAGGGGAAGAACATTTTTTTTTAAATCTTTTCCTTGTGTTTTTTTGGAAGGGAATGGAGTGTAAGAAAAATATTCAATAAGTTCGATTTAGACGAAAAATTATTAATAAAAGAAAAAATCAATCAAATTCATTAAAATTTCCTGTCCTCACCTTCTTCCTCCATTTCCCTCACCAAATAGGGACAATGGTATCGTTTCCTTGAATGTTTTTCTAGTTTTCTCGTTAAGGTTCCTTCAACTTTGGGTAATAAAGAAGTCCTCGTCATGTATGTATGGGTTAAGTTTTTGGATCAGCTTGCATCATTTGGTGAAGATCCGTGACAAGAGAATTTAAAGGGACTAATGGTTTCAATAATCTTGGTTTTGCTTTAGAAATGATTAATTAAAATTAGGCATTGTTGCGTTTTGTGAGCTTATAAATTGGGATTGCGTAGATTTCATGGGTTGTTTTCTTCTTGCCGTTTTTTTTTTTGCCCGAAACATAACAATTCATTGATTCCCTAACCAAATACAAAAAGATAGACACCAATAACAAAAACTTTAGCATAAAGGAAAAGAAGAAAACGAAATAGTATAATAAAAGGAAAGGACGGTAACACAAAAAAGACTTATTATTCATAACTCTTAAACAGATTCTCTAACAGGATAGATTCAAAATGGGGAGGGGGTTGAGAAACCCAATCTTTGGAGAAACTATATGTGCAACTCAGTTTGTAGCTATGGTTATTTGATATATATATATATATATAGACAATTTAAAATCTCCTTTCATATAAGAGAGGGACCTATACACTTGCAACACCTAACTTTCTAGATACTAATAGGATCATTTTCATGTCTGTGAAATCACTAATGCCAGGTTTCCAATTTGGGAAAAAGACGGAATTTTTTTTTCAACATTAGAATTCATCAATCAAAAATTTCAAACCTTTAGAATAATTAAAAAGTGATCTACAATCAACCCTGTTTTCAACTTAATCTATTATCACCTAAAATAATTTTCATACTATACAATCTTATAATATTATATTAAAAATAAAGCAACGCTCTTGGTTGACAGTATATACGTGCACCCAGCAGTGCTCACCTTCTTATAGACGATACAAAATAATATTTCCATAGAGCAAGTAAAGTTACATGCCCATATAACATATATAATAAAATAAGTATTAACTTATTAAGATATTTTGCTACATATTTACAGAATATAACAGTTATTTCTGCTCTTCAACCACCAGCTCACCTTCTTCTCAAACAACCTCCTTATCCTTCGAGCTACTAGCCTTAACTGTTCATCATAAATGGGAGGGTGAGATTCTAAAGAATCCCCGTAGTAATAATTTCCATCAAACAAATGTGCAGATTACATAAAGCATGCAAAACAAGCCAAAGTGGAACATAACTTTGCAAGCTAATGCAATTAAATATTTATGTGCAATGACGTATAGACAATCTGAATAAATAATGCACAAATAATTGGCAAATACTGCCCCATGTCTATCAGCTACACGTGATCATGGCTGAATATCCATGCAAGGAATTAAGGATTACATGTTCTCATGCTTTAGAAAAGCAATATGGCACAAATAGATATGCAGCAATCATACACAAGTGTAAGGTAGGAAAGAACTACTACTTGGGCTGTTTCCCTCCAAATCAAACCTTACCGTTCTCCTTTCTTTCCGCTTCTTGGTGGGCTTGAGCAGATATAAAAACATATCATATTGGTAAGGGTAGATTAACACTTGATCCAACTGTGTCTCATAAATTAAGTAATTCTTTAGATCTCAAATCTTCTTTAATCTCTACCCTTTTGGTAGTAGCCGGTCATCCTGAACAATTTTTTTTTCTTGTTTAAACCACTCTCTTTGGAAGGCTTCCTCCCTTATCTTAACCCATTCTCAATCCATAATGTTACTTTACTTAGTAACTAGTCATCTTGATTAAATATATTATCTTTAATTATTGCATTTAAGGGTAACTCCGTGTCCCCAATTCCAAATTAAGTTCCACTATTAAGTGGTTGGTTTCATGGAAAAAGTACAGATATATACATACACACACACACACACACATTTATGTGTATTACTTTAATCCTCATTTAACTTCATTTTTTCCAAAATAATTCCATAAGCTCTCTTAGTTTTTATTCACAATTAACTTAATACTTATCATTTGATTCCAAGCTAGGAGATTTCAATTTCTAACCATCTATTGATCTTCTTAACTCTTTGATCTAACATTCCTCCAACCACCTTTCCAATAACTTCTATTGATTGTCACTTGTTAACCCATACCTTAAAATAATTTCCAAACATCATAAACATTAGTCCATTTACAATGTCCATTCACTATTTGGAAACCTCAAACAAACCCCAACAATGAATTTCAAATCAATTCCTAGCTTAATTCCCTTCATTCTCAAAACAGCCACCAAATTAATTCCTAAGTTCAATCATTTAATCTTTAAAACTTCCTATTGTTTTCTTTCTATTACGATTGATCTATTCCTTACTATTCTGTTAATCCTTTCCCAAAATCTTTCTGCAATATCTCCATTCAAAACCCCAGGCTCTAGCCTGTTCACAACCCATAGTACTAAATTCCAACTTAACAATCCATTAAAAACCCGACTTCACACTCAACAAAACAGGAAGTTTAAGTTTAACCATTACTTCCACAAACAAACACCTACTGTATTGCATCTAGATATTTTAAACTTATTCTTACTTATCATTCCCAACACCTATGCATTCAGAAACTTAAACTCCTGTTCGACCTTCATTGAGCAATATCAAACGGTAAGCATTCGGACACAAGCATCACATATATATCTATATATTTCACGGTTCTAGTCCCCCATAGATTATCCTATCAGACACGCTCTCAGAAAACAACAACCGCATTCCGTCACCGTTTTGGAATTTTCCCAGCATCAACTTTCAACTTAAATTCTATTTTTGAATCATCATTTTCGAAACATAGCAGCAACTTCGCATACAGCCAGCAATTGCACATGCATAAATACCGTGTTATTACTTTCTTCCATCTCTAAGTTTCAACACCACCCAGAGGCTCATTTTAATCCCTGTTTCGGTCCAACCAGAACAGGGGAAAAGAGTTATGCACGTCTATATCCTTATATCAGTTTCAGCCTTCAACTTAGCTCCATAAACTCGAAGCTTATGAACCATAGAGCATATACCCCCACACACTCTGTTCAGACAGTAACGTAGAGGCAAAGAAAGGGACATGCAAGCTCAAAAACAAGCATCATACACTTCAATCTACCCATAGAATTCGAATCCATCGATCCATCTCTTCACTGGTTCATTTTCTCTCTCTAAGCTCATCTCTCTCTCTCCCTCTCAACTTCGCCGGTAACGTGAACCAAAACCAGAAAATGAAGACAGCAATAAACTCGTGAAGCTCACCTTGTGCAGGATCCAATCTTGCATGCAATGGATACCACCTCCGGTCACTCCTCCAGCTCCGCCAACTCAGTTTCTCCCTTGCTCTCCCTCTCTCGCTCTCCATCTCTATCTCTCTTTTCTTTTGGACACCGAACGAAATGAATTAAGCGCATGGGTGATCAGCTGTTAAATGGAGGAGTGAATCAGGTGGCTAAAAGAGAAGGCAGCACGTGTGTTACAAAGTTCTTGGACCATTTTGCCCTTACACTCAATGCTTTCTTTCATTTTCATCCTTCCTCTATAATTCTGAGATAAATAGATAAACCCAAAAATTATTCTCCCATGTTTTATATGGAGCTTTCTTTCCATTAGCTTCTTTGACCCATAAAATAATTTCTCTAAAAATTTTGGGTCAAAAATTAACTCATAACTATGTTTCTTGAATTTTTCAAGAAAATAACTCTTAATTCCAGAAATTAATCCTTAACCCATTTTAAGGATTTTATGCCTCAAATAACTTCTTCACCTCATAATATAATTTCCCTAAAATTTTCTAGTTAATCAGAAACCTCTAAGTATTTTCTAAGAAAATAACCCATTGTGCTATGAAAATAGCTTTAAAATCATTTAAGTAACTTTTTGGGGAATGAACTTTTCCAAAATATTTCTAAACCTTGAAAATCAATATTCCATAATTTTCCCCAATTGTGCTTGAGCTATTAAATAATTTTAATGAATTTTCTCTTTTCTGTTCATCCTGAGTCAGAAAATTCAAGATGTTACAACACTCATCATACGCACAACCTACTTATTATCATGGGATATAGAACCTATGGTCTCTTTTATGAAAGAAGACATGGGGTGCCAGTTGAGCTATAAGCTCTTGACGCTTGTAGCTGAATTAAGAAGAGACTTGGGATCCATACAAAGCAACATGAGCTTAAAGCTTTACCAAGTTTTTTTTTTTAATAAGCTTCACTACTATCAAATCCTTCTATTCAGGACATACAAACACTTTTCATTTACAGTTTATACCAGAGGAAAACATTATACTCATAACCCTAGCAGAGCCTCTCTCTCTTCCTTTAGATTTTCTAATTTTCACACATCTGACCCCTCCAGCGACTATATAGATTCAACCCCTTTCGCAGCGGCAAACCCGGAACTTTGCCACGGCGAACTAATCCCGAGAGGGATTACTCGCCGAGGCAAACTCCAATCTTTGCCACAATGAAAGCTTCTCAAGAGGAAACTCTCGCTCGCCCAGAAAATCTTCGCCGCAGCGTGCCCTAACTTCGCCGCGGCAAGACCTTCTCGACAGGGAAACCTCGCTCACTTGAACAACTTCACCATGGTCAAACCTTCCCGAAAAGACACTCCCCCCTGGAACTCCCGGTTCGCCACAGCGAACATACCCTGAGAGGGGTTTGTTCACCTATTCCTCCAACATACCTCAATTCCAACCCAAACATCAAGATCAACATTAAATCACTAATCTATCCTCAAAATCAACCAAAAAGAGGCTATTAAAACCGATAAAACTCAGGATGTTATAGCCACAGCAACTCTAACAAAGAGGAAGGATAGCATTTGGTGTGAGGCGTCGTGGTGCCTGTTCTTACCCACCACGGTGCCCAATCTGCCTCAAGAACCAGCTATTCAGTGTAATCCATCACGGCCTTGCTCACATCCGCCGCGATGCCAAGACTGCTTCAAGGAGCTACCATTCGGTGTAGGTCATCACAGCACCTGACCATATTCGCTGCAGTGCCTGACAAACTCAATTATTTTTATATATTTTGATATCTTTTATATGGGTTTTGTCAACTTAATTAATTCTTTTGGCCTCAATTGATTTAATATATTTTATTTTGAATTATTATTTTATAGGGGCAAAAATGTCATATTTTAGTTTAATTGTGACTAACTGATTTTTGAAGACAATTAATGTTACATTATCTTTAAATTTTGTTTGCAGGTTTTTGGAAGAATTAAAAATAAAAATAAAAATAAAAAATATAATAAAAATAAATTATATATATAATAATAATAAAAGGGGGAGCAAAACGTAGTGTTTTGCCCCCCAACCTAATCTACTATTATCATCAACACCTTCATATTCAAGAGATGGGGCCAAAGGACGTGCTCATGAGCTGGACGGCGAGGAAAAAAAACAGGGAGAGGACCAACGGTGAGCAAGAGAGAACAAAGGACCATAGATTCACGGCGATCACACTTCCATTCCTTTGAGTCTTCATCTTCCATCGACAGCATCTCTTCTTCTTTCTTCTCTACGACTTCTTCCTGGTGGCAGAGACAGATCAACAATGACAGAGAAAAAGGAGAGATCAGTGACGGCGTGATAGCACCAGAGACTAGAAAATAGTGAGCTTCCGTGGTGAAATCGCTCCTCCAGATTCCATCTCTGTTGGTCTTCATGGCTAAACCAAATTGGAATATTAGTGGAGCTGTAGTGATGGTTAGGAGTAGCTAAATCCTTCCAATTCTCTAGAGCAATGGTTATGGCTTGAAGTTAAAGCTTCAAAGGGGAGTTTCAGCTCTTCCGATCTTTACTTCTTTCATTGTAATTGTGATTTCTAGGTCTTAAAATAAATTTTATAATGTTTGAATGTACTGTGATGATTTATATTTATATTGAGATTGGTTATAGTTGATGGGATCTTTGATTAGCATTTAACATTATGCTGTGATTAGCTTTAATTTCTTTACATTTTATTGGGTGGGACTATGTTTTAAAATTATTGTGAACATTCAATGGTAATTCAAGGTGGCTTGGTTATTGAACTAAAAATGTTAATTGCTTTTCTTTGATTCTCTTTGGCTAATTGTGCTGAAACAGTTTAATTATGAGTAATTAATAAGCAAGGTGGCTTGGTATTGATTATTCTAATTAAATCGAGTCTAAGGGGTGGCCCTTAGAGTCTTTTGAATTTAGCTAACTTCCAAATTAGTTGAAGTAATGATAACCTTAATCATTGTACTAGAGGATTGCTTTTCCATTTGCTGTCACTTGTTAATTCTCTTTGTTTATTTCATTCATATCCATTTTATAAACCAAAAATCCAAAAATTATTTACTCATTTTACATCCTTTTAAATTTCGCCAATTAGTTACTTAAAAAGAAAATCAACTCCTTTCAAGTCAATTTTTTTATTTTTGATACGTAGTTTGCTTAGAATTTCAAATAAAGGCTCCTCAAAGTGAAACGACATGAGTTTTGCACTATATTACATTACTTGGATTTATTTTTGATTGGGGAACCCCAAGACGAACGACAAAGGCTCTCATCAGCATGCAACCCTTTCCTCAAGAACCCTATTTGGCATAATCCGCCGCAATGGATGACCATATCTGTTGCGGCGTCTGCCTCCTCATAGCTATGCATTTTGCAATGTAACTTAAAAAGTAGGGCATATATGTGGGGAGACTCGTGGGATTCAGATATACTTTGATTTTGGGGCTTATTTGGAGGCTTGCTCTACTAGGGTTTGGAGGTTTTAAAGCTTGGGAACATTGGGCTTGAAGTTACAAGAGATTGAAAGCTTCTTCCTTCATTTTTCTTGGTTTTCTTCTTCTCCTCTCCTTTGTTTCTGTAATGGTTAGGAACTATCTTTATAGTTGTGGCTCTTTGCTAAACATGTGCAGCTAGAATAGTCATCCTAGGGTTATTTTGACCTATTGTGTGGATTAAGACTTGTTTTAACTCTCTTTTTAGTGCTAATGATAATGTTATGTTGTTTTTAGCTTGAGCTTAATGCTTCCTTGTGATTGGCCACCATTCGGAATGATTAGTTGATTGGTTGAAGCTTGAGAAAGTTAAATTAATCCTTGAACTTAGGTAAAAATGTGCTAGACTAGAAATTTATCATATTAAATGGAAGGTTTGTTGATAGAATAGAGATATATCTATTGATCTAGCATAGTCTAAAAAGGGGTTTTGGTTTTCAAAGTGCAACATTTTCAAACAAATGCAAGAGATCGCTATATTTTATTGAGATTGCAAAAATTTGGTTTTGACTTGAGAAAGTTTAATCAATTTTGTGAATCTCAGGCTAACTGAACTTATTGTTAACCACTATTTGAGAAGTGTCTAATCAAGTGTTATGAAGTATATTAATGAAAATAACCCTAGACCCTTATTTGTCTCAAAATCAAGTTTATTTCACTTCAATTCAAATCTTTGTTTTTTCTGATCTCATTACACAACCTCTTTTACAACTTTTGCTTCACTTGACCTAATCAAGAACACAATTATGATTTTTAACTCGTCTGACCTTAGTCTCTGAGGGAATGATACTTTTTATATTACTTGTGACTCGACCGCTTGCGATTAAGCTATTCGGCGAATAGCAATACAGGCCAAAGTAGAACACAACATTATAGTGCAGATAGTTAACATTTTTGAGAAATCCATAGATTAAATAAGGGTAAAATTTAAAAAGTTATTTTTTAATAGAGAATTAATACAATTTAAATTTTTTTTTAGCTTTGGTCTATATGAAAAATATCGATGGTGTCTTCTAAATTCTAAATAGTACTAAGAGTATATAGGTGGGAAACATATTATAACAACCATAGTAAAATGGGAGAATTTTAGTAGAGGACCATTGTAGCATCTTATTTTTAAAAAGGACAAAAATTTTTTGAAATCTCAGTTCAGACTTTAAAGTTTGAAATGAAAATAAGTTTGAAAACAAAATATTCAAAATACTCTTAACTTGGAATAAAGAGCCAGAAAAAAAAATGAAAAATTTGAGGGGGGGGGGGAAGAAAAGATGGGTACATCAAATCTACAATAATGGCCGAATGGGGTGTCGCGTTGTTGTATTATTAAGTACGTTATATATTTTACATTTCATTTAATTTACATTTTTGTCATTTATTCTGTTAAATTGTCTTAAACTCCTCTAAAATTGAAAGGATTAGTAGTGTTTCAATAATTATAATATATTAATTTGAAAAAATAAATTAATAATTTTATTTAATTCTACTTAGTTTTATTAATTTTCTCATTCTAAAATTATAGTCTATTTTATCTTTTTTTTTTTGCATCATATATGATTAAATAGATTAGATGGCAAAAAGATAACTCGAAAGTACGTCTATGAAAATAAATATTTATAAGATTTTTCATATCATAACACTTGCTATTCTGCATATGATGACTTGTTAAAATATTTATTAACAGTTATAAATTCATTAACGAATACAATAAGCTATACTTTTTAGAATGAGAAAATGAATAAAATTAAGTAAGATTAAAGAAAAGTATTAATATTTTTTTTTCAAATTGACATATTATAATTATTTAAACATCACAAATCCTTTCAATTTTAGAGGAGTTTTAGAAATTTTGTAAGAATAAAATAAATTACAAAAATATAAATTATATGAAATGTAAAATATATAACACAAACTTAATAATACGACTTAACAGTGCGACACTCCATTAAGCCATTATTGTAAAGATTTCATCTAGTTCTAGCTGGTCTTTGATTTTTCTTGCTCAAGTTTTTTAGTTTTTTTTTCCCTGGCTCTTTATTCAAGTCAATGGTATTTTGGACATTCTGTTTTCATTTTTTTTTTTCATTTCAGACCTCAAGGTTTGAATTGAGATTTCAGAACCTTTTTGGTCCTTCTTTTTAAAACAGATGTTACAATGGTCCTTTATTAAAATGCTTCCCAGTAAAATAGTCACTGACAATGTGCCTGTGTGATAAGGCATTTGAGGGAGGAAAAAGTAACTTATAGGTGTAATAAGACAGTTTACAAATTAGAGAGTTATTTCTCATAGCTTTTGATTAATCTAACTTAGGGTCAAAAGTTATTTTCTTAAACACGATTATAAAAGCACCTAAAACTTATTTATGACTCATGCAAAAGTCGCTTTTTAAAATTAAAAGATATTTTTGCCCTTATATTTATGTCTTATTTATGCTTCTCTCTCTATATATATTTCTGTGCTTTCTAATTAGTTTTTAGTTATGTTTTTTAATATTCTCTTAAATAAAAATAATTTTTAACAGTTTTTTAAAAAAATTATTTTTAATTTTATAATATTTTTTAATTTTTACTATTATTTTTATTTTATATTTACATAAATTATGTAGAGTATATCATTCAATTATTTATGTAATATTATTTGGTTAAAAAATTTTCACATTACAATGATTTCTAATTTAAATATATTTTATTCATTAAATATAACTTCTTCCTATTATAGTAGTTTAAAATTATTATATTTTATAAATTCATATTTTTAATCATTTTTTATTATTTAATATAAGTCATACCCAATTTGGTCATTCTACAAACTAAGCTTACTTATTCAATCATTATTATTTTATAATAAGGACTATATTAGACTTTAATTTTTGCCTGTTGTGATGCTTAAAATACTCATATGTGAGCCCAAGAAGTGAAGGGAGGTGACAATAATCATGGGGAAAAACTTTGTTGAACAGCTCTTCAGTAAGAAAGAATGAAAGTTAATTCTCAAGTAAAAGCAAATCTTGAAGTATAGAATCCGTTAACCATGGCTGTGACAATTTAGCATCGCTGTATACCACATCCATCTCATAAGACATGACAAAGAGTTCAATAATGAAGTCAGAATCCATTAATGTTAGTTTCACGAGTTCTTGTTCAGTAAGGTTAATGGTCTTTGACAAAGTACAGAATTTTGGCTCTAATTGTTTTACAAAATGAACCAGATCTTTCAAGTTTGACAAAGCTCTTTGAGTAAATCTTTTGACAATATTTGTTTATCCCTTTCCATCTCTTATAGCCGCTCATTACCATAATAATAATGAGAAGGGCCATTTGAGACAATTCTGGAGTGCAAGCCTCTTCTTCCATGGGCACCCTGTAGATAAACATTCTAATAATAGAAAATGTTGATGTCTATGGTCACCTCATCTTCCGCTCAAGACGATTGGTTTAGAATGAAACTAGAAATTACATAATATACACACATGCAAACATAGAAAGAGTCTCCTGTTCCAAAATTTAAGATTAAAAAAAGGAACACGCCACCACAAAAATGAGCTTTTTAACGCTTCAAACTTGATTGTTAAATAGAAAAGCACAGAATAAGTTGAGGTAGAGGTCGAGGAGTACTTAATTGATGATTATTAATTCGACCAACAAATTTATTGACAAAATATTTGGTAATTAAATAAATAACTGTCAGATAAGTTTAATTTTTTTTATTTCTTTAAATTTTTTATTAATTGATCATTGTTCATAAACAACTATCAAATAGTTATTGGAGACAAATTTGATAGCCTTTTTTATAAGAAATAATTAATCTCCAAGTCCTTATAATTTTATCTGATTATTAACCAGGTCCAGATAAATTTTTTTCTTTTTATTAGATCCTTTCAATTTCATGTGTTTTTAAGTAGGTCCCTTTTTTTTTCTTTTTATCATACCCTTATAGTTTCATTTATTTTTTATTTAGGTCCTTTGTAGTTTTAAAAAAATTATTTATTAACTTTATTATTTAAAATTAATTTCATTTTTAAATTAATAATTATATAATTGGACAAAATAATTAATAATTAATCAGAGCAATCAATTATCCTTAACTATAAATTATTTATAATTATATTCTAATTTTAGAAATTTTATTATTATAATTTCAATTTTGTAATTATAAAACTTAGAATTGAAAAAATAATATATATTTAACTAAAAATTTAAAAGAATATTAACATAAGATTATTATAATACTTTATTATTTATAGAATTATTATTTATAAAATAAAGAATAAAACTACAAGGACGTAATTAAAAATAAGTAAAACAATAAGGACTTGATTAAAAACATATGAAATTATAAGGGCTTGATAAAAAAAAAAAATTATAGTGACATGATTAAAAACGGTTGAAACTATAAAGACTTGCATATTAATTATCCTTTTTTGTAAATAACCATCAAATGTTAACTATTTAATTTTTTTTATAGTTAACTGACAAATATTCCATTTGAAAATCTAGTTTCAAGACCCTTTTCATTTCTAAACTTTGCCTGATGATCAAAAGAAACAAGGATGATAAAAAAAAAAATTCTAAACTTTGCCTCAAATCACTTTGTTCTATTTGTTGGACATAATAGCCTATGGCATTATATTTAATATAAGTTTTGATTTTAAATGTTAAAGAAGTTAACTATAATAAAGATTTATCGTTTTAATATATATGTGTGTGAGACAATGGATTTGGGGTTATATATAAGACCAAATTAAATATACAACTAGTTCTTAAGAATTGAAATAGTAGTAGTTTAACCACAACTATACATGGAAGAAGTGTTTAAAGTGTTTTTACTCATCTTATTCCATATTATTTATATATGGAAAAAATTAATTAATTGCATACAACTTACTTCTATATTTTATCAAATCACTGTTCTCCTTGAAGTCTTGCTTTTTAGGTATTTATATGTATCCAAGCTATATATGTTCAAAAGATATGTCATTACATAAATTATAAGACTTCTCATATCCATGACATAGTAGCATCGCATTCGTTATTCGATTCATCATTACTCTCATGGAGATTGACACTTAAACTAACGTCTTGATTTACGTAGACTTCATAGGACAAATGACTGAAAGTTGTCCAAAGTAGAGGAAAAGAGAGCATCAAATGAAAGAATTGAAGATATCATTAGTTCATTACCGTGTCATGTAAAGAATGAAGAACTTAGGACCCGTTTGGTTCAATCCCATATGTGTAATAATAATCCTTATCACACTATCATAGACGACATGTTTGGTTGCATTTAATGATGATAAAAAAGATGAAATTGGTAATAAAGATTGCACATTTTTGGATAATACCTATTTCTAAGGGGGACCCTATGAATGATCATTGCAAAGCTGCAATTCCTTATAAAATGTCCATTTAGTCCACAAACAACCCATGTGAAAAGAAAGTACCTTCTCCCCCCCCCAAAAGAACCTCTTCCCCCGTCTCCCTCCTTCCATTACCATCATTGCTCCCTCTCCAGCCGCATTTTCCTGCCTCAATTATCATCATTGCATTACATGGATTCCCCTTACTTGTGCCTACTTTCCACATCACTAATGGAGGCTGCATCAGCAATTTCCGAAGGAAAGCTGGGATCTGCGTGCGTCGAAAATCCTAAACCGTTTACCATAGGTTTCACGCCAGAATGGCAATTCAGATCAGAGATTGACGCACTGAAATCGAGGATGAACCTTTAGAATAATCCTCCCATTGCATAGTGCTCAACGGGAACACGCCGAGTTGACCCAATTGCTCTATGAATGCTCTTCGTCCTTCAAGATCTGGTTCATGGCAGCCAATCTCACAATCCCTGAAGCCACATTAATGAAGAAGCCAATTAGTGGAAGCAAGATCCATGTGGTTTGGGAAGTAATATCCTAAACCCTTGCATGGTGTTCAATGATGGGATCCCTAAGCCTTCACTGACAAATGATGATTTAATGCCAGTCCATTTTTCTTTTTTTTGGGAGGCGTTATGGGTTACCTACCAAAAGTGTTTTAGAATTAATATATTAATTTACTTATGATTGTTGATTGCATTTACCTCCAATGTAATCCAACTTCACATTCAAAAGCTGGTCAAAGAGGACAAATGAAAAAAATGATAATATTGGAAGAGGAGATGATTTGTTGAACACTTATGGCCGTTGAGAATATGTTATGCGTTTCATCATGAAATCCAATGTGCGAAGTAGGACTAATATTCAATATTATTTCCAGTTCTTAATATAAGAGCTAATTGATTAATTTCAGTATATTAAAAAATTAGTTAAAGTAGTTATTTAAATAGGTATTTTTTTTTCCTAAAATATCCTTATTAATCATGTATGTTAGAACTACTATTTGATGAAATCTCTACATGTGTAACTACTACGAAGATTATCTAAAAAAAAAAGGATGAATATGAGAGACAAAGTAGATTGGGATATTATATTTAGGACCGAATTAAATATTAAACTAGTTCTTATATTAAGGATTAGAGGCAGTATATCAAAAATTATAATATAAATTCGTAGCAAACTCACTATTCATTGATCATAAATAATACCACTGATATCAAACTCCACGCGATGTAGTATCGTATTATACCTTTTCAGTAGCAAACGCGAGTGTGCACACAATAGTTAAAGTCCTACTTATCACTCATTTAAAAATTATATATCCATCTTTCATTATTAACATGACTAGAGTATATTTTAATTTCTATTGTACAAGCTTTAAATCTACTTCGACAATGACGCTAGGAAGATAAAAATATTGCTTGAACAACGTTTATAATTAAAGGCTACACATACCCCCACACACACACGCTTGAGATTTCTCATATTATTTATGAAGGTTTTCGGGCATACCTGGAGTCTGCAATGTAATCAGGTTGCCACGCGGAGGTCCGATCACGGTGACGGAGTCGGATCTGTGTTTTCACAGCAAATGCACCACGAGAGAGAGAGAGCTGAAGAGAGGAAGTGTTTTTCTGAATGAAATAAAAAATGAACCCGCCGTGTGTTATGGAGAGGAAAGAAAACTGAAATTATACATGGCGGCAGTTTTTTTTCCTTTTTGTAACTACCTCCACTTATCCATTCCTCGTAACCGTGCGATTCCAAAAACAAGAAGGGGAAAATTACAACTAATGACCCACATTTCTTGTTATTTTCACCAGGACCCCGAATTGTAATTGGGCTTGGGTCCAATCCACCAAGGGTGGACTGGCCCATTTTCCTACATCTCCCACTCACACTTGGTGGATTAGATGTCGCGGGTCTCTTCACTCTCTTCACCTTCCCTCAATTTCATACTTAGTGCTTTGCCGTGACCGCGTGGGCATGACGTCTTCGCTTAGGTCCCTGTACTAGAAATCCCTTTTAAAGGATCAGCACAAGTCACCCTCTCCTTTGTGTAGCTTGAATTTTAAATTATGCCTCAGATGTCCTAGATTTACTTATATACACTTTTCCACGGTAAATCTAATCCCTCTCGAGTCAATGGTTGACTCAGATTACCTTTCTCGTATGTCTAGTATCCACACTTATGACCACAAAATGTCATAAGGGACATGTCACAGACACTAGCATAGGTGTGTATATCACAGTTAATCTTCCTTTCGCCCAAATATCACTTTGAAATGAATCAGTCGCTTTCTTAGCATACTACCTTAGATCGCATCAATCATGACCATAGGACATATGCCAAAGTAGCAGTCACTGAAACATATCTTCATGATATTGTCAAAGTCAAAGGACACAATAGGAGGATAATTCCTCCCTGGGACTCACACAGCAATGAAGCAGGGATCTTTCACTTGCTTCCCTTTTGCGGTTCTCTCAGCACATGTGGTATGAAACACATGCTACGGTGTTACTCTTTTACTATAAGAGCGTATGTCGATTTAGATTTATTATCAACACCGTACAGACTTAGGTCCAGACACACTCAGTATCTAAACCCAAATTCTTCAACTCTGCTCATTGTTATGACGTCGACGTTGAAGAGTTTGTTGTCTGGCTACAGGTATTATGGAAGTGGGATTCCAAACTTCGATCCAGCTTTATCAACGTGGATCTCATCTTGACTTGCTACACTTTAGTCAAGGCGACATAAAGTTTGTGTTTCTTCTCTACCATATCAGCATTCATTGCTGCTTTACTGGTGAACACAAATGTCTCATCTTTGTTCACTCCACCTGAGTGTCAAAGGCGGTTGCCCGTGTGAGAGAGCCAACCTTTTTAACCTGTACGACATACTAGACATTGTATACTTTCAGACAGACACATAAAGTGATAACGAAATATAATTTCATTAATGAAGCATTCATATTACACTTTACGTATGCCAAGGGCTTGTACATGTTCTTTAAAAACTCTTTTGCCTATTGGCTTTGTCAGAGGATCTGCTACCATACATTTGGTTGAAATGTATTGTACAGTAACAATCTTTTGTGCTATGTAATCTCTAACAAAATTATACTTGATGTCAATGTGCTTGGTTTTGCTGTGATACTTAGGATCTTTAGTATAGGCTATGGCTGCAGTATTGTCACAGTATACCATCACCGGATTGGTACTCTCGTTTCCAAATCCAAGGTGTTCTATAAATCTCTTCAGCCATAAAGCCTCTTGCACTGCTGCAGTGCATGCCACAAACTCAGCTTCCATTGAATGTAAGGCAATGCACGTTTGCTTCTTGCTACTCCAACATATGGCGCCATTGTTGAGTAAGAAGGTATAACCTGAAGTTGACCTTCGTTCTTCTTCATCTCCGCCTACATCAGCATCGGAGTACCCAACAAGACGCAGGTCACCTCCTTCGTAGCACAGTGCATAATGGAAGTGCCCTTTAAGTATCTCAAGATCCTCTTCACTGCTTTCCAATGCTTTTCACCGGGGTTAGACTGGAATCTGCTCACCAGTCCCACTGCATAACAGATGTCTGGTCTTGTACACATCATTGCGTACATCAGACTACCAACAGCACTGGCATATGGAACTCTTTCCATCTTCTTTTATCAGATTCGGTTTTGGGACACATGTCAGAACTCAAAGCCACTCCAGTGGCAACGGGTGTACTCATGGGATTGCAGTCTTTCATGTTAAATCGCTCAAGAATCTTGTTGATATAATTCTCTTGTGAAAGAGAGAGGATTCGTTTTGAACGATTTCTTTGGATCTTTACTCCAAGTATATACTCTGCTTCACCCATGTCTTTCATTTCAAAATTACGAAAAGCCATTCTTTAATAGCCACCACCGAATCTAGACTATTTCCGGCTAATAGTATATCGTCTACATATAAGGATAATATGACAAAATTACCCTCAAACCGCTTAATGTAGACGCAGTGGTCTTCCTCTATCATTTGGAAGTCATATGAGGTTATTGCTTTGTGAAACCTCAAATACCACTGTCTGGATGACTGTTTCAATCCATAAATGGACCTTTTGAGTTTACAAACTTTATTTTCTTTTCCTTTTTCAATGAAACCTAATGGTTGTTCCATATAGATTTCTTCATCCAGATCACCATTCAGAAATGCGGTTTTTACATCCATCTGATGTAATTCTAGATCTAAACTGTTTACTATTGCCAGAATAAGTCTAATAGAATTGAAACGCACAACAGGTGAGAATGTATCTTCATAATCTATTCCTTCCTGTTGTGTGTACCCCTTTGCCACTAATCGAGCCTTGTATTTGTCAATTGATCCATCCACTTTTCTTTTAATTTTGAGAACCCACTTGTTCCCAATGGCTTTACGCCCTTTTGGAAGATCAACTAACACCCAAACTTGGTTCTTTTTCATTGAGTCCATTTCTTCTTCCATAGCTTTCATCCATTCATCTTTTGCAGGACCTGACAAGGCTTCTCGTACAGAACGGGGCTCATCATCCCCTTCTGGAGTAACTAAGAGAGATTCGCCTTCTATTTGAAAGCGTCTTTTGGGAACACTTTCCCTGTTACTCCTTCTGACGGGAGCTATTTGCTTATCTTTCTTTCTTTTTCAGGTCTTGGTGTTGACCTTTCTTGGCTCCCACTCAGATTGACACACCTAGACGATTCTGGTCTGTCAATTTGTTCTGCACTGACTTGTTCCTGTGTCTCATAAAGAGATACAGTGCGGTCAACATCTCCTCTTTAGGAAATTCAGTCTCAATGAATGTGGCATCTCTTGATTCCATTTCAGTCACTGTTCCATCTTCGTTTTCACCTATGAAAACGTATCCTTTAGATTGTTCAGAGTACCTTATAAAGATACATTTCTTTCCTCTAGGACCCATTTCCCATGCTTGTGGGAATCATCATGAACATATGCCGCTGACCCCCAGGGTCTTAGGACACTTAGATCCGGTTTGCGTTTTGTCCATAATTCATAGGGTGTGGAAGCGACTGATTTTGAGGGCACACGGTTAAGTATGAAGGTTGCCGTTAACAAAGCATCACCCCAATATGAAATTGGTAGGTTTGCTTGAGCCATCATAGACCTAACCATGTCTAGAAGAGTTCTATTCCTCCTCTCAGCCACTCCATTCTGTTGTGGAGTGCCAGGGATAGTCAGTGTCTAATTATCCCTTTTTCCTCACAGAGCTGTTTAAATTGATCAGATAAATATTCACGACCTCGATCAGTACGTAATGCTTTAATTTTACTATCTATTTGATTCTCTACCTCATTTATGTATCGTCTAAAGCACTCAAGTGCTTCAGACTTATGCGAGATCAAATAGACATGACCATATCGTGAAAAATCGTCAATAAAGGTAATAAAATACCAAGCTCCGTGTCTCGCCCTCACACTCATTGGACCACAGATATCAGAATGGATTAATTGCAATGGATTTTCAGCTCTTGTTCCCTTACCGAAAGGTTTTCTAGTTGCCTTACCAGCTAGACAATTTTCACATAAGGACATTTCCATGTTAGGGATTGTGCCCAACATTCCTTCTTTTGCTAGTTTAATCATTCTATTTTGATTAATATGTCCTAGTCTAGCATGCCAGATATTCATATCAGGATTGCTTGAAGAAATAGCAAAACAATCATGAGCGTTAAAACCAAAAGCAAGATCCATAACAAAAAATTTCTGGAATCTGAATGCTGAACCATAAAATTCAGAGTTGAAGGAAATGTCTGCAACTTTATCATGAAAATAAACATTAAACCCAAAGTCTACTAAGCAAATAACAGAAATTAAATTCCGTCGGATGTCGGAGCATGAAGCACATCATGGAGTATCAAGGTCTTTCCACCACGCAAAGCAAGCTTGCAGGTGCCAATCCCTCGAACCTCGATTCTCGCATTGTTCCCAACATAAAGCCACTTGCTTTGATACGGCAACCGACGGTATTCCACGAAGGATCCCCGATCCCTGCTTACGTGGTCTGTGGAGCCTGAGTCTATAATCCAAGAAGAAGAAACAGGTTCTGTTAGAAAAACAGTACTAGAAACATATGAAACATGTGAATTCACATAATTCACTAATACCTTTTCGCTTTCAGCCTGTTTGAACAGTCACGTGCGAAATGGCCCATTTGTTGGCAGGCGAAGCATTTGACCTTCTTCAGGTCTAGCTTCTTCTTCCCGCCTTTCTTTCCCTTCTTCTTAAATTGTTTCTTGCCCTTTTTAAATTGAGGACCGCCCTTTCCCTTTCTTTTGGGGCTTCTTGCCCTTTTTGAAATTGGGCTTAGATTGGGAAGTACCAGCATCCTCAGTTAAATAAGTTTGTCCAGAGCTCTTGTAAGCCTCTAGACGTTCATCTTCCAGCTCCAGATGCTTAGCTACATCATTAAAAGTGATGATGTTTTCATTGTGGGTTAGGTTGACTTTCATGTGCTCCCAACTTGCAGGGAGTGACCTGATGACAGCCTGCACTTGCTGCTCATCAGACAGATTATGTCCAGCTTCCTTCAGTTCCCGGATCATATTGGCCATCTCTCTCAGATGTTGCTTCATAGGATTGTTTGGCTTGAGCTTATAGGTATCGAACTTAATCGTCAACCTCCTAAGCTTGGTCGTAGAGACTCCGCCAAACTTATCCTTCAATGCTATCCACATGGCCTGTGCAGTTTTGTGCGACTCAAACTCACACATCAGGTCATCAGCCATGGAGCTCAAAGCGTGATTCTTGCTATGCTATTCTTCTTTTTCCAGGTTAGATATGCCTCTTGGTCTCTCCTGTGTGGTTTGTGTTGCCAGCCTCAGGTTCAACCATAGCAGTGGTGAGAGGCTCTATCGCATCCTGTTCCTCTAGGATATACTGGACCTTTCGGTGCCAGATGTCCCAGTTGTCCCCTGTTAAGCTTTTCTCCCTTGTTAATTCAGCAATTATGTTCTTGGTTGCCATTCTTAGTTCTGTGACAAATCTATCCCACATTAATTAATCTATGTTCTCTTTGAAGAGAACCGAACCAAAGAACATTTCAGTTATATAGCACAATGAAGTATACAACAATGTAATGTTCCTATCCTTATCCTCTAATCATGAATATAAATTACAATCATGATGAAGATTTGTACTCACTACCATCACAGATATAATCATCATGTCCTATCAAGGATTTATATAAGCACTTCAAAAATTGTAACCTTTAGAAGTCTCATCTTCTAAAAGCTCCCACTTAAAAAGGCATACATATGATATTCATAAATAATCATACAACAATAATTCAAGTAATTTCATTAAATGAAATAACATACTTAGTCTGTTTACAATGCATGAAATCACAAATTCATGGCGAATACAAATATTACATCATTTGATATGAACATAAATGTAATCAAGCATTGCTTTTCTTAGGCTTCTAAGTTTATGCGTTTTGTTCATAAAGGAGGACACTAGCTCTATGGCCCAAATCCAGTAAGACTTTCTTATGGGTTTGCCTTTAGGTCCGCCTCTAACTCTTATTGCTCTTATGTACTCCATTATGACTCTAAGGTAGAATTCTGTATTCTTCTTATCGGTCATGTAATGGACGTAGCTAGCGAGCACACCATTGATGCCTTTTATGTTTGTCAATTTAGCTGCATCACTTTCAGCTATTCTCATAGCTAAAGCAGGGGTACAGGGTTGATCCACCTCTTCGCCTTCCTCTACTTCGGTTTTATTGGGAAGATCTACGAATCATTACAGACCAAATGAGGTTCGGTACGGAGGGGTTCAGTGGGAAATAAAGATTCTGACTCAGGTCCAGAATCCATTAACTCCTCCGGGATTTCTTGAGGAACCTCTTCAGGGTCCTCTTCAGGATCCTCATCCTCTGGTTCATATTCTGGAACTGCATTATCCATGTATGAGTATTCCAATGAACCATCTTGGATATTTTCAGTGCTACTAGAAGCCTCTTGCTTCATTTTCACCTAGAACAAAATAATTTAAATTATTCTGAATATTCTGGAATTTATTTCCGATGCATGAAAATACCAGAAAATACACTGAAAATACTCACAAATAGATCCTTAATTGTCTCCAAAATTATCAAATTATATATCAAATGAAGATCTTGATTTTAGGGATTTTTAGAAACAAACGCACCTCAAACGGACCTTCCACGCGCCTACACGCGCCCCTAGAAGGAAAAATTAGCGAAAAACTGGGGAAAAATATTTTTCCCACTCGCCCTGTCGGCGCGTGTACTTCACGCGCCACCATGCAGCCTGCCGCCGTGACACGCGCCGTACCTGCGGCTTCCACGCGCCACCACCTGTCAGGTGGTGGTCCCCACGTGCCAAGGTGGGGGCCACGTGGCAGAACGCGCCACGTGGCGCTGCTTGGTCAAAATTTTTTTTTTAATTCTCGGTTTTTTTTTAAAATTAAAAGTATTTTGGGCCGGTTGGGTTTGGGTCCATTTCGGCCCAACCGGTTCCCTTCAAATTTTTTTTTTTAATTTTGATCTGGGCTGGATCCTGCCTCCAGCCCAGTACACCCTTTCTTCCCTTTTTTTTTTTTTTGGTCTGGGCTGGATCCTACGTCCAGCCCAGTAAATACTTTTTTTTTTTAGGAGGGGCCAAAACGACGCCGTTTTGGCCCCTGGAGGTCCCTTCAACCTCCAGCCGGGTCGCCTTGACCCGGCTTCTGCAACCGGGTCGGGTCCGACGGACCCGTCGGACCCGATTTCTTCTCTCCTCCGTTTCTCCGCCGTCCGGTGTCCGTTTTTAGTGTACTTTATATCATTTTCTTCATTTTTTCGAGTTCTACGCAATGGGATAAATTTTGAAGCCTAAAAACTTGATTTTAAGCAACCAAAAACGAACATCGTACGGCCAAAATATATACTGTATAAAACGATTTTCAGAGGCAGAGAAGCAACCCATATGTCTAAACATAAATATAAAACACAAAACTATCATACTGAAGTAAAATGGAGGATTTGCATAATATATTGAAGCAAATCGCAAGTTACTCAGACCGAACAATCAGAAAAAAATACTGATATGAAACGCAGGCCATAGAATCTACAGGAAATATCACATGCTCTGATACCAATGAAGGATTTCGGGCATACCTGGAGTCTGCAATGTAATCAGGTTGCCACGCGGAGGTCCGATCACGGTGACGGAGTCGGATCTGTGTTTTCACAGCAAA